>NC_054478.1:81374266-81696766 GCF_017639515.1 Carcharodon carcharias | reverse complement strand
CAGGCTGCCTGAAAGGGAAAGAAATTCAGCGAAATAGTCATCTTTACGGCCACTGGCATTGGTTGACCACCAACTCAGTTGGAAGCATGAGGGTGACAGTTGGAAGCTATTTCCCCTGCAGCATCTCACGGGGAGAGGTCACTGTGGCTCTAGAGAGCCCGAGCCATCTCCGGCACTGTGTCTCTGATATCTGAAGGTAGCTCATTCTCTTCCTATGTACTTGATTTGCTGCGCCTCTGTTGCTGCAGCATTATGCCTGCATCAGCTTCTTGCTCAGGTCTGCCACCCTCATGCACCACTAATGCATCCTGAACCTCACCATCTGCCCTCTTCCTCTCTCTTTCAATCTCCTCCTACCCTCTTCCTCACTGGAGGATCTGTCTCCCACAGAGACCACTATTCCCATATTTTCATTACCAAGGTGGCTGAGATACAGTTGGACCTAAATTCACCTTTCTACAGGAAAAATTAGGCCTCCAAACAGCAAATGTATGCCTTGGAAGCACAGCTTTCAATATCAAGCAGCACTCTCCTCACCTTGATCTGCTGAGGTCAAACTAAGGACCCAGCTGGTTACTTTTAACCTGCCCTTACAATCTTTGTGAGAAAAATTAGATCCCCACCTGGCTTGATTCAGACTCTAAGCATTTTATTGCTCCCAGCATGTATTATTCCAGTCAATTGGGACACTAAATTGCTTATTTAAACTTGTTAATTAAATTTGAATAAGGTAGGTGGGCTCCCGGGTTTTAGGCCCGCTTGCCTACCATGTTATGTATGACGATGTCAGGGACGCAACCTGATGCCATTGCGCATGATAATAAGTCAGCATGGGTGCAGTACAGAACTGGTTTTGCACATATTATCCTGCCCATGGTGTGGAGAAGTGAATTTTGATCTCTTTCTTTCACAGGCACTGAAATAATTGCCAAAGTGCCTACCTGAAAGGTGCTGTAAAGTTAGGTTCGTATAGAAATTACTGATTTAGCACTTTTTCCTGGTTTTTCAATCAAGTTAGGGGAGTTAGCTTGGCTTGAAATAAATACTGAAGCACATGACATTTTTTTATTGTAACTGTTTTTCAGCTAAGCTTTGCATGGTTATTGAAGATTAATTCTCTCACTGATGTTAGCTAAAGCACTAAAAGATATTTTCCAGAATATGTATCAAATCATCAATAAGGCTAATGAAACGTCTGTCTTTATCTCAAGGGAACTGAAAAGCCAAGGAGAGGAAGTCTCTGGGCACCACACCGTAAGGATGGATGTGAAAGGCTGCAGTGCAGATTCATCAAAATTAATACTGGTGGTTTAAGGGTTAAAATATAAGGAGAGGGTGCATAAAATTAATTTGCTTTCCTCTGAGAATAGAAGGTTGAGGGGTAATGTAATCCAAGTGTTTAAAATAATAAAATGATTCAGTAGGGTAAATAAAGAGAATCTATTCTCTTTTGGAAATGCAGGACTAGAGGGAATTGAGGATTGAATTCAGGAAGCACTTGTTAAAGTGTAGTAGAAATTTAGAACCCGGTTCCCCCAAAACACTGTGGATGCTGGGACAATTGAAGCTTTCAAACCTGAGATAATGAGGCAAGAGTACTGAGGGATATGGGTCGAAGTCAGTAAACTAAGTTGAGGTACAGATCAACCAGGACTGAACTGAGATAAAAACAAAAAACTGCGGATGCTGGAAATCCAAAATCCTGGGACACCCTGGTCCACTCCTCCATCACCCCCAACCCCCACCTATGGCACCACCCCATGCCCACGCAAAAGATGTAACACCTGCCCCTTCACTTCCTCTCTCCTCACCGTCCAAGGGCCCAAACACTCCTTTCAAGTGAAGCAACATTTCACTTGCATTTCTCCCAACTTAGTCTACTGCATTCGTTGCTCCCAATGCGGACTCCTCTACATTGGAGAGACCAAACGTAAACTGGGCGACCGCTTTGCAGAACACCTGCGGTCTGTCCGCAAGAATGACCCAAACCTCCCTGTCGCTTGCCATTTCAACACTCCACCCTGCTTTCTTGCCCACATGTCTGTCCTTGGCTTGCTGCATTGTTCCAGTGAAGCCCAACGCAAACTGGAGGAACAACACCTCATTTTTTGACTAGGCACTTTACAGCCTTCCAGACTGAATATTGAATTCAACAACTTTAGGTCTTGACCTACCCCCTCCATCCCCACCCTTTCTGTTTCTTCCCCCTTCCTTTTGTTTTTTCCAATAAATTATATAGATTTTTCTTTTTCCCACCTATTTCCATTATTTTAAAATATTTTTAAATCTTTTATGCTCCCCCCACCCCCACTAGAGCTATACCTTGAGCGCCCTACCATCCATTCTTAATTAGCACATTCGTTTAGATAATATCACCAACTTCGACACCTATGTGTTCTTTTGTTCTGCTGTCTGTGACATCTTTTGATGATCTGCTTCTATCACTGCTTTTGCCTACAACCACACCATCCCCCTCCACTTGTCTACCCCCACCCAAACCCCCCCCCCCCACCACCACCACCACCACCTTAAACCAACTTATATTTCACCCCTTCCTGGGATTTGCCTAGTTCTGTCGAAGGGTCATGAGGACTCGAAACATCAACTCTTTTCTTCTCCGCCGATGCTGCCAGACCTGCTGACTTTTTCCAGGTAATTCTGTTTTTGTTCAGGACTGAACTGAGTTGTTTCCCAAAGTATTCTGCGTTTGACCTCCTCATTGTAGAGCAGACTATTTTGTGAACAGAGTACAGTATCGTAATTTGAAAGAGTAGTTGTTTCACCTTGAAGGAATGTTTGGGACTTTGGGTGGTGAGAAGGGAGAGGTAAAAGGGCAGTTTACATCTCCTGCGCTTGCAAGGAAAGGTGTTCTGGGAGGTAGTGATTGAGAAGTGGACCAGGGTATTGCGGAGCGAATGGTATCTTCAGAATGCTGCAAAGGGAGGTGAAGATGTGTTTAGTGGTGGCAGAAATGTTGGAGGATGATCTGTTGACAACGGAAGCTGGTGGGATGGAAGGTGGAGACAAAGGGAACCCTATCACAGTTCTGGGAGGGAGGGGAAGGGGTGAGAACAGAAGTGAGGGAAATGGGTCGGACATGGCCAAGGGCCCCCTCAACCATGTAGCAGGGAGGGGCACGTTTTGAAGGCAAATGAAGACATCAGAAGTGCTGGTATAGAAGGTTGCATCATCAGGACAGATGCCTCAGATAGAGCAACTGGAAGAATAAAATGGAATCCTTGGAGGAAGCAGGGTGTGAGGAAGTGTAGTCAAGGTAATTGTCAAAGTCAGTGGGCTTATTGTGAATATTTGTTGATAGCCTATCCTCAAAAATGGAGACAGAGAAGTCGAGGAAGGGAAGAGTCAGACCATGTGAAGGGAAATTGTAAGCCAAGTTGGTGAAGTTTTCCAGTTCAGGGCAGGAGCAGAAAATGGCACCATTACACAATGAACTGGGAAAAGAGGCGAGGAAGGGAGGGAGGGGGCCTGAGTAGGACTGGAACAAGAAATGTTCCACCTATCCCACAAAAAGCTGGACAAAGCTCAGACCCATGGGGGTACCCATAGCAACACCTTTTATTTAGAGGAAGTGAGACAAGTTAAAAGAGAAGATTTTCAATGAGAGAACAAGTTCATCTAATTGGTCTGTTTTATCAAATAACAAATACAACTTTGTGCGGAGTTATTGAAGACTTAACTGACTACCAACTATGTTAAATGGATGTTTGCTATTCATTTTCATGTTTAAAGAGATAAAGTTGTGGAGTTTAGATTTTCTAGAACACATTTGGAGTTGGCAACATGTGACTGACCACGCTGGAGATTCACTGTAATGTGGATTAGCTGCAATAGTATCAGTGGAAGAAGGGTGTGTTAAAAATAAATGCACATGGGGAGGGTAATGATCAAAATAACCTTTATTTAGTGCAGTTTTGACAATGGCATTTTGGCAGCATAACAAATGATGAACTATTTTATACCAGCGGAAAGAAAGCACGTACTATTGGCCCACGTTTAATGTGCGTGTATCAGACCCCAAAAATGTCCATTGCTATTTGTGGAATATTTAATAGAGATATGGATTTTTTTAAACAAGATAATGAACAATGCACATTCAAAACAGATTTTATGAAATGAGATTGTGTCATCTGATGCACAATTGACATCTTTCTTTAATGTCCTAATTAATCCCAGGAATTAACCACATGGTGTACTGCGGGCATTGGCAGACCATTAGATTTTCATTAACTTTCATAGATAACTCCAGATCAGATTTTAGATTAAATAGGTATGCTGGGAACCATTCATATGTGAATATGGGAAACTGTCAGTATAATTTAAATGGTTGTTCATTTTTCATATTTTTAAAACAATTTTCCTTTAACAACTTTTTCAAGAAACATAAACGCAGAGTGTGTCTTGCGTCAAATCGCTGTTCCCTATAACTCTGTGCTCGCTGATCCTGGTCCAGCAATGCCTCTATATTAAAGTAACCATCCTTGTGTTCAGATTCTTCCATTCAATGTCCCAATCCTATCACTCTTAACTTCTTCCAGCTCTACAACCTTTCAAGTACTCTACATTTCTCCAATTCTGACTTTTTGTGCATCCCTGCCTTCCTTTCACTGATCATTGACATCTGTGCCATTAGCTGCCTAGACTGGATTTCCCTTCCTAAACTTTTCCACCTCTCCTTCTTCCAAAGGCAACATGAGGAAAATCTTTTTTGTGCAGCGAATGGTTAGGATCTGGAATGCATTGCCTGAGACAGTGATGGAGGCAGATTCAACTGTAGCTTTCAAAAAGGAATTGGATAATTATCTGAAGTGGAAAGATTTGGAGGCTACGGGGAAAGAGACTAGCTGAGTACTCTTGCAGGCAGGCAGCATAGACATAATGGGCCAAATGGCCTCCTGTGCTGTAACCATTCCATAATTCTTTAAGATGCTCCTTTATCACCTCCCTCCTTGACCAAGCTTTTGGTCACGTGTTCTGTTGGCCCAGATTTTATAGTGATAATATAGTGAGATTGTCAGTGTTCACAGTCATTACTTCACTAAAGCTGACAGAAACTTCAGGAAACCCTTGTACACAGAATAACACAGAAATCCAAAAGTTGCTGTCAACAAGTCTGCACTTATCCATAGGATCTATAATTAATTGGAAATTATTGAACAGGTGAGACCTTCCACTCTTAGACTTTTAGTCATACTGTAGAAATTCTTTCAAAAGTTACACGGTGTTGAATGAGGTGTTGTCGTCGGCTCTCTATTCAAGAGAGAATCTAACCATCGCCCCTTGACGTTCAATGGCATTACCATTGTTGAATCCCCCACTATCAACATCCTGGAGGTTACCATTGACCAGAAACTGAACTGGACTAGCTACATAAATACTGTGGCTACAAGAGCAGGTCAAACGCTAGGAATCCTGCAGCGAGTAACTCACTTCCTGACTCCAAAGCTTGTCCACCATCTACAAGGCACAAGTCAGGAATGTGATGGAATTCTCTCCACTTGCCTGGATGAGTGCAGCTCCAATAACACTCAAGAAACTCGACACCATCCAGGACAAAGCAGCCAGCTTAATTGGTACTCCATCCACTCCCTCCACCAACATTGAACAGTGGTAGCAGTGTGCACCATCTACAAGGTGCACTGCAGAAACTTGCCAAAGCTCCTTAGGCAGCACCTTCCAAACTCACGACTGCTACATCTAGAAGGACAAGGGCATTAGATACATCGGGACACCACTACCTGGAAGTTCCCCTCCAAGCCACTCACTATCCTGACTTGGAAATATTTTGCTGTTCCTTCACTCTCGCTTGGTGAAAATCTTGGAACTCCCTCCCTAACAGCACTGTGGGTGTACCTGCACCACATGGACTGCAGTGGCTCAAGAAGGCAGCTCACCACTACCTTTTCATGGGCAATAAGTGCTGGCCTAGTCAGTGATGCCCATATCCTGTATATGGAAAAAAAAAAAAGTCTACTCATGGTCATGAGTTTCTGGCATGGGTCTTCGTGTGATTGAACAGGCTGATTCTTGACCCCACAAATCCTTGGACATGGTGGGGCCAGATGTCCCATGAGGCGGTGGAATCCACAGTGCAGGATTTGCTTCCTTTTCTTCCCTTCTCTGCTACTAGTCTGCCTCATAATTGAGACTCAAAGTGTGATGCAGCTTGATGAACAAGTTGTTGCCATTTTGAAACAATTGGTGGTAAGCTCCTCCCTGTCATCAGTATCACAAGGAGAGATTCAGGGTGTCTTTGAAACGTTCTCTTTGTCCTCTCCTGGAACTTTGACCATTTGAGTGTTTAGGATGTGGCCAGGGAGACGCTTTTTGCCTTCTGGACGTAGTGTTTAGTCCATTGGAGTTGATTTCGCAGGTGTTTTGTCTGAATACTTGTGGAGCTAGCTTCAAGAAGGAGAATGGCGGACCACAAATGAGATGTAACTGTATTTTTAAAGGCATACTAAGTTCATAATTATTGCTAAATAACCTCATTGAAAAGCTAATTTTATATTTGTGGAATATCAAATTTTACTTGTGAATATTTCATTTTTTAAAAATTTGATATTAGCTTCTATTTGCATCCCATTTGAATAATTTATTTTGCTAACTGAAACATCTCATTTAAAGGTAAAGGGATTCGGCGCTTTTAACTTCTTGGTGTGCTCTCTGAGAATACTTCAATGTGATTGGCTGGTTAATTTGCTTGACGACATCATTGCTATTGATGCACGGAGATCCCTTGGCTTTATGCCAGATTTGGCCTGCCATGCAGAAAGAGGAAAACTGTGGCACAGAGGTCACTAGATCTTTGTGGACAGCTTCCTTTGATGTCAGCGTCGAGCACCATGGCTTCACTGCTGACTGGAAAATCCAGCTCAATGCTTCCTTCTTTGGCAGCTGTTGATTTGTTTTGGATTATGCGCTTGTAAATTGCCTTGAGATGTTTTACTATCTTAAAGGTGATAAATATATAAATGTAAATTGTTCTTCTTCTTGATCTTGGAAACTGCAAGCTGCCACAACAGCTTTGAGGGCAAGGTTAAGGTCACTTGATTCTTTAGATATTGGGGAATATTTCCCTGAGAATTGTAAACGAGTATTTCAATGTGGAAGTCCAGGTTACGACAGTTATATTCCAAACAAATTATGCTAACTTTATCTTTGCTTTGCTGAACTGAGTATATACTTTCATAAGGTAAGCAGCTTCACTCTGGAGCTGGCAACAAGCAAGCTGCAGCTATGAAGTAAAAACAGAAAATGCAACTATGAAGGACCTATAAGCATTAGATGCAAAGGTAATGCACCAGGGGTGGGAGGGGCACAGTAAATGTATCAGTGATCATATAAAATAAGTCCTAACAATAGAGAAATTATTTTTTCTCCCTTAAGATTTCTTAATCTTTGGAATTCTCTATCTCAGAGAGCAGTGGAGACTAGATCATTGAATATATTCAAGGCTGAGTTAGACAGGTTTTGGATCTACAAGGAAGTTGAGGGTTATGAGAAGGCAGCAGGAAATTGGAGCTAAGGCCACAATCTTATTGAATGGTGAAGCAAGGTCAAGGGGTGAAATGGCCTACTCCTCTTATTTCTTATGTTCTCAAACTACACAGCCGGCAAAGGAGTAATGGTGATCTCAAAAATAAAAGAATGTTCCGACAATGTAATTGAATCTAAAAAATTCCTACTCAAAATATTTTCAAGGCATATAGAACCATAGGTTGGTTATTCATGTGCTGACAGTCAATGGTTTTACCTTGCATCATTCTCAGCGCATAACAACAGATTCTTCATCAATCCTGGCCTTGCATATAATATGACACTCATACCACAAACAGGAATGAAAAGAGATTAGCAGAATGAAGCAATTAGGAGGAAAGATTAAGTAGACAGGTCAAACAGAGAAGATTTATCAAACTAGATTAACTTGGAAGAAAGCAGGCATTGAGTGCAGCCTGATTCTGGTGGATAATTTGTTTACCAAATAGAACTGGGAGAGGGGAGAAAATGAGAGGTGTTATAAAAATGCTTATTTCCATTGGCACAATTTTTTGTAGGTAACTTATCAACCAGCAGAATTGGGTGAATGACAACTAAAGTGCTGGTCGTGCGTACAATTTGTACTACACTTTAAGCACCACCAGTGCTGTGCTCTCTCTCCAAGAGGTCCTATGGAATAATGGAGTTGTGCGGTATGTCCTGTAATGTTGCTGGAAGCATTAGGCAAAGGCCTTCCTGCTGATACACCCAACAGTATAGTCCAATGTTTTTATTTCTTTAAGCTACTGGCAGATAAACTTTCTGCAAGTATGACTTATTTGTTTTTGACACATGCTTTTTGCTAATACAGTTAATTCACTTATCTGTAGCTGTCTTTCTGCAGCAGCAGGGAATAAAAACTGTTAGCACTTGGACAGCCCTTTGAACCAACAACTGACCCCAAACAACTTTTCAAAAAGCTGCAGAGTCTGAATATTTCCCCTCAGTACATACTTCTGTCAAAATTCCATTAACAAGTTGATTCTAAGGCATTTCTTCTCTCCCACAACACTGCCCCTGATCTCTTATCACTGCAGCCTAGTTGCCATCAACGTGGTTGCCTCTAACCTGTCTCCATTGTGAAATCTGTCCTTCTCTTATCCTACTCTACAATTGTAGAGACAAATGGAAGACATGAAAAGCAGAAAAAATAAAATGGAAGAGAAATTGGGAAACTGAGAAGACAATAGTACATAAGGAGGAAAGGTGGTCGGGGAGATGAGAGAAGGCAGCTGAAGTAAGGGAGACAGAAATGCAATAGAAACTGATTCGTGAAAGGGGGAGAGAAAAAGGAAAAAATGAAGGTGATGGAAATGATATGGTCAAAGAACTCCCCCAAGAAACACAGAGCAGTTGAACATGCTGCCTATGCTTCACGTGTCTTGGGACTTCTTACTACATTAAAGGTGCTATATGAGCACTAGTTGTTGTTTGATCACTTCTGACTCAGAGTAATCATATGTAGGCAACTGTCTGGTTATAGCATGCGGATATATAAACCACTGCTCCAAAGGTTAGGTACGCCTGTTGTAGATTACAAGGACGAACAACTTAGTGGAGTTTCCTTCAGTTTATGTGGTGGGATGAGATGTTAACATTTCTCTGAGTTCTATGGATTATGTCAATGAGAGAAAGTCTTGCACATATATAGTGCCTTTCACTATCTCAGGATATCCCAAATCATTTTACAGCCAATGAATTGCTTTTGAAATGTAATCATTGTTGTAATGTAGGAAATGATGCAGTGAATTGCCACTCAGCAAGGTCCCTCAACAACACTGTGATCCTGACTTACTAATCGGTTTTAATGATGTTGGTTATGGGATAAATATTGGTCAGGGCGTCTCTGTTCTTAAAATCAGAAAATGCTGGGAACACCCGGTAGGTCCAGCAGCATCTGTAAAAATGAAAAGTTGATGTTTCAGGTCGACCTTTTGTCAAAACTCCCCTGCTCTTTGAATGTTTTTCTGTAGGATCGTTTACGTTCACCTGAAAGGGCAGATTGGGCCTTAATTTAATGTCTCATCTGAAAGATGGTACCTCCAACAATACAGCACTCCCTCAGTATTTCTCTAGAGTGTCAGCTGAGATTTTGTACTCAGTTGCCTCTGGTGTGGGGCTTGAACCCAAAACATTCTGAATCAGAGGCTGTTACCAAATGAGCCACAGCTGACGAGATGAGTTCATGGACTAAATAGCTTTGCTAATTTTCTCCTTATCGTTTTATTTTATAATTGTGGAACTAAGCTGACAAAGCACTGCCAAAGTTTAAAAGATAAAATGATAATTTTTTTTTTCAGTCAGGAGATTGAAAGAGCAAAGTAAAACAGAGGGAGGCAAGTAGTTTCAGTTTTGGGTCCTGCTTGTTGAAAGAATACAGACCTGAAACATTAACTCTGTTTCCCTCCACAGACACTGCAAGACTGCAGAGTATTTCCTGCAATTACTGTACTTATTTGGATATTTATAATATCTAATCTCACCTAATCTTATGAAAATGGTTACATGGACTAGATAGCACATTGGTGTGGGAAAAGAGATAAAGACATATTGCTTCTGCCTACTCATTTCAAGCTGGGTGTTTAACTCCACCCTCTACATTCTTTCCCCCAGAATAAGACAATCTTAAGTTGTAAACTAATGTCCTCTGTTTCTGCTATAAACCTCTTACAAGTGGACGCTAAGTGTATTGTGAGGGTTGTCTATATTGTCAGGAACAAATTTAAAATAGGGTCGTTAAGATCAGAGATGAATGTGCAGTGTGAAGATTGGTGAGAGAGAATGGGTTTCAATTCGTGGGGCACTGGCAGCAGTACTGGAAAAAGAGGGAACTGTTCCATTGGGATGAGCTTCACTTGAATCATGCTGGAACTAGTGTCCTGGCAAATCACATAATTGGGGCTCTAGAGAGGGCTTTACACTAAATAGGGGGTTGGGGAGAGGGTTCACTCAGGAGATATTTAGAAAGTGGAAGAGAAAGGACAAGGCAATATTGCATGGAAACGATATGGGTAATAACCAGAATGTGACAGAAAGTTAATACATATAAACGTAAGAGTGGATCAGCAAATAGGATCAGGGTTGGGAAAAATGGTAAAAAGGCAAAATTAAAGGCTCGCTATCTGATTGCAGGCAGCATTCATAACAAGATAAATGAATTGGTGACACAAATCAAAATAAATGAGTCTGATCTGATTGCCATTATTAGAGACGTAGTTACAAGGTGACCAAGGCTGGGTACTGAATATTCAAGGGTACTTAACATTTTGGAAAGATAGAAAGGAAAAGGAGTTCTGTTAATAAAAGTTGAGGTCAGTACAGTAGTGAGAAATGATCTTGACTTGGAAGATCAAGATCTAGAATTAATTAGGGTGGACATAAGAAATACAAAGGAAAGTGGGAATAGTCTATTGGCCCCCTGGCAGTAAGTATACTGTAGGAGATAGTATTAACCAATAAATAATGGGGAACTGGAAGCAAATTATTACGATAATCATGGACATCTTTAATCTTCCTGTCGATTGGACAAATCAAATTTACAAAGGTAGTCTTGAGCATGAGTTCATTGTGTATTTGGGACAGTTTCTTAAAACAATACATTGTGGAGCCAACCAGGGAACAAACTATTATATACCTGTAATGTGTAATGAGACAGGATTAATTAATGATCTTATAGGTTTTTTTTTAATTTTATAGGATGCATGCATCACTAGCAATGTCAGCATTTGTTGCCCATCCCTAATTGCCATTGAGAAAATGGTGGTGAGCCACTGCCTTAAACTGCTGAAGTCCATGTGGTACAGGTACACCAGTAGTGCAGTTAGGGAGGGAGTTCCAGGTTTTTGACTCAGCGACAGTGAAGGAACGGGGATATACTTCCAAGTCGGGATGGTTTGTGACTTGGAAGGGACGTTGCAGATGGTGGTGTTCCCATGCGTCTAGTGGCTAAAGGTCACAGGTTTGGAAGGTACTGTCAAAGAAGCTTGGCAAGTTCCTGCAGCGCGTCTTGTACATGGTATATTGCTGCCATCATGTGTTGATGTTGGAGGATGGTGGTGGTTGAGGTGCCAATCACACGGGCTG
This sequence comes from Carcharodon carcharias, assembly GCF_017639515.1. NCBI lineage: Eukaryota > Metazoa > Chordata > Chondrichthyes > Lamniformes > Lamnidae > Carcharodon > Carcharodon carcharias. The sequence continues at coordinate 81,685,126 of NC_054478.1, read as the reverse complement.
TTTGTCTTGGATGGTATCAAGCTTCTTGAATGTTATTGGAGCTGCATTCATCCAGGTGAGTGGGGAGTATTCCATCACACTTCTCATCTGTGCCTTGTACTTGGTGGACAGACTTTGGGGAGCCAAGTGATTTACTCACTGCAGCATTCCCAGCCTCTGACCTGTTCTTGTCGCCATGGTATTTATATGGTGGGCAAAGTAAGTTCTTGGTCAATGGTAACCCCTAGGATGTTGATGGTGAGGGATTTGGCAATAGTAATGCTATTGAAAGTCAAGGGGAGCTGGTTATAGTATCTCTTGTTGGAGATGGTCACTGTCTGACATTTGTCTTGAAAATGTTACTTGCCCAAGCCTGAAGTTGTCCAGGTCTTGCTGCATGCGGACACCAACTGCTTCAGTATCTGAGAAGTCACAAATGGGTTTGAACACTGCAATCGTCAGTGAATGCCCTCACTTCTGATTTTATGATGGAGGGTAGATCATGGATGAAGCAGCTGAAGATGGTTGGGCTACCTTCAGAACTCCTGCAGTGATGTCCTGGGACTGAGATGATTTGCCTGCAACAACCACAACCAGCTTGATAATAAAAAGCCAACTATAGTGGATGCTGGAGATCTGAAATAAAAACAAAGTGCTGGAAAAACTCAGCAGGTCTAGCAGCATGTATGGAGAGGGAACAGAGTTAACATTTCAAGTCCAATATGACTCTTCTTTGAAGAGCTGGAAACTGAAAACCCACTGCATTAATCATAGGTGATTTTAATATTCGTATAGATTAGATGAATCAAATTGGCAGTGATAGCTGGATGATGAGTTCATAGTGTATTTGGGACAGAACAACATTTTCTGGAACCAACCAGGAAAAAGGCTATTTTAGACCCGTTAATGTGTAATAAGATAGGATTAATTAATGATTTTTATAATAAAGGATCCTTAAAGAGTGATCTTAACGTGATAGAATTTCACATCAAATTTGAGAGTGCGAAATGTAGGTCTGAAACTAGAGTCTTAAGCTAAAAGTTAATTACAAGGCAATCAAGATAGAGATGGCTAAACTGGACTGGGAAAAGGGGTTAAAAGACAAGGTGGTAGAGAAGCGGTTACAGACACTTAAAGAAATATTTCATAGCCCTCAAAGATATATTCCATTGAAAAAGAGACTCCATGAGATTGTAAAACTATTCAGAAATTATATTAATGACTTGGATGAAGGGGCCAACTGTATTGTAGCCAAATTTGCTGATGATGCAAAAATAGGTAGGAAAGCAAGTTGTGAGGACAGTTGCAAATATAGGTTGAGTGGGCAATGCGATGCTATCCAGTTTGACAGGAAGAATAGAATAGAATATTATTTGAACTGAGAGATTGCAGAATGCTATGGTAGAGGGATCTGTATGTCTTTGTACATGAACCACAAAGTTAGCATGCAGGCACACCAAGTAATTGGGAAGACAAATTGCCTTTATAGCAAGGTGGATGGGATTTTCTGGTCCCACCAAAGCCAATGGAGTTCAGAATGGTTCACCATATTTTATGGTCCTGTCCCTGGCTCCATGGAGTTGTAAAATTCCAGCCTAGGTGTAATTGCACCAATGCCTTGCAGAATAGTATGTGTAGTTTTTGTCTCTTTATTTAAGGAGAGATATATTTGCATTGGAAGCAATTCAGAGAAGGTTCAATAGAATGATTCCTGGGATGGAGTTATTTTGCAAGGAAAGGGCCTGTTGATAGTTTAGAAGAATGAGAGGCGATCTTATTAAAACATAAGATTCTGAGGGAGCTTGACAGCGTAGATGCTGAGAGGATGTTTTCCCTCATGGAGAGTCTAGAATTAGGGGCAGAGTTTAAAAATTAGGGGTCTCCCATTTAAGACTGAGGAGGAACTTCTTTTGTCAGAGCGTCATTGGTCTTTGGAATTCTCTTCCATAGATAAGAGTACTGGAGGCCAGGTCATTGTCTACCTCAGTTTAAAAGGGAGTAAAGGGTTATGGGATCAGGCAAGAAAGTGGAGTTTTGGCCATAATCAGATCATCCATGATCTACGATGACGAAGGTCACCCAGAACCTTCTATCTACCCTGCGCAGTTCTCATACTGAAACAGGGATTAAACCCAACACTCGACTATCGCCTCACATCGAGTCACCTCCCGACTCCAATCTATTCTTTCCCCTCCCCCACCCCCTCAGGGAAAAACATGCAGTGGCTCAACCAAACTTTGAGCGGAAGTGGTGAGATTGACTGCTGAGAAAGCCAATCAACGCTCAGCTCAACCGGACAAGAGGAGAAAAAAAACCAATGGGGGATTCGGTTAGAGGGCGGAGCTTCCGCTATCAGGTTTGGTTGAAGGTCCAGGAACGTCGTGGTTTTTCTGCCGACCCCCGGACGGTCCCGGCTCGAAGCCCCACCCTTCGCCCGCTTCCTGCACCGTCAATCAAAGCAGCACACAACACAAATAAAACCCGAACGACGCTTGCCCGGCGCTAGCGTCCGAAAGGCACCATGTTAACCGTATAAACCGAGCCGGTGTGAGCCGCCCGGGAGCCGCTATGACTGGTAGGTTTGCAAGAAAGGCCGGTCCGGCGGGCGGGCGGGCGCTGAGAGGCGGCGAGGGAGGCCGGGGGCCTTGGGCGGCTGCTCAATCTGATTACATTTCCTTAACGCCGTTTGCGAGTCTTCTCCCTTCTGATCTTTTCTTTTCTCATTCCCCTCCCCCTTCTTTGCAGCTCCAGAAAAGCCAGTGAAGCAAGAGGAAATGGCTGCGCTGGACGTGGACAAGCAGAGCGAGTATCTGCAGCACAGAAACGCCGGGGCGCAGGTAAGGCCGGCCCCCAAACTCGCGCGCTTTCTTTTGTCTTGCAGTTTGCAAATAAACAGAATCTGTTATGTTGGTGTGTGTTCACATGTTTAAATTTTGATGTGTACGGTTACTTCCTGTGTAAGCCCCGGACTAATTCACACCCACTTTCCTCCTAAACCCGCCCCCTGTGGGTAGAACATTCAGCCGTCACCGCTTGCATTGCTGGCAGCTACGTGCAGCAAGATCGGCTCGCCGCCATCGGAGACCGTTGGAGCTACCACAACAGTTGGGACCGGGCTGGTGAGTCAATCAGACAGTGTGCGAACACGCATTTAAAACAAAAACATCAAATATCGCAAAATAAAACGGCCGCACCCCCCCCCCCCATCCCCCCGCGACAGCAAACACAATTACCGGCGCAGTGAAGTTCTGCGAATTCAGCCTTTTGTTACCGACATGTAAAAGTGCCATTTTTCGAAAGAAAAGGCAGACATAATCGTCAGGCAAGTTGGTTATAAAATGATGAACGAATACGTCGATGTACATGCAACTTCATTCTCTGCAGTATTAAAATGCTCTTATGAAAAATAGGGCCCTGCAAAACCTCAGTGGCCTTATTAACTTAATTTTCAAAACACATAACCCTTTATCCTTATTTCTGAGGCATGAGTAAATAAACAGGATTAAATTTTAATTTTATAATTATCTCAAATGATGATCTTTGGCAGCTTCCTCAACCCCAAGTAAATATTGCACCTAGGAATGCATTACGCACCTGAGTGTATCTTAGCTCATAAATTTTCAATAAGAATAATTATTTCCCTGTCTGTGGAAATAAAGCCCAAGAAAAATTGGGGTAGACAATATTTTTCAAAAAGGAGAAATTGTATGAATTCTTTCACTTACTACCTGCTCAAAATCCAACTTTGTCATACTGTATGTTACGCAATGGTTTAACCGTACAGTTGGCTTGTTTCTTCAGCTATCCATTCTGTTTGCTTTAAGAATGCAAAATGGATATTAGGATTAAAAGCTCAGCAAACCTTTAAGCTATTTGTCAGCCTAGAACTTGCTTTGGTGTAAGATGGGAATTTCCTAGCCACCTCAGTTTTTTCGGTCTTTTCTTCCAATTGCCCGTGTGATCAAGGATATTATTTCCAAAGCAGTTCTGCTCTAAATTTTCTGGAAGCTATTAGTGGTATTGCTAAAGCGAAAGGGCAACATGGTCAAGCATACTAGAGTGATTTGTGGAACAACTGATGGTGCACCAGTAATTAACTTGGCAGAAATTCTCTGCACTCATTTAATGTAATGGAGTTTCAGATCTTTGCTATGTCTTTTGACAAAACTATTGTCAACGGTGATATGAAAAAATAACAAATATAGGCCAGTGGGGTTAGAAAGAAACAAAATTGTAAGTGCTTTTTGTAGTCGGTTAATAGACCACTACAAATGCTTACTTTTAACTTAGCCTCCCTAAATGCCCCTCCATTTTTTTTTAGCAGTGAATAACTGTTCAAATAATGCTTCTTTTCCTCCCCCTTCCTTTACCCCAGTAGCAATGAGACTGGCATAATTAACTTTTCTATTGATCAAATGTTATGATAATCTTAGCAAAATGCCAGCTATTTTGTACTTTTGAGTTTATAGAGTACAGGTACCTGTCTTGACTGGGTAGTGTTTTTTGATTCTGAATCACCTGAATTTTCTGAAAATCATACCTTGCATTGGTATGCAATTAGTAACCATTGTCTTTCTAGCTTGTGTATTGTATAGTTCATGCACCCATCGCTGGCAGACTTTGGTGAAATTACCTCTGGAATACACCCAGCTCTTCCAATCCATGAGAATTCATCTTTTGATTCAAGATCTCCCAGTTGTGATTTTGGAAGACCACTACACTGCAAAGGCCTCCAGAAACCAAAAATCTTTATTTTAATGTTATGGGAAGAAAGCACTCTTGAATCCCAAGTAAAATGGTACAGAAAATTAAAATTGGGGCATTTTGTCTAACTCCTCATTGTTTCCAGAAACATGCCTGTTGACTGGAGAGGGAAAGTAAATATCAGGAATACTCTACATTGCAGAAAAGACATGGACATGTAGTCCTTGTGCATTCCCAGCAGTATTCACCTTGCTTGAGTGTGATGAAAATGACGACTAAGTGCAGACATTCTCGCCTTTACTAGAATAAAGGCAACCAAATATACATGGGAAAGGACCTCTGCAACAAAAGAATGTAAAAAAAAAAAATTGATGGTGTCCTCATTGTGATGCACAAAACATATAGCTTGGGTCATATAGACCTTCAACAGGAAGAAAGTTTCCATCTACCTGATGCTGTAATTGTACCCTACATTATACTAATCTTACCAAATGAGGTAGTTTGTACCTCGGCTCCCCTACAATCTCTTGTTGATAGCTTAACAGAATTAAGGCTGCAGCTAAAATTGAAATGGTTTATCCTTGTTTTATGGACCTGTGATTAGCTTAATATACTAGTGTTTATTGAAACCCACTTAAATTCAAAATATACAGACTAACATTTTTATCTAGCCACTAGCAGATGTGTTGTAGTATGGTGTGATGTTTAGCTGCTTATCTGCTGTATCCCTCTTTTTAAGGTTTGAATACTCTGGGTGGGGGTAAACAAAACCATAAACACACACATTTGAGGAAATGGTAGCTGCTTGTATACCCTTAGTGAATTAGAGGGTGATTTATACCTGTTCATAAATTACAGCTTTAAGTCACCATGACCCACATGAAATGCTGGTTACTTCAGGAACCTTAAAGTATATTAGTATCGGGGACATGTCACACTTAGTGGTTTTCATCTATTTGGCCTGGAAAGCATATTGGGTTAATTTTATATTATGAAATTAAATTCAGCTATTAGGGATTGACTTCTTGAAACACACACACCGTCTGGGTTATTGATCAGACACATTAGCTGATGCTCTGGGTGAAGAATTGTATTTCTTGCAGGCTAGGTTAGTTTGAGAAGATGCATTCATCTGACACCTGGAAATATTCACACTTGTAATGCTAAAATGGCCCCCATTCTTTGTCTCTTTTGTTAGGACTTTTGCTGAGCTTAAGTTTACTTTCTATAACACCCACACTGGTAGGGACAGATGCTAGTGTTCATTGGCAGCTTAAAGTGGAAATTCTCAACACAACTGGAGGAGGTGCAGGGGTTTAAATGTATTGCTTCAAGGTGGGGGAAAGTACTGGTTTTGGGTCTGAAACAGGAAAGGGAGCTTTTGTAAAGTTAGTGCCAGTCAATTTGGTAATAATTGCTTGCAAAAGTGAAATAACCCTGTATCAAGAGCAAAGTTTGCAGTATGAACAAAATTTGCAGTATATTTTTTTTGAATTTACAGTAAGCATTGGGTAAGATGTTGTGCCAAGAGTGTTCTGTTCAGTTTTGGATTACATGTAAAATAAAAGTTAACTGGCTTACAGTTGGCCTTATCTCATTTGAGTCATCAACAGTCTATCTTTCAGAAAGCAGGAGAAGGTTACGTAACTTTCTGTATATACAACAGCATTAATGAAGATAAACTTTCAATTTGGGAAAAATGGAAGTTCAGCCAAAAAAAAAAGAGGGCGATCAAAAACATTTGTCGTCAAGGTAGGTGTTAGGGTTGAGGGAGTGTATTCCAGAGATTCAACTTTGGTCCTCTTTTTATTAGCTTCTAAAATGTATTTTTGGGGGTCGATATGAACTGGGTTATAAAAATATAGTCAAAATATTGATTAATTCACCACAAGAGGAGGATAACAAAAAGTGAGCATTCTGCTTAAAAATATTGAAAGTGTAAATGAGAGACGCCTGAAGTAAATGGATAGAGGAGAGGGAACCTCAAATATATGATCAGTGAGGAGGAGGAGGAACTGTGGCTGAACGAAACCAAGCTTGAAAAAGATTGCTTAAAGACTGAGTCCGTTAAGTTAGGTTCAGTGAGACTTGACCTATCATTTTAAGTTAAAATCGATCCAATGCAGATTTTGACAAAAATAAATGATATTGATGCTCTAATGATGAGCTGCTTAGTCCTTTATTATGGGTGTAGAATAGCCACATACGTGTAAGTGGATAAAGTATTTGCAGCATTTTCTAATGTCGATCCAGCGGACAGTATGAACTATGATGCATCAAGAATAGCACATTACATGATTTACTGCCTGAAGTTCTACAGGCAAAGATTTAAGAAATTCAATAAGGTTTTAGCAAAACAGTCAATGCAATGTCTTTATCCTCGCACTGGTAGGTGATAGTTCTTATTGGCAGCTAATGGGCAATTTCTCAACACAGCTGGGAGAGGAGAGATGGTTAAGCATTTGCTATTTGGTTAAGTCTTTTTCATTGGGTGGAAAATGACAGCAGCAAACTTTGTGCCTAGAGCAGAGAGACAGCAGTCTTTTCCCCTGAAGTTATTGGCAGTTAGTTTGTTGATGCTGATTCATAAGAGTGAGGTAGGCCTTAAATGGAGAAGAATTTGCATTTTTTTTAGCAACAGGAAATTAATAAAATTTATTTTGTAAACCGTATTCTTTTCAGTCACTGTTTTCTTGGAAAATAAACTAGTCCATTGATTTACATACGGCCTCTTCATTGGGTTGTTGAGCAGTCCTTCCCTGTAGAATTGGAGAACTACAACTCTCATACAAGGTAGGGGAATCAGCAGGACTAGGTACGGGGAGGTTTGAGCTTTATAAACAGCAATACCGGGGTTATTGGTATTTTGCAGTATTGGAGAGGAAAGTTGCAAGTATACGTCAGCAGAGTGCTGGTGGTGGGAAAGTGACTTTGGAATTTGATGTGAAGTGGCACAGTTATTTGAGTCTTTTCTAGTTCTTTTAATAATATGGTGTTACCATTTGGTCTTAACTAGCCATATGTGTCATTTTAGAATTAGTGGTTTCATCACTACCCAATGTAGTGGAAGGAGGAGAGGGGAATATAGATGTAGGAGAGGGGAAGGAATATGGGGAACAGGCATTGGTTGAGAAATAATTATGGAGGAACCTTCAATAAAATCATCTGTTGGTAGGGTGCTGTCAAAGACTGGAGGAGCGAGAGCAGTTTAAATTCAAGAACATTTGATGCCGTTTCATTGTTGCACTGTTGCCCTAGTCTGGACATATGTGAGGCACAGCAGGACTGCTTATGCACAGCTTCATAAGTGCAAGAAGTGGAGAGTGATTAATTGGGTAGGAGAGAAGAGGGAAAATATGGGAGGAGGATTGAGTGGAGGAAAGGAGGGGTAATAGGGGTACAGGTACAGGAGAAGAGATGGGTAACATGGAAGGTGAGATGGTAGAGGGGTTCTGTTGATTGAGCTGTATGGTGGACTAGGAAACCCTTTTGAGGTGAGTGGAGGGACAACTTGCCTCCTGGCTGCCGGCGTAAAACTTATCATTTTGATTCTCATTTGGCTTTGCTCTTTCCCTCAAATGCTGAGAGCTCGATTTTGGAACTTCTCTCTCTCCTTCACTGATATTCTCGTGTGTTTTTTTTTGGGGCCTTATACTCCAATTCTGTGCTATTGCTCTCCCCCCACCCTCCAACCGCCCCCTTTCAATTTTTACTTTTGCCACCTTTTCTCTTTGCTTTTCTTTCTGGTGGGAATTGATAACACTGACTGGCAAAGGGGTCACATTTTGGGTGGGAATTATAGGGAAATGTGACCTTCTCAACCCCTATCCCAAACAAGTACACCTCATTGCATTTTTTTAACCCCTTTGCCATTATGTTCCCACTACTGATTGTCAATGCTACAACCCCTTCAGCCCTAAGCCTACTTCTTCCCTTTGTACTTCTCTCTGTTCTACTTCCACTTTTTTATACTCAGTTCTCCTCTCCTCTTCCTCCCCACCCCCCTGCCCCCCACATACTCTACCAAGAGGCCCACTTACCTACATTAAGTAATAAAATCTCTGCACTTTTTAAAAATGTATGGAATACAAACCAAAACCTCATCTGAACAATTTTCTACACACAGCCTCTTCTTTAAAAAAAATCTGCACATGTGTACACTAAAGCTTTTCCAAAAGTATTTGAAGAATAGCTTCTGAGCAGAAAATGCTAGCACCGAAGTACACAGTGTCTGAAGGCATGAGATTGATGGGTGGAATGGCATTTGTAGCAGAGAGTTCATGGACCAGGCCACTCAGGAGGCAGCATATCCAAGGATGGGAAATTCCTGACCCAGACTTGGAATACAGCAGGGTTAATATCTCAAATCTGTGGAAGGATTCTCAATGGTTGCAGATTAGATGACAGCAGGCCAAGAATTGGATGAAACAGGCAGCAGGAAAGAGCCAATGTTAGGCCCAGAAATCAGGAAATGTTGATGTCCAAAGGGACCTGAGTGCCCTTGTTCATGAGTTACTGAAAGCTAAAATGCAGGTGCAGCAAGCAATTAGGAAAGCAAAAGGTATATTAGCCTTTATTTGCAAGAGCGTTTGAGTACAGGAATAAAGATGTCTTGCTTCAGTTGTATAGAACCTTGGTTAGACCACTCCTGCAGTATTGTGTACAGTTTTGGTCCCTTTACCTAAGGGAGGATATACTTGCTATGGAGGGAGGGCAATAAGATTCACCAGACTTAATTCCTGAGATGGCCAAACTGTCCCATGAAGAGAGATTGAGAAGACTGGGCCTGTATTCTCTAGAGTTTAGAAGAATGAGAGATAATCTAATTGAAACTTACTAACATCTTAAGGGGCAAAACAGAGGAGATGTGGATAGGATGCTTCCCCCGGGTGGGGGTGTTGGGTGTCTAGAACCAGGGCGCACAGTCTCAGATTAAGGGACAAGCCATTTAGTACTGAGATGAGAGGAGAAATATCTTCACTCAGAAGGATTCTAGAGGACCTTTGGAATTCTCTACCCCAGAGGGCTCTGGAAGCTTAGTCATTGAGTATGTTCAAGACTGAGATCGATAGATTTCTAGGTACGAATGACATCCAAGGGATATGGGGATCAGATAGATGATCAGCCATGACTTAGATGAATGGTGGGGCAAGCTGGAGAGGTTGAAGGGTCTATTCCTGCTTCCTATTTTAAAATTAAGTTTTAAATGGAAGTGCAGAAAAGGTTTGGAGGAGTTTAGAATCGGGCCACATCACACTTAAAGCATAAAATGGTAACTACCTGTGGAATATATTGAGGGCAATCTTTAACAATGTAAAAAAATTAAAGTTAGATGCAGTATCACCAAGACAAACTGACCTCTGAACAGCAGTGGGACTGAAAGTTATGTGTAATATCTATCTGCTGTACAGTTAAAAGCAACACTTGCATGTCATCTTAGTATGACAATTGTGATACAATAAGTAGATTTCGCCATGGCACTGCTCGCTGGGTCAGGATAATAAATTGAATTTTTAAGTGTAATGCCTAAATTGTGATTGGAAACTAGATTAGCACATTATGTACTATGAGCAATTCTTCCATGGTAATTGGTGATTGAGTTAGAGACTTTGTAAGAATTGAAATGCCAATCGGCATTTGGTGGCACAGGGATCTGAGAACATTGGCAAGGGAACTTATAATCTGACATTTGTAGGATGAATTCTGACAGTATTTTGATAGCATCTAGGAACATTGGTACAAAAAGTTGGAAGAGGAATCCTAGGATCTGGAGCAATTGGGGAGGGACGTCTATAAGCTTGGGGTGATTCTGGTTACATTGGGGTTTGTGATGATTGAGAGGGGAAGTAATATTTGATGTAGGCTGAGTCTGGCATTATTATATCCTGCCCTCTCGATAATCTTGTGAGGGAGAATGAGATCCAAAATGCTTTTTCTTTACTCATTCATGGGATGTGGGCATCGCTGGCTGGGCCAGCATTTATTGCCCTATCCCTTGTTGCCCTTGAGAAGGTGGTGGTGGTGAGCTGCCTTCTTGAATTGCTGCAGTACATGTGGTATAGGTACGCCCATAGCCCTTTTGGGAAGGGAGTTCCAGGATATTGACCCAGCGATAGTGAAGGAACAGCGATATATTTCCAAGTCAGGATGGTGAGTGACTTGGGGGGGATCTTCCAGGTGGTGGTGTCCCCATCTATCTGCTGCCCTTGTCCTTCTAGATGGGTGGTGGATGTGGGTTTGGAAGGTGCTGTCTAAGGAGCCTTGGTGAATTCTTGCAGTGCATCTTGTATTTGATACACACTGCTGCTACTGTGTGTTGGTGGTGGAGGAAGTGAATATTTGTGGATTTGGCACCAATCAAGCGGCTTGCTTTGTTCTGAACAGTGTCAAGCTTCTTGAGTATCGTGGGAGCTATCCTCATCCAGGCAAATGGGTAGTATTCCGTCACATTCCTGACTTGTGCCTTGTAGATGATGGACAGGCTTTGGGGAGTCAGGAGGTGAGTTACTTGTTGCACGATTCCTAGCCTCTGACCCACTCTTGAAGCCACAGTATTTATATGGCTAGTCCAGTTCACTTTCTGGTCAATGGTAACCCCAGGATGTTGATAATGTGGGGGGGGGGGTGGGGGATTCAGTGATGGTAATGCCATTGAACATCGAGGGGCGATGGTTGGTTTCTCTCTTGTTGGAGATGGTCATTGCCTAGCACTTGTGTGGTGTGAATGTTACTTGCCACTTGTCAGGCCAAGCCTGGATATTGTCCAGGTTTTGCTGCATTGGATCATGGACTGGTTCAGTATCTGAGGAGTCACGAATGGTGCTGAACATTGAGCAATCATCAGCGAACATCCCTGCTTCTGACCTTATGATGGAAGGAAGATCATTGATGAAGCAGCTGAAGATGGTTGGGCTGAGGACACTATCCTGAGGAACTCCTGCGGTGATGTCCTGGAGCTGAGGCGACTGACCTCCAACAACCACAACCATCTTCCTTTGTGCTAGGTATGACTCCAACCGGTGGAGAGTTGGCCAATTTAGAACTATTGAAGTCCAGCCCCCTTATTTTCATATATTAGCCTCCCTGTCTGTCCAGCCTGCAACCCTATTTTGTGCCTTTAAGTATTCCCACCATTACTTCTCCCATTGTCTGTCCATTCCTGTCTTTGTTTTTGGTTTAAAGCATTTTGTGCATAAATTTTCCGCTTCAAATTTATGGATGTAAAATTGCCAGAAGTGGGAAATTTAATATACTACTGGTTGATAGCATGGCAAATATGGATTGAAGACTTCAGGTGAAGAAGATTTTAAGAGCGTGAGATAATTGAACCAGGGCAAGCAGATGTAATTCATCCTTGTTTTTATATTTTCGTGAAAAACAAATACCCACATTTCTGATGTAAATCTACTATCCTTTTAATTGCACCATTTTGTCAGTAGTTGTGCTGCCAATATCAAGCATTAATTATTGCATAAGAAATAGAAGTACTAGACCCTTGATCCTGCTGTGCCATTCATTAAGATCAGGCCTGACCTTCTACCTCAACTCCACTTTCCTGTCCTATCTCAATATCTCTTGATTACTTTGGTGTCAAAAAATCTGTCTATCTTAACCTTGGATATGCTGAACAACTGTGCATCACAACCCTCCTGGAAAGAGAATTCCAAATATTCATATCTGAGTAATGCCATTTCTCCTTATTGAGGTCCTAAATGTCCGGCCATTATCTTGAGACTATGACCCCCTAGTTCTAGACTCTCTCGCTAGGGGAAATAACTTCTCAGCATCTATCCTGTCAGCCTTCTGTGCAGTTTGTAGTTTTCAGTACCTCTAAGCTCCAGAAAATAAAGACCCATTCTACTTCTTCATCTCTCCTTGTAGCATAGCCCTCGTCCCAGAATTATCGGAATCTTTGTTGCGCCACCTCTGAGGAAAGTATATCTTCCTTGGATAAGGAGTCCAAAACTTACACTCTCAAGTGTGGTCTAATCAAACGCCTTCCTTAATCTTCTTACTACAAATGGGTTAGAGTATGACTGACGTAAATCTGTTTTCTTGATTGCTTGATGTGCCTGACTTGTCCACAAGGGCTCCTAAGTTTCTTTGGATATCAACATTTACTAGTTTCTCAATTAAAAAATAATACTGCTTTCTTCCTATTTCTGTCAAAGTGGTTTCCTATTTCCCCATATTATACTCCATCTGCCATATTTTTGCATACTCACTTAACCAGTCTATATCCCTTTGCAGTCTCTTTGTGTCCTCCTCACAACTTGCTTTCCAATCTAGCTTTGTCTTGTCTCTTGGTCCCCTCAAGCAGTCAGATTTAAAGTTTTGGGCAAGAGATAAAGGGGGCTGGGGGGAAGAATTTTTTATAAGTGGTAATGCTTGGAACCCACTGCCTATGAGGGTGGTGGAAGCAGAGGTAATCGTTGATTTCAAACGGAAATTGGGTAAACTTGAGAAATGAACTTGCAGAGCTGAGAGGATAGAGAAGGGGAATGGGACTGACTGGATTGCTCTGCAGAGAGCTAATGTGGACTTACTGGGTTGAATGGTCTCCTTCTGGACTTTAATGACTAATTATAGATTGTAAATAGCTGAGTCCCAAGCAATGATCCTTGTACCGTCCTACTAGTTAACTCAAAATGACCCATTTTATTTCTAATCTGTTTTCAGTAAGTTAACCAATCCTCAATCCATGCTAATATATTACTCCAAATCCATGAACTCGACTTCATTTAACAATCTGGCACTTCCCTGAATGCCTGGCAAAGTCTACGTAGAAGTTTCTATTATAAATATGGATTTGGAAAGTCAAAGTCGGAGCAAAATTTGACTTATGCCGCTTTTAGCATAAGTTTCCATGAACAAATCACCCCATAAAATGTTTAGTTGATTTATGCGGTTTCGAAATGTAAGGAAAACCTCAGAAATAGTTCCTCAGATTTTTGACTGAATATATAACAAACCAAAAATAGTGATTGGCTTTTTGAAAGAAAAATCCATGCTCCAAAATAATTTTTCTAACCATTGACAAAGCAACCATGATAATAGCTGTTCCTCTTCCCATTTGTTCATAAATGGGTAAACAAAATATATGAATTTGTTAATGCATGTTTGTGATTGTCATTTAGCTGAAATTAAAGATTTGAAAATTCAATCTCCAATTTCTTGCAAATATTTTTGGAAGCAATGAAACTCAAATATTGACAGGATATGGGGAATTGCCATCCTACCCTTCAACTTGCTTTGCTTACTGGGAAAGTTTGCTGCTTGCACATGTTCAGAATACACAGTTACATGGTACTCCACATGTTGTTAGGTAAGAAGTTCTAAGATATTGACCCAGTTAAATTAAAGGAATGGCATAATGTGCCTTAAGTCAGGGTAACTTTATGACCTGGATAGAGACTTTGGAGTTAATAGTATTTTCTTGACCTTTCTACTCATGGTAGCGGTCACATGGATGAAGTGCTGCTAAGTCACCTTAGGAGAGTTGCTGCGGTGTATCCTATGAATTGTACATGCTGCAGTTCTAGTATGCCATTGGGTCTATGGCATAGGTGCTAATTAATTAAATAGGATGATGTCCTCTCTTTGACTGTTGATCGGTGAGTATGCCATATCACTGTTTGCTTGAGCTTTGTAGATGAGCAGGTTTTTTCAAGATACCCACTCTTTACTCTGTTCTTGTAGTCATGGTGATGGTATGACTAGTCAGTGCTGACCCCCCCAAAAATAATGGTGAGAGACTTGGTGAGTGGTTGCTTTTTTCAGAATGTGATTTTTAAGGTTAACATACTAATTATTTGATTGCAGGATATGTGTACGTGATTAGCACTTTAAAATGCAGAATTAATAAAGATGACTTGATATCAAGTGAAAACTGTTTCTGAATTAAAGGCAGAACTAGTAGTGTTTTTTTTTAATTCATTCATACGAGTTATCAACAAAGTTTGACACTGAGCTGCATCAGCAGATAAAGAACAAATGACCAAAATCTTGGCCAAAGAAGTAGATTTTAAGGTGCATCTTAAAGGATGTTTAGAAGCGAAGAGATTTGGAGAGGGAATTCTAGAACTTAAAACCCAGGCAACTTAAAGCATAGCAATCAATGGTGGAATGATTTAAAATAGGAGGCCAAGAGGCCAAAATTGGATTAGTGTAGAGGCATGAGGGTTGTATGGCTGGAGGAGGGTACAAAGATGGGCAGGGTCATGGAAAGATTTGAAACCAAGGATAACAATTTTAAAATTGAAGCATTGCCAGACCAGGAACCAGTGTAGGTAAGCGAGTAGTGGGGTGATGGGTGAATGGGACTTGGTGTTTGGATACAGGCTGTAGAGTTTTGGACGAGCTGAAGTTTATGGAAGGTACTATAAGAAAAGATTGGACAGAAGTACATTGGAATAGGCGAATCTAGAGGTAACAAATGCATTCATGAGGGTTTCAGCAGCAAATGAGCAGAGGCTGGGATGGAGTTTGGTGATGTTAGGGAGAGACCGCCTTGGTGATGGTGGGCATATGTTGTAAGCAGCTCATTTCGAGGTCAGATATGACACCAAGGTAGTGAACCGTCTGGTTTGGCAGATAGGTGCCAGGGAGAGGCCCGGAGAGCAGAGTTTGTGGGTGGTCTTTGACTCATCTAGTCTTGGTTGTTAGGTAAGCAGTGTAACAAATTAGAGATAATGGGAGGGATGTGGAGAGGCAGAGCTGGGTCTGAGTATATGTGAGAACTACCACTGTTTTCTGATGATGTCACAGATGGGCAAAGGTAGATGAGAAGTGCGGGTATCCTAAGACCCGTAGGGACTTGAGGTAATGGCATGAGAACAGGAAGAAAATGATAGCTGATTCACAGACTATGACTGGATAGATAAAACTGGAACCAGTAGAGTGCAGTCCCAGACAACTGAAGGATGGAAGAGAGGCTTTGGAGGAGGATGGTGCAGTCAGGCATGTCAGAGTCTGCAGGCATGTTGAGATGAACAAGGAGGGATAGTTTTCCATTGTCACCATCACATAGGAGAACATTCGTAACTTTGAGGGCTGTAACTGTATTGTGGTTGGAAGCATGATTGGAGGTATTTAAACATGCCTTCAGGAAAGATCGACACAGATTTGGAAGGTGACAGCAAGTTCAAGGACTGGAGAGGAATGGGAGGTTGGAGAAAGGGTGGTCATTTCCTAATATTCTCTCTCCATCCTCGACTTCCCAACTTATTTCCTTCCATGGCACCCCTGGAAAAATCTCATCCAAATCAGTTCCAACTGCACTTCCAAATTCCCAGTTGTCTAGCCTTTGGCCAACCAGTCGCCATTCTGCTCGGTCACGCACTTGCCTACACCTTTACAATAGTCCCTATGAAAGCCATTGTGCTCTCTCACACTGGTCATTCCTGGAAGGCAGGTGGGGGAATCCAGGGTGCTTTTTTAAGGAGTGGGGTGCTGACTGCAGATTTGAAGGGGTGGGATAGTATGTGAGGAAAGGGAAATGTGAACAATGTGGGGGGCTGTATGGGAAGCTGGGTGGTCAGCATTTTAGTGGGAATAGGATTGAGGAGATGGGCATCATGGACAAGATGAGTTTGGACAGGGCATGTGGGGAGATAGAGATATACGAATTCCAGTTGGGGGAGGTGGTAACTTAAAAGGTTTTTGAGCCAGTGGGATATGAGAATGGAGGGAAGTAGCAGAGGCAGCTGAATGGTTGGTCTCAAGCTTGGTGACAAAGAAGTCCATGAACTCCCTGCACTTGCTAGAGTTGAGGGTGGAGGATAATGGGAATAGGGGTTTCTGAAGCTTAGGGTTATTTTTGTATTCCCAGGTGGTCCTGAAAGGAAAGCATAAGAATTGTAACATTTTTAATGCAAGCAACATGGCTTTTGTATTTCAGGAGCAGGTACTAATTTTTTTGATTCACTTATGGATGTGGGCTTTGCTGGCTGAGCGAGCATTTATTGCCCGCCCCTAGTTGTCCTTGAGAAGGTGGTGGTGAGCTCCCTTCTTAAACAGCTGCAGTCCATGTGGTGAAGGACACCCACAGTGTTGTTTGGAAGGGAGTTCCAGGATTTTGATCCAGCGACAGTGAAGGAACGGCGATATATTTCTAAGTCAGCGTGGTGAGTGACTTGGAGGTGAACTTCCAGGTGGTGGTTAGATTCTCTCTCGCTGGAGATGGTCATTGCCTGGCACTTGTGTGGTATGACTATTACTTGCCACAGGTCAGCCCAAGCCTGGATATTGTGCAGGCCTTGCTGTATTTGGTCATGGACTGCTTCAGTATGTGAGGAGTTGTGAATGGTGCTGAATATTGCGTACTCATCAGCGAACATCCCCACTCCTGACCTTATGATGGAAGGAAGATCATTGATGAAGCAGCTGAAGATGGTTGGGCTGAGGACACTACTTTGAGGAACTCGTGCAGTGATGTCCTGGAGCTGAGGTGACTGACCTGCAACAACCACAACCATCTTTGTGCTAGGTCTGACTCCAACCTCTGGAGAGTTTTCCCCTTAATTCCCATTGAATCCAGTTTTTCTAGGGCTCCTTGATGCCACGCTTGGTCAAATGCGGCCATTATGTCTAGGGCAGTCACTCTTGCCTCACCTTGAGAGTTAGCTCTTTTGCCCATGTTTGAATCAAGGCTGCAATCAGATCAGGAGCTAAGTGGCCCTGGCGGAACCCAAAATGGGTGTCGGTGAAGCAAGTGTCACTCGATAGCACTGTTGATGACCCCTTCCATTACTTTACTGATGATGGAGAGTAGACTGATGGGTTGGTAATTGGCCTGGTTGGATTGTCCTGCTTTGTGTGTACAGGACATACCTGAGCAATTTTCCACATAGTCGAGTAGATGTCATTCAGTGTTATTAGCTTTATTGGAACAGCTTGGCTAGGGGCGCAGCAAGTACTGGAGCACAAGTCTTCAGCACAGTTGCTGAAATATTGGCAAGGCCCATAGCCTTTGCAGTATCCAGTGCCTTTAGCCGTCTCTTGATATCACGTGGACTGAATTGAATTGGCTGAAGACTAGCATATGTGATGCTGGGGACCTTTGGAGGAGGCGGAGGTGGACCATCCACTCGGCACTTCTGGTTGAAGATTGTTGCAAATGCTTCCGTCTTATCTTTTGCATTGATGTGCTGGACTCCCCTATCATTGACGATGGGGATATGTGTGGAACCACCACCTCCAGTGAGTTGTTTAATTGCCTTCCACCATTCACGACTGGATGTGGCAGGACTGCAGAGCTTAATCTGTTCCGCTGGTTGTGGGATTACTTAGCTCTGTCTATCACTTGCTGCTTATGCTGTTTGGCACGCAAGTTGTCCTGTGTTATAGCTTCACCAGGTTGACACCTCATTGTTAGGTATGCCTGGCATGCCCTCCTGCACCCTTCATTGAACCAGGGTTAATCCCCTGGCTTGATGCTAATGGTAGAGTAGGGGCTCTGCCGGGCCATGAGGCTACAGAATATGCTTGAGTACAATTCTGCTGCTGCTGATGGCCCACAGTGTCTCATGGACGTCCAGTCTTGAGTTGCTAGATCTGTTTGAAATCTATCCCATTTAGCACGCTGGTAGTGCCACACAAGATGGAGGGTATCCTTAATGTGAAGGCAGGACTTTGTCTCCACAACAACTGTGCAGTGGTCACTCCTACTAATACTGTCATGGACAGATGCATCTGTGGCAGGCAGCTTGGTGAGGATGAGGTCAAATATGTTTTTTGCTCTTGTTGGTTCACTCACCACCTGCTGCAGACCCAGTCTAGCAGTTATGTCCATAAGGACTCGGCCATCTCAGTCAGTAGTGGTGCTACCGAGCCACTCTTGGTGATGGACATTGAAGTTCCCCACCCAGGTTACATTCTGTGCCCTTGCCAAGTGGTGTTCAACATGGAGGAGCGCTGAGGGAGGCTGGTACATGGTAATCAGGTTTCCTTGCCCAAGTTTGGCCTGATGCAATGAGGCTTAATGGGGTCTGGAGTTGATGTTGAGGACTCCCAGGGCAACTCCCTCCCAACTGTATACCACTGTGCCGCCACCTTGTCCGGCCAGTGGGACAGGACATACCCAGGGATGGTGATGGTGGTGCCTGGGCCATTATCTGTAAGATATGATTCTTTGAGGATGACTGCATCAGACTGTGTCAGGCTATTGCTTGACTTGTCTGTGAGACAGCTCTCCCACTGTTAGTAAGGAGGACTTTGCAGGGTTGACAGGGCTGAGTTTACCATTGTAGTTTCTGGCACCTGGGTCGATGCCGGGTGGCCCATCCAGTTTTATTCCTTTTTTTGAGACTTTGTAGTGGTTTTATGCAACTGAGTGGCTTGCTAGGCCATTTCAGAGGGCATTTAAGAGTCAACCACATCGCTGTGGACCTCGAGGCCAGACCAGGTAAGGACAGCAGATTTTCTTCCCTAAAGTGAACCAGGTGGCTTTTTACAACAACTGACGATGGTTTCATGGTCATCATTAGACTTTTAATTGCAGAATTTATTGAATTCAAATTACATCATCTGCTGTGGCAGGATTCTGGAATACTAGTCCAGCGACAATACCACTAAGCCATCGCCTCCCCCAACATTTTTAAACAAATGTTAAATGATCAAATTTTAGTATGGCTCAAGTGGTTTTTTTCACAGACTGAAAAGAGTGCTTTGTAATTATTATGGCATCTCGTAATGTTTGGATTATATTATGATAATGCAAATCATATTTTTTTTTCCAGCCGCTTGACTTGGCTTCTGCACAGCTTGCAGCATCAAATGGATGGCAGTTAATAACTTCAACACCAACTGTCGTAACAAAAGATACTGCTGGTAATTTTGTGCAAATTACTGGACAGGTACCAGGATCTCCAGTCACTGCCTCTGTACCAACAAGTGGACAATATGTTTTACAAAGCTTGCAGAACCAGCAGGTGTTTGCAGTTGCTCCAGGATCATCCACAGCTCCAACTGGTGTAGGGCCTAGTGTTCAATATCAAGTTATTCCACAAATTCAGACTGGAGATGGGCAGCACTTACAATTGAGCTTAGCTTCTTCTAGTGCAGATGCAGCATTACAGCAAGATGGCAATGGCCATATTCAAATTATTCCTGGCTCCAATCAAGCAATAATTGCTGGCAAGACTCCTTCAGGCAACATTTTGACTACTCAAAATCTTATGTCACCAGCTGTTTCAGTTCAGATACAGCAGGGCAATGCTCAAGTCCCTGTGCAAATTCAAGGAGTAGCTTACGGTGGTACATCTTATCCTAGTCAAGCTCAACTTCTTACTAATGTTCCTGTTGGACTAACAGGAAATGTTGCTTTTGTGCCCATTGGAAATGTTGATGTTGACTCTCTTGGAACAGCACCTGCTTCAGAGTCCCTGACTCAAAGTAACAGTGCAGCAATTACCACATCAAGCCCAATGATTATACCTGTTTCATCAGAAGCTATAAATAATATAGATACCTCAGCAAGGACAGATGAGCAAAGCATTACAGGAGCTGTGCAGAACTCTGCTTCTAGTGACTCTAACACTAATATAGCTTCATTTGTGCCAACAACTTCAGTGAGTCATATGGTTGTTTCTGATGACCATATTGATGATGTACAGCAAGCTCCCTCCAGCAGTAATTCTACCGAAACCTCTGATCAGATACAGGCAACAAATGTACTTCATGTGAATCAAGCTACTGTTGATCAAACACAGTTACAAGACTTACAAGCTTCGACCTCACAAACAGCTGACCATCAGATTCAATTTCAGTCACATCAGCAATTTACTGTCCAGCCACAGATTGTTCAGAGTATTCCACAACAGACAATACAGACTATTGCAGGACAAACAATTACTGCACAAGCCGTTCCTCAGCAAGCTTTGCAGAATCTTCAATTACAAGTAGTGCAAAATGCAGGCTCCCTAATAATACGAGCCCCAACGTTAACTCCATCTGGAGAAATTACCTGGCAAACCTTTCAGGTGCAGAACATCCAGAACTTGCAAAATGTGCAAATTCAGAATGCACCAGCCCAGCAGATAACTCTGACACCGGTGCATACTGTCACATTGGGCCAAGTAGCATCCAGTGGGGCATTGACGCCAATTGCACCAGCTCCATTAACTGTTAGTAGCCCACAATTACAGACAGCAACTGTGAATTCATTCGCTTCTTCAAGCATTCAGTTGCAACAAGGTGCACACAATTCAAGTAAGTATTTTGAGTTAACTCGATCCGTAATTAGATCCATTTTTAAAATTTGATAATGTTTGAATCTGTTGTATTCCCCACTGTCCTATTTGTGGTTTTCCTCTGTCATGCTATGTCATATATCAATATGCATCCTACTTCCAAGATTCTGCCATTGCTCTAAATTTGAGTGCTGGGTGTTGTATGAGACCCACCTTTTGTCCCTTGTGGACATGCCTGACTTCCCTACTGGCTGTAATTCATAACTCTTATTTATCTTAACTGCTGTTTTGCTACTGAGAGTTAGGGTCTTGACGAACTTGGCACACAATCTACTTCTGCCTTAAAAACATTCAGTGATCCTGTCTCCACTGCTTTCCAGGAAAGGGAGCTCCACAGACTCGTGACCCTCTGAGAGGAAAAATTTCTTCTCATCTCTACGTTAAATGAGGGACCCCTTATTTTTAAAATGTGTCCCCTAGTTCTAGTCTCTTCTACAGGTGTGGAAATATTCTTTCAGCATCCATCCTGTCAAGTTCCCTCAGGATCTTTATATGTTTCAATAAGATACCTCTCATTCTTCTAAACGCCAATAGATATATGCCCAACCTTTCCTCATAAGAAAACCCCCTCATCTCAGGAATCAGTCGAGTGAGCTTTCTCTGAACTGCTTCTAATGCAGTTATGTCCTTTCTTAAATAAGGAGACCAAAACTGGTACTCCAGATTTGGCCTTGCCAATGCCCTATACAGCTGTCACAAAACATGACTACTTTGATCTTCCGTTGCCCTTGAAATAAACAACAACATTCTATTTACCTTCCTAATCACTTGCTGCACCTACATAATATTTTTGTGATTCATGTACCAGGGCACCCATAACCCTCTGTACCGAGTTCTGCAATCTTTCCCCATTTAAGTAATATGCTTTTTTCCTATTCTTCCTGCCAAAGCAACAAGTTCACATTTTTTCACAATGTATTCCATCTGCCAAATTTGTGCTCACTCACTTAACCTATCTATATCCCTTTGCAAATTCCTTATGTCCTCTTCACAGCTTACTTCCCTATCTATCTTTGTGTCGTCAGCAAATTTAGCAACTGTATATTCAGTTCCATTGTCCAAGTTATTATAGATTGTAAATAGTTGAGGCCCCAGCACTGATCCCTATGCCACTCCACTCATGGTATCTTGCCACTGTGAAAATGACCCATTTATGCCTACTCTCTTTTTTCTCCTTGTTAGCTAATCAAACCACTATCCCTGTTAATTTGTTAGCCCCTACACCATGAGCTCTTATTTTGTATTGCAAGCTTTGATGTGGCACCTTGTCAAATACCTGGAAATTTGCGTGCACCACATCCACAGATTCACCTTTATCTGCATTGTGTGTTACTTCGTCAAAGAACTCTAATAAAAACACAATTTCCCTTTCACAAAACCATGTTAACTCTGTCCTTTTGCACTGAGATTTTCTAATAGAATCTATAACCACCTTAATAGATTCCAGGGTTTTCCCAATGACATGTTAAGCTAACTGGCCTATAGTTTCCTACTTTCTGTCTCCCCCCCTTCCCTTGAATAGAGGAGTTACATTTGCTATTTTCCAATCCAATGAGACTTTTACCGCATTTGGGGAATTCTGGAAAATTAAAACCAAAGCATCTGTTATCTCAGCGGTCACTTTTAAAGCCCTAGGATGCAGTCCGTCAGGACCTGGGGTCTTGTCAGATTTTGGTTGTAATAATTTCCTCAGTGCCTGGAATTGTTTAAGTTCCTCTCCCCCCCCCCTTCCAGCTCTTGATGCACAAGTATTTCTGGGATGTTATTTGTATCCTCTACAGTGAAGACAGATGCAAAATGTTTTATACTCCTGCTATTTCTTTATTTTCCATTATTAATTCTCACTCCCTAGAAGACCAATGCTTACTTTAGTTTCTCTTTTCCTTTTTAAATACTTGTAGAAACTCTTGCCATCAGTTTTTTTAAATATTCCTAGCTAGTATACACTCATACTTTCTCCGTCTATTATTCTTTTAGTCATTCTTAGCTAGTTTTTTTTATATTCTGTTCAATCTCCTGACCTGTCACTAATCTTCGTGGAATTGTATGCTTTTTGTTACCATAAGACATAGGAGCAGAAGTAGGCCACTTGGCCCATCGAGCCTGCTCCACCATTCAATGAAATCATGGCTGATCTGATAACCCTCAACTCCACTTTCCTGCCTTTTCCCCATAACCCTTGATTCCCTTGCTGATTAAAAATCTGTGTATCTCAGCCTTGAATATACTTAATGACCCAGCCTCTACAGCCCTCTGCAGTAATGAATTTCACAAATTTACTACCCTCTGAGGGAAGAAATTCCTCATCTGTTTTAAATGGGCACCCTTTTATTCTGAGATTATGCCCTCTGGTCCTAGACTCTCCCACAAGAGGAAACAACCTCTCAGCATCTACCTTGTCCAGCTCCCAAAGAATCTTATGTTTTAATAAGGTCGCCTCTCATTCTTCTTAATTCGATTTGTTACTATCTTTAACTTCCTTGCTTAGCCATGGGTAATGCTTCCTTCCCTTAGAGTCTTTCTTTCTCACTGGAATGCACCTTTGCTGAGTATTATGAAATATCTCCTTAAATGTCTGCCACTGCCTTTCTACTGGCCTGTCCCTTAACCTAATTTCCCAGTTCAATCTTGGCTTCATATCCTCATAATTGCCCTTATTTAAATTTAGAACATTAATCTTAGACACACACTTCTCATCCTCAAACTGAATACGAAATTCAATCATGTTACGATCACTGTTATCTAGGGGCACCTTTACTTTGAGGTAATTTAATTGATCCTGCCTTGTTGCACACTACGAGATCTAGAATCACCTGCTCCCTTGTTGGCTGTGTAGTATGTGCTGCTTTAACAAATTGTCCAGAAAACACTCTAGGATCTCATCTGGGCTACCTTTTGCCAACCTGTTTCATCCAATTCATATGTAGATTAAAAACACCCACAATTATCACCGTACCTTTCTCACAAGCCCCCATTGTTTCTTCCTATATACCCTGTCTTGGTGTGGTTACTTAGGGGGTCTTTAAACTATTCCCACAAGTGACTTCATGCCTTCACTATTTCTCATTTCTACCCAAACTGATTCTACATCTTGATCTTTAGAACTAGGGTCATTCCTCTCTGTTGTACTGATATCTTTAATTAACAGAGCCATACATATTTTTGAAGCATAGAAGTATATTAAGGGATTTGAGTTAATAGCAAAGTTTAAAGAAACATTATCAATGATAGTTCACAACTGCACCCATGTGCGCATTTATTTGAATAGAAGCCTTGTCAATCTTGTCCAGTTTGAGGACAGTTGGGTGCTGTCTGTTACAACCAAGTGTTGTAGTAATTAAACTTTGGATGTTGCAAGAGACATTTTAATATTACTTTGACAGGACAAAACATAGTTCTGGTGTGACCGGTGTCAAGTGGAATGTAAATTTGAAATGTCTTATGGGGGATAAAATGATTAAGAAACTGTATATTGTTCAGTTGATACTACTTCCATGTATTGAAGAAACAGTCCATGCTGTCAATGGGGAATTGTTTTTTTAAACTGAACTTTGGTGTGAGAAAGGAAGGAAATGCTTGTCAGGGTGATAAATGGGCATCAAGAAGAAAGTATTCAAAGCTGCTCCTATCGATGATTGCAACCCCAGATATAGAAAGGTCCCCAAGAAGACAAAGTTGATTCTGCTTCTGCATCAAATGTGGAATGCTAATATCTTGGCTAGAGTCTTAATAGGTTCTAATGAATTCTTCTTCGGTTTTAATAATCCAATAGATCCTTGTGTTCAAAATGAGGAGATGGAGCAGGATGACTTGCTAATGGGACAGGTTGAGGATAGCTGACCAGCACCAAGCAGAGTGGCATGAAGAGTTCCAAAATAATGATATTGTTAATTGGTTAGGGATCCCAACTGAGACATCACAGCACCCAGCATTTCAGCTGTAGCGTAGGTTAACTCTGGGTACAGATTTTCTTGGGTAATCTTTTAAAGCCATTGCTAAGGATAAAAGCAGATCCCTCAGATCAACATGTTTTGAGATGGGTTTCTTTCCCAAATTCCTTATGTCTATGATTTCAAATAAACACACACAGTCAGCATTTTGTTGTAACTTCTGTGCACATTCAACACATTTGAATGCTTCTCTGGTATATTGTATTCACATAGTTCTATTTCTATCTCTCTAAATATAGCCAAGGCTTCTCCAATGACATCTTGTCCTTTCCCAGTGCCATTTCCTCCACAATCCCCCAAGAATCTCCCTTTGCCTATCATCTTCATTTGCTGTCCTTCAATCATTTCATAGATATGAGATCAGGTTTCATATGTTATGTGAATAAATACAATAGTATGAATAGGAAGTAGATTAACACAGGAAGCAGATTTGAGCATGTTTTGGATTGGATGCTACAGTTGCACAGTAAATTGGTGAGACCACACTTGGAGTACTGAGTATTGTTTTGGCCTCCTTACTTAAGAAAGGATACAATTGCATTAGAACCAATTCAGAGAAGGTTCACTCAACTGATTTTTGGGATGAAGCGGTTATTCCATGAGGAAAGGTTGAGCAGGTTGGGCCTATAGCTTTTGGAGTTTAGAAGAATGAGAGGTGGTCTTATTGAAACAAATTCTGAGCGGACTTGCTAGGTGAATACAGAGAAGATGTTTCCTCTTGTGGGGACATCTAGAAAAGGGGGAACAGTTCAAAAGTCAGGGATCTTCCATTTAACACAGATCAGGAGAATTTTTTTTCCCTCCTGAGGATGGTTAGTCTGGAATTCTCTTCCCCAGAGAGCAGTGGAGGCTGGGTCATTGAATGTGTTCAACTGAGTTGGATATTTTTGATCAACAAGGGAGTCAGGGGTAATAGAGGGGGCAGACAAGAAAGTTGATCAGATTAGATCAGCATGATATTGAATGACGAGCAGGCTTGAGGGATTGAAAGGTCTACTGCTCCTAATTCTTGTGTTCTTGTGGCGAAGTGTTGGAAATCTCAGGGATCAATGTTGGGCCTACTTTTCTGTTGCATAAGTACTTTGGACATGCGTATAGAGAACGCAGTCTTGAAATTTACTGTCATAAATGTACAGCTTTGGTAAACTCAGGACTGAATAAATGTGTGGTAATATTTTTTGAGGGGAAAATATGTAGTAGAAATATATGTTAAACTGGAAAGACACTGAAGGATGTAGAGGACAGCACCTAGGTTTAAAACATAATTTTGTGAATGCAAAGCTGCAGTTAGATAAAGCTGTAGAAAGGCCAACAAGGTTTAGGTTTTATTAGGAATGTAGAGTACTGAAGTGAAGAAGAAATTATAAATTTATGCAAAATCCCATATCCTTTTAATCACATTTACGGTCACTGCCACAGCAATATCGACCTCATTACTTTAGCTCCTTCACTGTTGAAATCCCCTAAGGGCTTTTGACATCCCTAGACTTTGCAAATGTGGCAGGTGGCAGTCTTCCTACTGCAGGGATGAGGAAGTTTTTGCCTTTTGGCAACTTTGATTATGGAATTCTGCCCTTTGAAATGTTTTCCAACCACCGCCTCCCCCTATCTGTAGTCCTTTGCTTCGCTTAGCATGTACAAAGTCTGGCAAGGTCATGTTCTGTTAGAATGTACTTGATCCTGCAGTGCATGTACTAACTGCATTTAAGGTTGAAATGCTGAGGTCACTTCAGTGATTTTATACAAATGCATTAGTCTACAGTTTTGACAGTAATTGAAGGTAAATAGGGGGAAAACTAATGTTTCTACCACTTGAAGTCTAATAATTCCACCAATTTGAAGAGCTTAGAAACATTTGCATTTCACTACAGATCATAAAAGAAATGCTATAATTTACTGGTCCCTCATGCTGCAACAACTCTGCTGCTTTGCGCTATAATGTGTAGATGATTCCTTGTCACCGTTTTCAGACCTTTTGTGTCTTCACCCACTCTCATCCCTACTGCTTTCACCTTTTGCTTTGAATATATACTGTCCTGCTGATCCAAAATTCCTGTCCTATACTTCTGAATTATGAGCTGTCTGTCCCCATTCCCCCGACCAACCCAGTGCGTTAAAAATCTTATTATTTGCCCCATCTTATCTGCAAAGTAGTGTTCTCCATATTTTCTTCTTCCTCTCCTGGCCCTTCATGAACAACTGAGCATTCTCGAGTATTACATTTTGTGCATTCCCTTTTCTTTTTAACCACACCATTGGTCCTATTCTCTGGAATTCCTTCCCTAAGACTCTTCACTTTTCACAAATCCTCAAAACCCATGATTTTAAACCAAATTTTTCATCACCCCTTACTTTTTTTTGACTTTTTTCTGTATGCCTATCTGTTGAGCACTTTGGGACCTTTTTAAATTACAGGTACTATATAAATGCAAGATAATGTGTGTTCAATGAATGTCCTGTTCTGGAGATCGCTTTGCTAGGTATTATTTCAGTTAATCTTGCATTGTTACATTTGTCCTACCATCCTAATAATTGTAGGATGATTGTATAGGGTTCATCCAGCCTAGGCTCAGTTGACTTCATGTTACTGTTGCAGGATAAAAGGTACAATGGAAACCTGGCATTGATAACACACAGTTCCCCAGTTCAAGTGGTTGGATTGGTGGGGCTTGTATGAGCCGATGTTCAACGTACTATAGAAATGAGGATTGACTCATCATATTCCTTTATCAAAACAATCTTGTCCAAGTTATTGTAAATTTTAGTTATGCAATTAAACCATCTGGCATAAAGATCTGTGGGTTAATCACCTTGATTCCAGTTAGTGTGAAAGCTCAGACATTGTGTGGCTTGAGAATGTTCTTTGTAGGTTTCACTTACAGAATTGACAAGCTGTCTACCGATTGCAGTTTAATTCTAGAGCCTTCAATTTACGTGGACCCTAAATATTTGTACACTATCATTGGAATATAATTTGGCTTTGGAGCGTGAGTACTGGTCCAGTTCAATGTTCAACCTACAGTTCCTTGCATCTGTAGATGGGTAATAATGTCATATTTCATTTAGAAATGAGTAAAAAGAAATTTATTTTACGTGGTGCACTTTGAGGTGGCCATTTGTCATTCTTCTGCTTCAACATTTTGTAGGTATTGTTAACAGTTGTTTTATTGTTCTGTCTTTAGTGGAGTATTCCCTTGAAGATGACCCACCATCTGTTTGGAGGCAGTTTTCTGGAGGTTTGTTACCAGTTCTAGTTGTAGCCTGAATGTGTTAGTTTAAGTAGGAAAGCTAATAGAATGTTATCGTTTATTGCGAGGGGAATTGAATACAGCAGTAGGGAGGTTATTCTTCAGTTGTATAGGGCACTAGAACCACATTTGGATTACTGTGTACAGTATTGGTCACATTTAAGGAAGAATGTAAATATGTTTGAAGCAGTTCAGAAAAGGTTTACCAGACTAATACCTGGAATGGGTGGGTTGTCTTCTGAGGAAATGTTGGACAGACTAGGTTTCCTTCCACTGGAGTTTGGAAGAGTAAGAGGCAACTTGATTTAAACCTTTAAGATCCTGAGGGGTCTTGACAGGGTGGATGTGGAGAGGATGTTTCCTCTTCTGGGATAATCTAGAACTAGGGGTCGCCCATTTAAAACAGATGAGGCGAAAAGTTTTCACTGGGTGGGTTGAGAGTCTTTGGAACTCTTTTCCTGTAAAGGTGGTGGAAGCAGAGTCTAAGGCAGAGCTAGATAGATTCTTGGTAAGCAAGGAGGTGATAGGTTTTCATGGGTAGGTGGGATGCAGATTTCAGGTTTCATTCAGATCAGCCATGATCTTATTAGATAGTGGAACAGGCTGGAGTGGCTGAATGGCCTACTCCTGCTCCTTGTTCATATGTTCAAGATATATTAGATGGTTGTGCTCTTTTGCTTTTGATTCTTCTATGTATCCACTTTCTTTTGATCCTTGAGGTGAGGCAAAATAATGTTGATTGACCTCCAATCCTGACTTTCCATTACTCTTGTACTGATTGATAAAGTACTGAATAATTAAGCAGTGTATCGACAACATAAGAGAGACCACCAACCCACAGTTGATGTGTTCAATTTTTCACAACAATATGGTAGATTTGATACCTTGGTGATTGCACTGAATTTGAAAAATAATGTGCCTTTTGCAGTTTTATGTTTGGCTTTCGGCATATCTTCTACCGAATGTGGCCAACTACAGTTTTTATTAAAGGTACTATGTAAATGCAAGATGATGGGTGTTCAATGAATGTCCTGTTCTGGAGATCTAATGAAGTGGATCCATATTTGAAATAGCTGTCACAGTAAAATATCTTCACATACTGAAATTTGGGCTTATAATTTTATGTTTTCTCTTGGCAAATGTTCATGCTTCACATGCTACCCTAGTTTAGTATTTGCAATTCCCCCTCTTGAAGCTTGCCAATTCTCCATAAACTTACACATACAGTTTCAAGGTTCTTGCAGTTCAGCATTCCTTATGTAGAATATGATTTTGTTAAACTAGTGAGACATTGAGGCCCAGAGAACAGTATTGATGTGCCTTATTCAGAGTAGCTTTATAACCATGCGGCCTTGACCTTGCCCCAAGTTTCTTCTGTTACAGGTACCAGCATTTCCGCTACAGTGGGAAATACCCATTCCTATTCCTGAATTGTTATGCTTGTTGAGCTGTTAGCACTTGTCCTTTGTGGAACATTAGAAATTAAAGTTCCCTTTATTCTGCCCAACAATGCAATAACTCCAAACTCGAGTACCTCTACTGAAAAAGTATGACAATTTTCAATTTCACAATCACCCTGTAGCACCTCATAGTAAAACATGATTAGTATTGACTTGGGGGTAGCTTTGTACTGTGACCACGCCCACCTAGGAACATGGTTGATGCAACTCAAATACAGTATTCTATAAGGGTCCTTAAATCTGGCCCAGAATAGAACCTAACAGAATTAAGATGAGCGACCAATCTAAACTTAGCTGAATGTAAAGAGAACCTAATCAATTTGCAGGTGGATAAAGTAATTCTGGAAAATACATTAATATATGTTGGACTAATCTTTAAGGTTACTAAAGCCAGTGTTTGCAGAAATGTTATTTTAAGCAACCCTCCTACTTATTTTGGCTGTACTTTACATTTAAGGACCAATAGTCACAGAGCCATGGTCATTTACAGCACAGAAGGAGGCCATTCAACCCATTGAGTCTATACCAGCAATCCATGGAGCAAGTCAGTCCCATTTCGGTCACTTTATCCTGGCAAGTTTATTTCCTTCACAAAAACTAAAACTTATTGCCAGATTGGTAGTAACTTCCTAAATGAGTTCTGTTTTAGAAAACAGGTTCATTGGAACTTAGCGTATTTCATTTGTTGGATTTAAAAAGAAAATGTGCCTTTAGTAACTCAAAACAACTCTATGGTAAAAGTTTGTTCCAAGTCAGCCAATTTTACTTTAAGGATTTGCTTGACTAAAAGAAAAAGTAGCAACGTGGATGTGAAATTGGCTGAATGACAGGAAACGGAGTAGTAGTTAATATTTTTCGGGCTGGAGGAAGGTTTGTAGTAGAGTTCGCTCAGGATCAGTATTGACACCCTTGTTCTTGATATATATTAATGATCTAGATCTTATGTGTACAGGGCACAATTTCAAAATTTGAGGATGAAATGAAATTTGAAAGCATTGTGAACTTTGAGGACAGTGTAAAACTTCAGAAGGACATAGACAAGTTGGTGAAATGGGTGGACAAGTGACATGAATTTCAATGCAGAGAAATGTGAAGTGGTTCATTTGGTAGGAAGAACATGGAAAGACTTTATAAAATAAAGGGTACAGCACTGAAGAGGGAAGAATCAAGGGATCTGTGCATACATGTGCTTAAGTCATTGAAAGTGGCAAGACAGGTTGAGAGTGCGGTTCATAAAGCATGCAGTATCCTAGACTTTATTAATAGGGACATAAAGTACAAGAGTCATAGAGTTACACAGCACAGAAACAGGCCCTTCGGCCTATTGTGTCTGTGCCGGCCATCAAGCACCTATCTATTCTAATCCCATTTTCCAGCACTTGACCTGTAGCTCTGTATGCTATAGCATTTCAAGTGCTCATCTAAATATTTCTTAAATGTTGTGAGGGTTCCTGCCTCTATCACCCCCTCAGGCAGTGTGTTCCAGATTCCAACCACCCTCTAAACCTCCTGTCCCTTACCTTAAATCTATGCCCCCTAGTTATTGACACCTCTGTGCAAGGAGATTTTGTTGTATAAGACACCAGTTCAGCCTCAGCTGGTATATTGCATCCAGTTCTGGGAGCTGCATCTTAGGAAAAATGTGAAGGCATTAGAGAGATTGCAGAAAAGATTCATGAGAGTGGTTCTAGGGATGAGGAACTTCAGTTATGAAGATAAGTTGGAAAATTTGGGTCTGTTTTTCTTGAAGAGAAGGCTGAGAGGAGATTTGATAGAGGTATTCAAAACCATGAGGGGTCTGGACAGAGTAGATGCAGGGAGGAAACTGTTCTCAACCATAAAAGTATCAAGAACAAGAGGTTACAGATTTAAAGTAATTGGCAAAAGAAGCAAAAGCGATATGAGGAAAAACCTTTTTTACATAGTGAGTGGTTGGGTTTGGAATGCACTGCCTGAGATTACTATGGAGGCAGGTTCATTCGAGGCATTCAAAAGGGAATGAGATTGTTAATCTATAAAGGAAGAATGTGCAGGTTATGGGGAGTAGGCAGGGGGATGACGCTAGGTGAATTGCTGATTCGGAGATCCAGTGTAGACACAGCAGACCAAATGTCTACCATTTGAGCTGTAACAATTCTGTGAAACTGCTGTGAAGTTCCATACCAGTTTCCTTTTTCAACTACTCTCATGAGCAGCAAGCTCCACTCGGTGTAAAAAGGGAAGTTCATCCTTGCATTCCCTCTGCATCTCTTGCTCAAAACCTTAAATCCTTGTTTCATAGCCCTGTTCCATCAGCTAATGGGAACAGTTTTTCTTTGTCTACCTTATCTAAACCTGTCATAATCTTGTACACCTCATTCAAATCTCCCCTCAGTCTCCTTTGCTGCAATGAGAACAACCCCAGCTTCTCTAGCCTAATCTTGCAGCTAAATTCCCCCATCCTTAGAACCATCCTGTAAATCTCTTCTGCGCCCTCCCAAGGATCCTCATATTCTTTCCAAAGTGATGACCAGAACTGATTGCAATCTCTAATTGTGGCCTAAGAGTTTTATAAAATTTCCGCATAGCTTCCCTGCTTTTGCATTCGATGCCTCTATTTATGAAGCCCAAGCTCCCATATGATTTGCTAACTAATCTCTCAATAGATCCTGCCACCTTCAAAGATCTATGCACATGAATCCCCAAATCCCTCTGTTCCTGCAAACTTTTTAGAACTCTGCCATTGAACCTATATAATCTTGCTCTTTCCTTTCTGCCGAAATGCATCACTTGACACTTGTGTATTAAATTACATCGCTACTTCTATACTTCCCCGCTCTCTATTCCCCTCCCCCCACCCCCACACACCCCCCCCACCACCCTGTAATTTGTAAAACAAATTTAAAGTATTTTATAACTTTACAAATTCTTTCAAATAATTATTTGAGCTTTTTATATAAGCTCAAGTTTCTGTGCTTAGTTGTTTCACCACAGTTGTTCAGAAATAAACTAGACACAAACGTGACAGCATTTTGTATTTAAAATAGAAAAGAAGTGCTTGTATATGCAAAAGCCTTAATATAATTATAATTAAAAGCTTTGCAACCTTTTTGCTTTTATGATATGCGCAATGGGGAAGCAGTGGACCTGTACTTCAGCTCTAAGTTCAACTGTTGCAGTGCTATTAGTTCACAGGAGAGTGGACTAAAAGTGTGAAGTGCGGGATCAGCTTCATGTATTGATGATTGCATCTTTGTAAAAATGCAAGAGAATTAAATGAGATGTTTTTGTCACATTTTCAACCTTTCCTGTTTTAAATTCCCATGCTCACATTTATATTGGATATTGCCTTTGTGAATATATTGTAGTTATGGAGTCATAACAGCACAGAAGGAAACCACTCAGCCCATTGAGTCCTCATCTCCATCATAAATGGGAGACCAATTATTTTTAAACTGTGTCCCCTAGTTCTAGTCTCTCCTAAAAGAGGGAACATTCTTTCAGTATCCATCCTGTCAAGTCCCCTCGGGATCTTATGTTTCAATAAGATCATCTCTCATTCTTCTAAACTCTAATGGATACAGGCCCAATCTGTCCAACCTTTCCTCATAGGATAACCCACACCCCATTCCAGGAATCAGGCGGACGAACCTTCTCTGAACTACTGCTACTAATGCAATTATGCATGCATTGGCTGTATGGGAGAAGAGGAATGATAATATTGCAATTGTCATAATAAGTATAATCTGTGAAGCCTATTTTAGTTCTTAATTGAATCAGCCTTTATAAATTGCTAACTTTTAAACTCAGCTAAACTAATATATTGGTTCTACTTCACCTGCCCCTGATCGTGCAATGCCTGAATCTGTGTCCACTTTTTTTTTTGTGGATTCAATTAATACTGTAGTCTAAATTGCCTGTTCTCTTACTGTGGATTTTATTCTGAGTGCAGAAAGATTGTCTATTGATTGCAAGGTGAGATGAAAAGAATTAATGAAAGAGCTGTATTGATCAGTAGTTACAGAGAATTATATTTTTGGCGTGGTTACCATCTAAAAGCTTTGCAGTTTATTTCCCTATGTATTGTCTTGTTAATTTAATTTGGGGTTACATTTTGTTCGCCCTGCATCCTATATGAATTTATCTTACATAATCAGTAATCTGTTTTTAAATGTATTACATTTTTCCACAGTTGTGGTTCTTGTATACTACTCTGCCTTTGATTACTTGATCTCTTGAAGTTGACTCTTTCAAAGTTTTATCCTTGGGAAAGGTGTTGTTTCAGTTTGTTTATCCCAGATCATGTCAAATTCAATCAGTGACACCTTTTTTCGTTGCAACAAGGGGGCCAAGACTAAATCCATTCCTCAAATCAAACCAGTTTTGTTTTTGACTATTTGTTCCTGCAATTTTGGGGATCACAGCTATAGGGGATAGTGGGGATAAGAATTCCAAAGTTCCTATTCATATTACAGCAACAATGACCATTGGATGGTGCTTTTAAAATGGGTTAGTGGGTGGTTGCTAATTTCTGCTTCTTGAGCGGTGTTCCAGCAATCTCTGCTGAGTGTGGAGGGCCACTCTCTCTGTTCAATGAGAGTTGGCCTTAATGTCTCATAAGTGAGATCAGTTTAATAACAGCTTATGGACATGTCGGACACGATATTTAGTCATTGCCATTCTAATGACCGTAATCAGGTAGGGTGGTGAATGTTGGGTAGCTCATTATCTCTGTTTATGTTTTATGGCTGATGTCTGCTCAAGTGGTTTGGCTGGTATTTCTGCTGACCCAGAATGTGGAAGCCATGTCTAAGCACTGGTGTGTTGCTGCTCTGTTTTGGAGAGGGATGTGGCACTACTTCTTCCATGTTCCAGGTTTGGTTTCTGGTGTCCTTATTTGCTGACAGGGGATGGAGTGTTATGAGCTATCTCTGCTTTAGGGTAATGAAGCTGTATGACCATTGTATTGGGAGATTGAGCACAGTATAGGAAACATTGTTTGTAACTTTATTTGATCATCTGCATTAGAAATGTACACCCCAATTCTTGCATTTTATGTAGGGAGTTGTGTTGTTTGAATCTCTGATTTGGTAGGGGATGAGGTTTTTTCAAGGCTCATTTAAACTTTTCTGTTTGGAGAAGACTATTTATTTTCCCTCAGGGGTGGGGTTGGGGAGAAGGGTTGTTGCAGATTTGATTTTGCAACACTTTTTTTTTTGTTTGTTTTACTCTATTTTGGTCACCTCAACTGGTCTATGCCATTTTTTATGCTTCACATGAGGTTCCTCCCACCTTACTTCATCTAACCTTAGTGACATTGGCTAAACTGCCTGCAGTAATACATCAGCTGTATTGGAAGTAAAAGCTGGGTCTTGTGTTACTAAAGTTTAAGTCAGAACCTTTGTCATGAACCACAGTGTTTCAAATCCTGGTTTTGACTGCAGGGGGGTTAGGAACTGTGCCCTCCAGTATCTGCTTGATTTGCCATCCAGTCCTTGGTCCGAGTGTGACAAGTCAGCCACCTGAGTATCTAGCCTGGATGCAGGCGAGCTTGGGAAGGTGCAGCTGGATTCGCTCAGTGCCTGCAAGCATCAACCCACAGCAATTGGAGAAGTCTAGACTCTTCAACCACTTGCAGTCCTGCAAGAGGACTTCCAGCATCTGGTGATCTTATCGTAACAGTTGTCAAGATGTGCCAACTTCGTGTAGTTCAGTCATCCCTTGGTTGTTCAGCTAGCCGCAGTAACTGAGGAAACATCATTCTGTGCAGTACTGCAGTGGCAACTGTGCTTTTGTATGTTATCCTGTGGACCATGCTCAGCAATAATGTATTTAACTCTTCAAAGCAGATTTCCTTTGTTATGCTGGTGTCCCATCAGTTTGGTCGAGATTCTCAGACAGAGCTCCTTAAGATGTGTCGATGCACTGAATGAAGCTCCTTTTTTCCATTCAGGCCTTGATTCAGTTATGATCTGTGGCTTCTCATCGCTTTTTTTGGGTGGAGCAAAAATCCCCATGTTGCCAAATGTCCAGTTAAAACTTTGGTTCATTATCACCCTCCTCCTTGCTCAGCTGACAACCACTGTTGGATGCATTCATTCCCAGTGTCCCCAGCCTCTGTTCTCCCTAAACCAACATAGCTTCAATGTCATTCGACTACTAAGGTAGATGGCGATGATGTGGATGCTGATTAAACTTACAAATATGTGTTAAAAGGGAATTGTCAAGCTAGAAGAATATTTTACCATGGCATAATTGACGTGTTTAAAAGGATCACTTCTGTAATTGTTATTTTATTTTGTATGGGTAGTATCAGTGCTTAATCTCTGTAGTGATGTCTTTGGTCTTCTAGTAATTCATACTTTAGGCTTTGGTAATTGTGTATTACAGTATTAGTAACTAACTAGCTTTACCTTGAATACTACATTGATTGTATTGAGGTTATACCCAATGTTCTGAGATTTCAGATTGAACTGCACATTTTTCTGAATATTACAGGGTAAGAAATCTTGGCAGGAGTTCTCCATAAATTTGCCCAGTTGCACCAGGAAATTGGTTTCCTTTTCTGAAGTTGGATATCTATACTTGATTTTTGTAGCACTACTTGCCATTGTTAAGTAAAGAAAATTAAATTATTATAAAAACACCAGATCTCAAAAAGACTTTGAAAGAAATCCCCTAATAAATTCTGAACACTCGGAAACTGAGCTATATTGCATTATGTATAACAAAAACAGAATTACCTGGAAAAACTCAGCAGGTCTGGCAACATCGGCAGAGAAGAAAAGAGTTGATGTTTCATGTCCTTATGACCCTTCAACAGAACTATGTGAATCCAAGGAGAGGGGTGGAATATAAACTGGTTTAAGGTGCGGGGGGTTGGGTGGGGGGAGAGAAGTGGAGGGGGGTGGTGTGGTTGTAGGGACGAGCAAGCAGTGATAGGAGCAGATCATCAAAAGATGTCACAGACAAAAGAACACAGAGGTGTTGAAGTTGGTGATATCTAAACGAATGTGCTAATTAAGAATGGATGGTAGGGCACTCAAGGTATAGCTCTAGTGGGGGTGGGGGGGAGCAGAAAAGATTTAAAAATGAAATAGGTAGGAAAAGAAAAATCTACATAAATTATTGGAAAAAACAAAAGGAAGGTGGAAGAAACAGAAAGGGGGTGGAGATGGAGGAGGGAGTTCAGGACCTAAAGTTGTTGAATTCAATATTCAGTCCGGAAGGCTGTAAAGTGCCTATTCGGAAGATGAGGTGCTGTTCCTCCAGTTTGCGTTGGGCTTCATGAGGACTCGAAACGTCAACTCTTTTCTTCTCCGCCAATGCTGCCAGACCTGCTGAGTTTTTCCAGGTAATTCTGTTTTTGTTTTGGATTTCCAGCATCCACAGTTTTTGTTTTTATCTTTGCATTATGTATAGTTGCATTTTAATCTTATTGTATATCGTTGTGGCAATGTTTGAAAAGGGTTAAACAGAATTGCTGTAGTTCTAAAGTTACAGAAGAGAATTGCACATGCCCTTACTTATTCCAGGTGTACAGATAAAAGAAGAGGAGGATGACTCTGAATCCTGGCAGCTAGCATCACAACCATCTACAGTCACTAATGTGGGCACTGCGACTGTCCTTAGTTCCAGTGATTTAGCGCAAGTGTCTGTGAACCTGGATGAGGATGGCAATGATCAGCAGTATCAACCAGGAAAACGACTCCGGCGAGTAGCATGTACTTGTCCTAATTGTAAGGATGTTTTGGGAAGGTATGTTTCTGTTTAGTTTCTTTAATTAATTAAAGGATTAATTAAAATTAATCCTTTTAAGTGTTGAAAGCTTCTGTGAGCATTATACTCACTACTTAAATGTTTCTTCAGGGGGAAATGTACAATAGGAAAACAAGGGCTTCCATAGTCATCGTCTTATTGTATACCATGAGTAAGCTTGGCAAACCAATTTCATGTTAATTAAAACTTTCAACATTTCCATACAGCAAAATATGAAGACCATTTCTATAAGCAGAGTTTCCTATGAGCCAAACTTTGAGTCTTTGTATATACAGTGTCTAAAATAATGTGCCCAGGATTAACATTGGCGCTTTTATTGAAGTACTATAAGAGACCTGCAAAACATTTGAAATACAAATGCAATAAAAATACTAATTTGACCACATTAAATACAGGATTTTCAATTATTTCACCAGTTTTTAACAGAATTGATCAATCACACTGTGTGAATCAGAGCATCACACTCTGGAGAAAGCTACATAAAGCTGACCATTTGTAAATAGACCTAGAAATATAAAACTTTTGTCAAAAGTCTAGCCTCGTGACTTGCTTATAGTCATTAAATGTGAAAAGTCTGATTTGGAACTGTTTTCTCGAAAAGGGAGGTATACATCTGATGGGCTCAATATTGTTCGAGGAATAAATACACCATTTCCTTGAAATCTGCCTGTTATAAGCACCTATCATCGAAGATAGCAGCTTTCTCATTACCAATCTTCCATTACAAAGTCCCTATTTAGGATTTGAGTTTCATAGCAACATAATTGTTCCTTCCTTGAGTCTAAGCTTGTGCAGTGGCATGCCCATTGGAGCTAGACTGTGTAGAAACTCTGGAGGGTATTTTTATCCACTCGTGGGATGTGGATATTGCTGGCTAAGCCAACATTTATTGCCCAACCCTAATTCCCCATGAGAATGTGATGGTGTGCTAACTTCTTGAAGTGCTGCAGCCCATGTATTGTAGGAACACCAACAGTGCTGTTGGGATGGGAGTTCCAGGATTTTGACCCAGGACCGTGATATAGTTCCAAGTCAGGAAGGTGTGTGGGGCTTGGAGGGGAACTTGCAGATGGTGGCTTGCATCTGCTGCCCTTGTCTGGAAGGTGCTATCGAAGGAGCTGACTGTTACCATCCTCTTAGCCTGTAGAGTCAATGCTGATTTATTCTTTTAATTCATCCAACAATATTTTAAAAACTATTTCATTTTTAGCACAAAGAACAGTTTTTGAAGAATAATTGATATTGAATACATGCTTTTACCATTAGAAAATCTACAATTTGGCTCCTTGGAAGAGAAGCTCTATTATTTCAATTGAATCTACAGATTTTCCATTTCCTAGTTTAAGAAAGCAATCTGCAAATACCCTTAGGTGTTAATCCCTCGTTTTCTTTAAGTTTGAATTCCCTCGATTGTGGCCATATATTACTTTTGTTAATTCAACTCCCTAGAATATATCCTCCTTGAAGCTCTAGAAATAACTGGTAGGAGCTGTCGATAAACAACTCCCAGCAAAACAATCATTATTCATTTAATCTTTAAGCAAATGATCCACCACCTAGAAGCAATATGTTGGCATCATTGGAGCTTCAATCCATATAATAGACTTTGACTTTCTAATAAATTTTGCTTGTCTAGAATTTGTTTCTCAATTTGCATGTTGAACACTTATGGATTGGTATTCTAATTTAAAAAGCGAATATGCTGTTTACCCTCCAATGCAAAAAGTAGAAGCAATGCCAGTTGAAGCACACAGTAAAATTACGCCTCATTTGCCTCATATATACAAGTGTCATAAACAAAAATTTTCTCTGTCCCTGTGGAACCATCCAAGAAGAGTGCATTGATTTTTTTCTTTTATAGACAGCATGCAACATTTACCTTTTGATCATGGTTAAGTTTTTCTTTATGAACATTGCCTTTGCTCTCCTCTTCGCAAATGTTGAAGTAACCTTAGTCAAAGTGTACGCTGGCAGGCTGAAGTTTTGTAAACTCGTATTGCTGTAGTTTTAAAATTCCTGAATGCAATAAATTGAGAATAAGCAGTTTCTTCTAAGTATATTATGTTTAAAGTCTTCACCCACTATCTGTTTAAATTTATTCTATGATGTTAGAGGACCTTTAGAATTAGAAAAATGCAAATGTAGCAAAAAAAAGTGTTCTAAGCTGAAAGGGCATTGAATGCAGAGTTGTACCTATTAAAGTATTTTCACATACAAAATTATCATCCAAAACACCTAATTCAGTTGCTGTATACATTTACGTAGAACATACATCCTGTTTACCATTGGTTAGAAGAGATTTCTCCTCATCTCCTTTGTATAAATGATTGGCCCCTGCCCTGAAACTATGCCCTCTTGTTCTACATTCCCCACGCAGGGAAAACCACCTCTCTGTATCTACCCTGTCAATTCCCTTAATAATTTTGAATATTTCAATGACAAACTGCAGAGAAGAGAGACCCAATTTACTCAGCCTCTCATCATAGGACAACCCTCTCATCCCGGGGATCAATCTATTGAACCCTAGCTGTACTGCCTCCAATGCAAATATATCCCCAAATATGGAGAGCAAAATTGCACACTATTCCAGGTGTGCTGTTAAAAAGCCCTGTACAATTGTAGCAAGACTTTATTTTTGCACTGCAATCCCTTTGCAATAAAGATCAACATGCCAATTGCTTTCCTAATTGCTTGCTTGTACCTGCATGCTAACATTATGTTCCTTGAATGAGAACACCCAAGACTCTCTGAACATCAACATTTAAAAGTTTCGCATCTTTTGAAAAATATTCTGCTTTTCTATTCTTATGACCAGTTCTGTTTGCCCACATTATGCTCTCTGTGCCACCTTGTTGCTTGCTCACTTAATCTGTCTATATCTCTTTGTAGCCTATTTTTACCTTCTTCACCACTTGCATTCCCACCTAGTTTTGTATCATCAGCAAACTTAGATACATTATTCTCTGTCTCTTCGTCTAAATGATTAATATAGATAGTAAATAGCTGAGGCCCCGGCACTGATCCTTGCTGCACTGCACTAGTCACAACCTGCCAACTTTAAAATGCCTCATTTATCCCTACTCTCAGCTCCCTGTCTATTAACCAATCTGTAGAAACACGCTCTGGGAGGTTTCTTAGTCAAACAAAACAAACTATTTACACAAGGGTTCCATGGCTGCTTGTATACAGCCAGTCCCTCATACAGCCATCTTTTCTCTAGGAAACCCCTCCCTAGAGTCTATTACCACCCACTAGCCAGACATTTGTTGAACAAATTATGTGACTCCTACTCAGTTGAACTGATCTTAAAGTGACAGTTATCACCCTCAAATCCATGAGCCCTAATCTTGTGTATTAACCTTTATGTGACATTTTATCAATTGCCTTTTGAAAATCCAAGTATGGTACATCTATTGGTTCCCCTTTATCTACCCTAATAATTACAACCTCTTATGTGGATATACTGTCATTGTTCAACTTGAAATGAGCTGCCAGGATTGTATTCTTGTTTGCTGCTTGTACAATCGCTTATTTTTCTTTAGTTTCTTGAAAGTAAACCACTTGCACATCAGGCAAATGTACAGACATTCTGTTGTATGAGATTGATCATGCATCTTGTTTTCTATCAGTCCCCTCTTTGTTTTGGGGGCAGTATCCAAATATGTTGCATTTCATACTAGTTTGCTGTTTCCTTCAGTCTGCGATCTCATTTCTATGCTTGTACAGTCATGTCCCCTATAAACGTACTTGTATAGGTATTTCTCACTTTTTAAGAGATGAACAAACGTCAACATTAACATGAACACTATATTTAAAAATTAAATACAGGTTGTAAGGTGCTACCTTAGGATTATTATGTCCATATTTTCCAACTTTAACTGCCATGTATATTGCTTCTCCCATATTAGGAATAACCATTGGTGTTCTCTTCTTTATAAATTCTTTTGCAATTTTTTCACTACATTAATCATTGTTTGGTAGTACAGAATTTGAGTATTGCTGAAAAAAGACATTTTGCCAGAGCTTTTTGTCTTGCACTCTGATACAATCACAAGAATATCTATGTTAGGGGAAGCAGTAACTTTATACTGTATGAGAAGAGTGCGCTAATTGTTGGCAAATGGACTTTGGTAGAGGCCATGGAGAATGCACTAGTTAATGGTGACTGACAGTTTAACCAACCAATCAGCATTCTATACTGTATGAGAAGAGAGCTGTTGCTTCCCCTGATATTGGTATTCTTGTGATCATCCTGATGAGTGCAAGACGAAAAGCTTCAACAAAATGCCTTTTCCCAATGATACGTAATCATCCCATGTACACAGAAAATTAAGATTGAGTATGCTGCTAGGACCATGTACCATGTTCACTTTTTAACGATCTGAGAGAGCCTTCTTTATTGCTCGGGGAATTTTGCTGTAATAATCTTGTCTAGTCATATATATTATGTATTTGGTTGTCTTTTATTCAGTTTATAAGCAAATGTGCATGTGGGTGTCCTCCATTTTGAAGTTCAACTACATACAAAATGCACTTGGCTTCCCAAGTATATGTTTTATTGAATCATGAAGCAGTTGTTTTAGTTAGTTTAGTAAACGAGAAACTTACAACATTTACACTATTGCTGACTCTCCCTTCAAAGCAAAGAAGATTTGCATCTGTTCACCCTTGCGTCTATTAATTCTTCCAAAGCACCTTACATAGTATTAATTATCTAGGACAGTTCTTTAAGATAAGGTGGTTACTGTTTTGTGCAAAGCAAGTTTCCACAAACTACAGTGAGCAGTTTTAAAAATCTCAGTTAGCAACGACTTCCTTGAAAAAAACTTGCATGATAGAGATTAGAAAGTTAGAGACAAAAAATAGAAAGGGGAGAAATTAGAATATATGGGTAGACAGCAAGAGTAAGAGCAGAGATATATAAAATAGAAAAGATTAGTTAAAGTAAACATTGGTGGCTTAGAGGCTGAGACCAAAGTGTTTTACAGACGTACATATGAATTAGGAGTAGGCGATTCAGCCTCTCAAGCATGATCTGCCATTTGAAAATGTTATGACTAATCTGATTGTGGCCTTAACTACTTTCCTGTTCATGTCTACCCCCTTGTCAATCTCTTTTTTTCACGGTAGAAGAAACTAAAAGTATCCCAAGAATAGTAGAACATAAAGGGACAAAAGTAATGGAGGAACTTAAAACGATTACTATCACTAGAGAAAAAA
This sequence comes from Carcharodon carcharias, assembly GCF_017639515.1. Taxonomy (NCBI): domain Eukaryota; kingdom Metazoa; phylum Chordata; class Chondrichthyes; order Lamniformes; family Lamnidae; genus Carcharodon; species Carcharodon carcharias. The sequence continues at coordinate 81,642,557 of NC_054478.1, read as the reverse complement.
ATATAAGGCAAACTAGTGGGACTAAAGGCTGATACGTGCTTTGGACTTGTTGGACTGCACTCTAGGGTCTTAAAAGAAGTGGTTGGAATGATGGTGGATGCGTAGATTGTAATCTTCCAAAATTCTCTAGATGCTGGAAAGGTTCCAGCAGATTGGAAAACTGCAATTGTAACAATGCTATACAAGAAAGTAGGAAGACAGAAAGCAGGAAACTCTCGGCTAGTTAACCTAACATCTATTATTTGAAAAATACTGGAAGCCATTATTAAGGAAGTAGTAACAATTTACTTGGAAATAATAATACGCTCAAGCAGAGTAAAATGTAGTTTTATGAAGTGGAAACAGTGACCACGTTATTAAGTTCTTTTGAGGATGTAACGAGCAGGGTGGATAAAGGGAAACCAACCAGTAGACATGGTGTATTTGAATTTCCAAAAGGCATTCAGTTAGGTGCCACATAAAAGGTCTTTACACAAGAGCTCATGGTGTTGGGTATAATATATTTGCAAGGTTAGAGGACTGACTAACAGGAAACAGAGTCTGGATAAATGTGTCATTTTCAATTGGTAAGCTAACTAATTGGTACCACTAGGATCAGTGCTGATCTCTCAACTATTTTACAATCTATATTAATGACTTGCAGAGACGGAGTATAGGGTAGCCAAAGCTGCTGACAATACAAAAAATGGTTTGAAAAGCCAGTTATGGAAAGGATACAGAATGTGCAAAGGATATAGATAGGTTAAGTGAGCGGGCAGAAGTTTGACAAATGGACTGTTATTTGTGAAAATGTGAGGTTATCCACTTTGAAAAGAATAGAAAAGTAGAATATTATTTAAGCGGAGATACTATAGAATGAACAGCAGCTGCACAACTTGCTGGGATCTCAATGTTATGAGCCCTATGAGTCGGGAACAAACCTGCAACAATGTGGGCTTCACCATTTAGAAGAGAATACAACTGAGCCTGGATAATATCCAGATGCCTCATAATTATTAGGATGTCCCTTTAGTCAGCCAATTGTGTTGACCTTGGACTCCACCCACCCAAAAAGACCCTCCTCCCACCACAGGGATCTTGCTTATTGGCTAACTGTGGTCAAGGTCAGATTTGAAAATTTGTGTGTGCCATCTTCCAGACTCCCCCTATTACCACCCACCTTTACATGCCTTCCCTCCCCTTTAGAATAAACATCCCCATGCCCACCCTGACCCTACTCCTTTTTGTTATTTGAGCCAGCTGTCTAGTCCCACTCTGTGACAGACCCCCTCATGAGAGCTTCTCCTACCAAACTCTCACCCTGTACCTGCCACCTTACCTCATCCCACTCTCCCCTCTGACTGTGACTGTTCCGTCCTCTCACCGGTAGCCTAAATTTACCCCCCAGGGCCCTACAACACCACCACCCTCTAAGACACACTCTCTTTCCCCCACCCTCTTCCCCGATCAGCATGCCTCCCATGTCCAGCCTTGGTGCAGCTTCTGCTGCTGGCGGCACTTGATACGAGTGAAGTTTATGTAAGGTCCCCAAGAAGGTGAAAGTAGCATCTGCTGACTTCAAAAGTGGTGGAAGAGGTGAAGCTGATTCGTAAAACTTAACGTTCTAAATTCTCGCTGGCAGGGTACTTAATTTGGAGGGCGTACTTGATTCTGGCGAGGTGGCCTTTTAATGAGTTTGCATAAGATGCAAATGCATGCAAATTGGATCTCTGCCCTAAAAATATTCAGTGACCCCGCTTCCACGACCTTCTGATGCACAGAGTTCCAAAGTCGCACAACCCTCAGAAAGATGTTCTCATCTCAGTCCTAAAAGGGTGATCCCTAATTTTAAAACAGTGCCCCCTAGTTCTGGACTAACCCATAAGCGAAAACATCCTGTCCATATTCAATTTTTTAATACTGTCCAGGATCTTATATACTTCAATCAAGTCACCCTTCACTCTTCTAAACTCCAGTGGAAACAAGCCCAGCCTGTCCAACCTTTCCTCAAGACAACCTGCTCAATCCAAGCATCAATCTAGAAAACCTCCTCTGAACCGCCTCCAATGCATTTACATCCTTTCTTAAGTAAGGAGACCAAAACTGTACACTTCATTAAAGATGCGGTCTCACTAATGGCCCTGTATAACTGAAGCATAACATCTTTACTTTGATGTTCAATTCCTCTTGAAATAAAGGATAGCATTCCATTTGCCGTCTTAATTGCTTGCTGTACCTGTATACTAGCTTTTTGTGACTCATGCACAAGAGCAGCTAGATCCCTCTGCACCTCGGAATTCTGCATCCATTCTTTAAGAAATACTCCTGCCAAAGTGAACAACTTCACACTTTCCCACATTATATTCCATCTGCCAGATTTTTGCCCACTCATTCAACTGTCTCTATATCCATCTGCAAACTCATTGTGTCATCTTCACAATATACTTTCCTACCTATCTTTGTGTAATCTGGAAATTTAGCTACCATGTCTTCGCTCCCCTCATCCAAGTCATTGATATAAATTGTAAAAAGTTGAGGCCCCACCACAAACCCCTGCGGGACTCCACTTATCACATCCAGTCAATCAGAAAAAGACCCATATATGCATGCTCTCTGTTTTCTGCCAGCTGCCCAATCTTCTATCCAGGCTAATACATTACTCCCTACACCATGAGCTTTTATTTTCCGCAATAACCTTTGATTTGGCACCTTATCAAATGCCTTCTGGAAATCCAAGTACAGTATGTCTACAGGCACCCCTCTTCACCGCACATGTTACTCCTTCAAAGAACTCTAATAAAAAGTCTATCTCGACCTGGAGACTTGTCAGCCCGCAGCACCATCAGTTTGCTTAGTACTGCTTCCCTAGTGATTGTAATTGCACCAAGTTCCGCTCTCCCTTTGACCTCCCGATTTACAGTTTTTTTTGTACCCTCTAGTGAAGACTGAAGCAAAATATTTGTTCATTTCATCCGCCATTTCCTCCTTATCTATTATTAACTTTGCATTCTCACTCTCTAGAGGACAAACTCTCACTTTACTCTTTTCCTGTTTGAATACCTGTAGAAACTCTTGCTATCTGTTTTTACATTTCTAGCTAGCTTCCTTTCGTACTCTAATTTCTTTCTCCTGATTAACCTTTTAGTCATTCTCTGCCGTTCTTTATATTCTGTCCAATCATCTGACCTGCCACTCATCACATGAGAGAACCTTCCCATTTTCCTTTTTTTTGACAGATGAAAATATCAGTTGTACTGTGATGTTCAGGCAAAACTGTCGGATGTATTTACAAATATTCAAGATGGAGATGAGGGATTTTGTTTCTCTTTCGTTAGTCTGCAGAATTCTCCCTCAGAGTAGTGGAGACTGTCATAAAAATATTTTTAAGGCTGAGTTAGATCCTTGATTGACAAGGCAGTCAAATGTTATAGGGGATAGACAGGAAAGTAGAGTTAAGGCCACAATCAGATGAGCCATGATCTTATCAAATGGCAGAGCAGTCTCGAGGGACTGAATGGCCTGCTTCTAGCTTGTACGTAATAGAAGCAATAAAGACATAGCAAGTTACTTAAACTATGATAATTAAAACAGTACATCCCCAAAAGATCATTAAGAACATTTTTCCTTAGCTTGATGATAAATGTTAGAACTCTTGAATACTAATATGCATCAAACTTCCATTCCGCAAGGTTGTATGCGAGTGATATGAATAAACAATGCACTGAGTTCATGTCAATCAAATCTTCAGAGATAAAACAGCATTAGTTTTTTGTCTGAGAATTTTGAGTAATTTTGTTTTTAACATCCTAATTCTATATTAAACATTATTAAACTTTAAAATCTGTCATGTAATAGGATTTTACTTATGATTGGTCAACATCTTCTGTAGACTCTGTGCTGAACCAAGTAATTTAGTGGGCATATTACATTTGGCTTCTGTTTCAGGACTTGTGGAGATAGGGTCTTGGTTCTGGTCACTATCCAGTGACCCCTGCTAGAAGGAGGGGGAGGAAAATCCTTATCTGGTTTCATCAGGAGTTATGGGCTAAGGAGAAGTTTAGAAATGGTGAAATTGAATTGATAGTTCAGATCATTGTAATTTAAAATTCAACTTTGCCTTCTAAGCCTTATTAAAATTACAGTTATAAAGATTAGAAATATAGACTGTTGAATTTTCAGGTAAGACTACTGTAATTCATATACGTAAATAAATTAGTTGAATTCAGTTGATCTCTTTAAGACCATTTTGCATCTAAATTGAAATGTAAACGGGGGTTTCAGTGGTTCATAAAATTTTCCGTTTCTTTGATCATTGATCTCCAGTTTATAAGAGCTTATTTACACAATCCTGTTGAAAGTTGAGGGCTTATCTTCTACTTGTACTGTCACATCAGCACCCACCAAGAGTGTATCCTTGCCTTTGCTGTTTCTCCTCCATGCTGGAGTCATTTGTTGACATAGGATCAGTTTCCACATATATGCTAGTAAAACCCAGCTCTGTCCCACTTTTCTCTCCACCTTCTCCTGGCTGTCAGTCTGACTGCTCAACGTTTGAGTTCTTGATTAGTTGTAACTTCCTGCAGCTAAATATTGAGAATATATCAATTGTCTTTGAACCCTACCACAAACTCTTTCCAATATTTTGAGCCACAACAAACTTTATCCACTATTTTGGGCTGAACCAGACTACTCACTTCACTGTCGCTGGATGAAAATCCTGGAACTCCCTCCCTAGTAGCACTGGGTGTACCTACGCCACATGGACTGCAGTGGTTTAAGAAGGTAGCTCATGATCACCTTCTCAAGGGCAATTCGGGATGGACAATACATGCTATCCCATGAAAGAATAAAAATCTATCCAACCTCAAGTTGAGTTTTCAACCCCATATCCCCTTTATAGCTATGACTATCTACTTCCACCTCTGTGACATTGTTATATACTTAACTCCAGTGCTTGCCTGGCTTTCACTATTTAGCTCATCCATTTCCTGTTCCTTAATGCTCTACTTTCCTATTTTTTCTATTCCTGCCCCCCTTCCATTCTTACTGACATGTGCATGTTCTCAGTCCTTCAAGACATCAGATTAAAATTTCACATTTTTGTGATTAAATTCTTCCAAGGCTTTGTTGCTGTATTTCTGACTTTTCTATCGACACACACCCTCCTAGACTCTTCTTAGTTCTGACTGTGGCATTTACGCCTTTGCCTGTCTAGGCCCCATTCTATTTTCTAGCTCTCTCACATTAAAATTTGCCTTAAAATACCTCTGTTTAGCCAATCTCTTAACCTCTCCTTAGCTCAGCATCTTCTATTCTTTTGGCTCAGCAGCCCTCTTAGGACATTAAGGGCTGGGGCTATGTAAATTCAAATTATTATAAACTGCACCATTGCAGCCATGAAAGCCTGCATTTTATTTATCAATTAAGTAAATTTGTTAAAGATATAGACAGAAAATCCTCATTATTTTTAGGTTCTATTTATGTAAAAAAAAAAGGAAGATAATTGCTAAGTATAATTTTGCCATTCCTCAGAATAGTCTTATATACAATAGTGCGTAAAATAGTTATTCAGAAGTAATTACTAAGTTAATGTTTTCAGTTGGTGCAGTTAATTCTATAGAAAATTTTGAAACTGTATTAAATGTTTGCAGAATTCAGAGGATAAAACTGAAAGTGCTTACGATATTTGAATTTATATTTTTCCTCAGATCCTCCAGTAATTTAGGCAAGAAAAAACAGCATATTTGCCACTTTCCAGGCTGTGGAAAGACATATGGAAAAACATCCCATCTTCGAGCTCATCTTCGCTGGCACACAGGAGAACGACCTTTTGTCTGTAACTGGGTTTTCTGTGGAAAACGGTTCACTCGCAGCGATGAACTGCAGCGACACAGAAAAACACATACAGGTTAATTTCATATTCACCTTTTTAAAACATAATATAGTGGATTTCACTCTGTCTTAATGTTAGTTGCTACTTCATCAATTCCCAATTATCCTCCAGCAGAACACTCTTCCTAACGTCCTGAGCTATTGAGCTAAATATAGTCCAATAGCTAGACTTGGCAATCAGTTACAAGAAGCAGATACAACTTTTACAAGAAATTATTTCCTTATTAATATTATTTTGAATGCGTAGTAGAAGGTTTTCTGACTTTAGGTCAGTTTATAGTAACTTGGATTGAAATGCTACTCACAAGAAGGGTCATGTGTCCCAGTGAAAGGATATTTAAGAATAGCAGGTTTCATGGCAGCAACAATATTTGTGCTTGTGTTTGAAATCATTGCAACTGAGATTGCTCAGCTATGTACATTGCAGAGCTCTCTCCCAGCCCGACGAGGCGAAGCACCAATTGCAATGGGATTAGAACTGATGGTCAATAAAGCAATCAATTATCTAGAAATATGGGTAGTGAGATTAGCTGTGGAGCATTTCCACCACCTGTTACAGGATTGATCTGTGAGCTTGTCAGGGCATGATTCTACTGGCACACTGCTGCAGTGTTAAGCTAGAATAGACAATGTAATTACCAATATGGCTGTCGCATGATTTACTCACTGGGAAATGCACCTGTGGGTTGTCAAGAATTTTTAGCACTGGCTCTCAGGGATAGACCAACTTGCTACCCTGGATGGCAAAATAGTCCACTGTGCTTTATTATCAGACACTGAGCAGAATCCTCTTCTGCAGAATAAATGTTCAGATATATTTTCTCTCTCTCATCATACCTTGTGTAATTCAGAAGGCAAAATATGCTGGTGACTCCTTACTAACCATGAAAACTGGTTCTTGGATACCCTGATAATGAGCAGGTGTAATTAAAAGATCTCATCTCTAAATTTGGGTCAAATACTAAACCTGAACCCAGGAAAGTTCCAGTTGACACCCTTGTTATTGAAAGAAAATGTTGGTCAGTTCAAGGATTTTCCTTTTTCTATCCTGGATATCTTAATTGAAACCTCTGGGCTTTCACTATTAGAGATTATAACATATAAAAGAGTAACTTTCTGCAATGATCTTTTAATTTGGTTTGCCCTGCCTTATGATTTTCTTTACATTTTGGAGTTTTTCATTTGATAATTTAAAATCTATATCTTTTCACACTTGAATACCGTATAAAGTTCTGACCTCCATATTATTAAAAGGATATATAGAAGCAAGGAGAAGGTGCAAAAAAAGATGAAACCAGCACTGAAAATATACTTAAGGAACGGCTGGGCTCTTTTCCTCTGGAAAGACGAGATTGAAGGATGACCTAACAGAGGTCTTAAAAATTATGAAGGAGTTGATAAGGTGGACACATAGATGGTGTTTCCATTTGTGATGTAACTAAAATCAACTGGAAAATTTTTAGCCAAAGAGCCAGAAGAAAATGGAACTCCCTGATTGTTATGACAAAGCAGTTGGTAAAGGCTGAGTTGTTTAAATCCCAGCGGGGGACTTGAACAACTGTCATAACCTATATTTTCAATTGGCATGTTTTGAGATGTAGCTCTGAATTTTTTTATTCATTCTTGGGATTTGGGTGTTGCTGGCATTTATTGCCCATCCATAATTGTTCTTGATGAGGGAGCATTTAAGAGTCAACCACATTGCTGTGGGTCTGGAGTCACATGTAGGCCAAACCAGGTGAAGACAGCAGATTTCCTCCCCTAAAGGACATTAGTGAACCAGATGGGTTTTTATGACAATCGACAATAGCTTCATGGTCATCATTAGACTTTTAATTCCGGATATTTATTGAATTTAAATTCCACCATCTGCTATGGTGGGGTTTGAACCCCGGTCCCCAGAGCATTATCCTGGGTCTCTGGATTACCAGTCCAGTGACAATACCACTACACCACCGCCTCCCCACCAAGCCTCAAGGTTTTTTTATATAAAAGTAAATTAAACATTTATTAATTTAACAACAAATTAAACACATACACATGTCTACAAATTACTACCATAATAACCTTTAAAAGATCCCCAAATTAATCACTCCAAGGTAAATCTTCACCAAGGCAATAGTAACCCATATACTTTAAACAGACACCGGGCAAAGCACATTTGATCTTACAAATTCAAAATGAGGTTCCTTTCAATTTGGTTCCTTTGCAGACACAGTTGTGGGCTTACAGGCTGGTTAGATCTTAAATTCCACTGGCTTACACACACAAACTCCTTTCTGTTTATATCTAGCTTTTCCTTTGAATGTAAATTTTCCATTGTATTACTAGGTTTTTTTCATTTTACCTCCCCTAACAATAATGCTTTCATTCCACCAATGTAATTAGTAATATAAAATACATTGCATAGTGTCTCCCAGCTAGGTGCAAGTTTTTACCCATTCTTTTGAGTGGTTTACTCAACAATGCAAATTTACACTTTACCTTCTCCTCTTTACGTTTATCTAATTAACATCTGAAACCACTATACATCAAAGCAGGTATTTTCCAGGTAGTTTTATTTTTATTTTTGTTTTGGATTTCCAGCATCTGCAGTTTTTTGCTTTTATACATCAAAGCACCCAGACTAGCTGGCTTTAATCCCAATTAAGACACACACATAGACACAGACCCTACTACAATTCCAATTTAAAAATAATTTCCAATAACATTATAGACATTAATGTCTCTTCATGACACTGCTAAAGGGAGTAATTAAGGTGAACAATAGATACATGTAAGGGGCAGCTGGATTAACACGTGGGTGAAGAGAATGAAAGGATATGATGGTGTTAAATAATGAGGGACGAGAGGAGGCTCAAAAGTCAGCATAGTGCAGTTGGACTGAACAATTTATTTATTTCTGTGCCATAGGTGCTATGTAATTCTATTTTGTTTCTTTTGGCTATTTTGGCAGTTTGCATTTAGGTGGCATCTTTAACCTAGAAAATGGACCAAATGTGTTCAGGGGTATAAGGGGGAAAATAACTAAACTTTGAGCCAAAGTAGGAAATACTAGTTGGAGTGACCAAAAACTGTGTCACAAGGAGGATATTAAAGGAGAAGGAGAGCTGAAATGGGGCGGGGTAGGAGATTCCAGAGGTTGGGGCCAGGTAACTGATGGGATGGATGCCACTCCTGGTTGCAAACAAAGGGGGAATGTGCAAGAGACTGGAGCCAGGAAAGGTTTGTTTGGTAGTTGCTTGTTGCAGCACTGGAGATGGTTACAACAATGGGGGTGAATCCTTGGAGGGATCTGAACACAAAAGATAAAGTTAAATTTGAGGTAGTGGGGACATCAGGAGCCAACATAGACCAAGGAGAACAGGGCTGATAGGTGAGAGGATAGGAAATGGGCAGTAGAGTTTTGGATGAGCTAAAACTTAGAGGCCAACAAGGATAGTTGAGTCTGGAGCTGAAAGGTATAGATGAAGGTTTCAGCAACAATGGGCTAAGATAGAACAAAAATAGAAGTAATGAAGAGGATGTGGAGTCCGAAGAGCAGCTTCGGGTCATTTTGAAGAGAGTTTGCTTAAAGTCAGGTTTAGCCGAGCCTGTTTCTGGGAACGGTACAGGGATTCTGACAGGACCTTAAGATTAAGATGATGTCTGAGGTGCTGCCAGTGTTCAGGTGGAGAAAATTGTGACTCATTATGACTTAATGGGTCTGAATTTCCATGGAGTGGCAATCAAAGTCAGATTGCCACACTGCTCCTACTTTCCTACCTTGAAATCCAGACGACCCTTTCTCGTTCGACCTTCCAACTTGGCAGTTTTATGTAGGGCACGCACTCCTGAGGCCTTCAGTCAAGGGCTGAACTGCCGAAAGCAGGGAGGTCCTGTGGGAGGTCAGTACAATAGTTACCCAGAAGTGGTTTTAATTCTCCTAACTTTTTCTGGTTAACTATTTCTGTAAGATAGTCGGAACCATCCGAAGTTTGCAATTTAAATCGTATTTTCAGTTGGTTCCCAGAGCAGGGCAATTGCCCATTGGAAGTTTGAACTCCCCAGGCACTTGCCATGTAGTCCTTCCCTAGCAACATCTGGGATGGAGGGGGTGGGGGCGCTGTTCCCCAGTGCACCTTTGGGGTATCCTCCAGATCCCCAGATATGCTGCTCTGGAGCTCAGAAGTTATGGGCCAATGACAAACAAGCAGACTTCCCATGCAGTGGGGAGGTAATGGAGAGGCAGAGATAAAAGCAAAAAACTGCAGATGCTGGAAATCCAGAACAAAAACAGAAACAGAAATACCTGGGAAAAACTCAGCAGGTCTGGCAGCATCGGTGGAGAACAGCACAGTTGACGTTTCGAGTCCTCATGACCCTTCGACAGAACTAAGTAAAAATAGGAAAGGGGTGAAATATAAGCTGTTTTGGGGGGGTGGGGGGAGGGTGGTGACGGGACAAGCAGCCATTATTGGTGGAGACAACCAAAAGATGTCACAGACAAAAGGGCAAAGAGGTATTGAAGGTGGTGATATTATTTAAAGGAATGTGCTAATTAAGAGTAGAGAGCAGGACAGACAAGGTACAGATAGCTCTAGTGGGGGTGGGGTGAAATAATATAAAAGGGCATAAAAGGTAGAGATAAACAATGGATGGAAATACATTTAAAAATAGTGGGAAAAGAAAATTCTTTATAAATTATTGGAAAAAATGAAAAGGAGGGGGAAGAAACGGAATGGGGGCAGGGATGGAGGAGAGAATTCAAGATCTAAAATTGTTGAACTCAATATTCAGTCCAGAAGGCTGTAAAGTGCCTAGTCGGAAGATGAAGTGATGTTCCTCCAGTTTGCGTTGAGCTTCACTGGATCAATGCAGCAAGCCAAGGATGGACATGTGGGCATGAGAGCAGGGTGGAGTGTTGAAATAGCAAGCGACAGGGAGGTCTGGGTAATGCTTGCGGACAGACGGAAGGTGTTCTGCAAAGCGGTCACCCAGTCTGCGTTTGGTGTCTCTAATGTACAGGAAACCACATTGGGAGCAACGAATGCAGTAGACTAAGTTGGGGGAAATGCAAGTGAAATGCTGCTTCACTTGAAAGGAGTGTTTTGGTCCTTGGCCGGTGAGGAAAGAGGAAGGGAAGGGGCAGGTGTTCCATCTTCTGCGTTGGCATGGGAAGGTGCCGTGGGAGGGGGTTGAGGAGTAGGACCAGGTTGTCACGAAGGGAACAATCCCTACGGAATGCTGCCGGGGGGGGGGGTGAAGGGAAGATGTATTTGGTGGTGGCATCATGCTAGAGTTGGCGGAGGATGATCCTTTGAATGCGGAGGCTGGTGAGGTGATAAGTGAGGACAAGGGGGACCCTCTCATGTTTCTGGGAGGGAGGAGAAGGCATGAGGGCAGATGCTTGGGAGATAGGCTGGACACGGTTGAGGGCCCTGTCAACTACCGTGGTGGAAAACCTCGGTTAAGGAAGGAGGAGGACATGTCAGAGGAACTGTTTTTGAAAGTGGCATCATCAGAACAGATGCAACGGAGGTGAAGGAACTGAGAGAATGGGATGGAGTCCTTACAGGAAGCGGGGTGTGAGAAGCTGTAGTCAAAGTAGCTGTGGGAGTCGGTAGGCTTGTAATGGATATTGGTGGATAGTCTATCACCAGAAATTGAGACAGGTCAAGGAAGGGAAGGGAAGTGTCAGAGATGGACCATGTGAAAATGATGGAGGGGTGGAAATTGGAAACAATATTAATAAATTTTTCCAGGTCCCGACGAGAGCATGAAGCAGCACCGCAGTAATCATCAGTGTACCAGAGAAAGAGTTGTGGGAGGGGACCGGAGTAGGACTGGAACAAGGAATTTTCCACATACCCCATAAAGAGATAGGCATAGCTGGGGCCCATGCGAGTACCCATAGCCACACCTTTTATTTGGAGGAAGTGAGAGGAGTTAAAGGAGAAACTGTTCAGTGTGAGAACAAGGTCAACCAGACGGAGGAGAGTAGTGGTGTATGAGAATTGTTCGGGTCTCTGTTCGAGGAAGAAGCGGAGAGCCCTCAAGCCATCCTGGTGGGGGATGGAGGTGTGGAGGGATTGGACGTCCATGGTGAAGAGGAGGCCAGAGAACTGGAAATTGTTGATGTGACGTAAGGTGTTAGAGGAATCACAGATGTAGGTGGGAAGGGACTGGACAAGGGTAGAGAGAAGGGAGTCAAGATAACAAGAAATGAGTTCTGTGGTGCAGGAACAGGCTGAAACGATTGGTCTGCCGGGACAGTCCTGTATGTGGATTTTGGGTAGGAGGTAGAAGCGGACCGTCCGAGGTTGGGCGACTGTCGGGTTGAAAGCTGTGGAAGGAAGATCTCCAGAGGAGATGAGGTCAGTGACAGTCCTGGAAACAATGGCTTGATGTTCAGTGGTGGGGTTATGGTCCAGGGAGATGTAGGAGGAAGTGTCTGGGAGTTGATGCTCAGCCTCTGCGAGGTAGAGGTCAGTGCGCCAGACAACAGCACCACCCTTGTCAACGGGTTTGATGACAATGTTAGGGTTGGACCTGAGAGAACGGAGTGCAGTAAGTTCAGAGAGAGACAGGTTAGAATGGGTGAGAGGAGCAGAGAAATTGAGACAACTTTATTTCACCCTTTTCCTATTTTTACTTCGGTCTGTTGAAGGGTCATGAGGATTCAACGTCAACTGTGCTCATCTTCTCCAGTGGAAAGGCAGAGCTGTGTGTCATTAGCGTAATTTGTAAAAGCTGACCCCATGTGCATAGGGGTTGTCACCAAGAGGCAGCATGTAAATGTGGAGGAGTAGGGTCTCATTGGGAGACTCCCAAGCTGACAGCATGGAATGGGAAAAGAAGTCAGGGCAGTCTGACCAAGTTGGAGAATTGTGGAGATGTGTTGGAGGAGGATTGTGTTGTTTATTGAATGATCAAAGGCTTCATAATGTAGGATAGGAGGAGGGCTTTCTGGGAATTTGGGATGGTCCAAGTTTCAATATAACTGGCATTTTATTTCTGTTGCTGTATGCTGAACTTAGAAAAATGTTTTCTGCAATAATGACAATGTTTTCCTCAGAATATCTGTCACTCTCTTTTTGAGAAGTTTGAACAATAAGCCCAGGAAGTATCAATATCTGCTGGGTCCCCACTTAACAACTTTGAAAATCACTGAATTAAGATACTCTGGTATCCTGTTTTATGCAAACTGTTCAACAAGATTTAGATCTTCTTACAATTTCTGCATTTCATGCTTATTTTAATATGAGTTGAGGACAATTTTGAACATTAGTGAAATACAAGCATTTGTTCTAGAGCAGCCCATATGACCTGGCATTCTTGCAACTTAGTTTTTAATTAAAAGTCATTTTCCTATTTCATTTGTCCCATTGTTTCATCTGCACAGCTCAGAATTGGATCTTGGCTGGAATTTTACAGGACCTTTGGGGCTCGAGGGTGGGAAGGTTGGCAAAATGGCGTGGGAAGACATTGGTTAGTCTTTATGACGCCATGCCAGTTTGCCAGCAGCGGGAAAGATGGTAAATGGTCTATTTTTGTTTTTCACACTGAGGCAAGACCAAGTGTAATCTTTGGATGAAACAGGGCTAAAGGTTGGTGAATAATTGGACTAGAGCATACAGGTGTATCTTAGTTGCATTTTAAAGTCATGCTTTCTGTGCTTATTAAGTTTAATTTAATATTTGTAGCTAAACAGCAAAATTCATAGTAATTTGGAAAAGAATTAGTTGGAACGTAAGTTTCTCTACAATACAGATTGAGAAGCTGGAAGACAATGTCACATGAATCAAAGGTATCGTGCAGGCATCAAATTTATTTTGGAAAAAGTTGACAGGAACTACCTACAGATGTAAGATTTTTAGTATGTTAAAGTAATGTTTTTGTATAGATTAATATTTAGTTTCTCTGAACATGTTATAGAGAAGGGAACCAATCTTCAAAGGATTTCACTAACTTACATATACTTTGTACATGCATAATCTTTAGGTCTTGCGCAAATTGGTTGCTGACTTTCTTACCTTACAAATAATCCATTTTTTGCAAAGAACTTTTTGATGTCTTGAGGTTGTAAAAGGTGCTGCATAAATGCAAGTATTTGTTCTGGAGAGTTTTATAAAAGTCTGAATTTACACCCTGCAGGTGAGAAGAAATTTGTCTGTCCAGAATGCTCCAAGCGCTTTATAAGAAGTGACCACCTTTCAAAGCACATCAAAACACATCAAAACAAGAGGGCCAATCTTTCCAGCCACAACAGTGCAGCTATATCATCAATGGAAGTGACATCTGCCTCTGATGTTGGCATCCTTACTTCAGGAGGAACTATAATGTCACCTGTAATAGCAAGCATTCAGCAGGGCCATATGGAAGCGATTGGAACTGACCATTCTGATGGTGCAAATACTGAAGAAATGTTACATAATACTGATATACAGTTAGTCACTATTGGTGGAGATGACTGTCTGGACTGAAAAATGCAGTTTATAGAAAAAAACAATGTGTTAGTGATTTTATAATGGAGTAAAAGGCTAGTAAATTTTGAGCTTTTTCTGCAGTCTTTTTATCAGTGTGGTTAAAAAAAATTCATGTATTATGGAAAAGTGACAAATGTCACTAAAATGCCTTATTTTCTATGTATTTGTAATACAGTATTCATATATCTATTGAACACTGGCAATGTTGCATGTACATTTTGCAGATACTCACCACATGTAGCAATTTTTCAAAAATAGCACTCATGATAGATTATAAACACAGGGAAATAGCTATGCAAGACTGATGGCAAAATCTTGGAAATTAAAAGATTTGGGGATGATCCAGTTCAGAGTGGGAAAGTATGTACATCTTGAACACAATTTATTGTGATAAATCTGTTTTCTATTAAATTTCATAGCAATTTTCTAATTCAGTGCATTGCATTTTCTGATACAAGTAAGCATATTTCAATCGTAAAAGGGTCACTATGGTCTGCATTCTATAAGCTGATTAGTAAACTAGCTGTTTGCCATTTAAATGTCAAAGTATGCATTTCTGTGTATCATTAAGCTCTTTATAAAAGAGGAATATTGTAAAAATGGGATCTGAAGTCTTAATCTATTTTTTCAATTTATTAAAAGCCATTTTTTTTTGCTAAATGTTAAGGGTCATCTGCCAAATGACTGAGTGCGTTGATTGTAATTAACCTTGAAGTTTCAAAGTTAACTATTGCATAAAACTTCTTTGACACGTTGCAGATCCTAATTCATCTACCCTTTGTAATTTTCTATACAAGTTTTTACCTTAACTATTTGTTGCGCATATATATATATATATATATATATATATATTCGGTTTGTATTTTTATTATGTATTTGTTAAGGCTACAGAGGTAATGCATAACTATTTAATCTCTATCATCATTTCAGCAGCATAGAAGTGGGGATAAAGATGCTACCATTGGACTTTTGTTTTTCTTCCCAAACCCTAGGGTGACCATTCTTGCCTCCAGACGTGCAGTACCATTAAATAACTCAGTTGCACTTCTCTCCAGAATTTACTAGAGATATCCTGTGCCAGTTGTGTGTTTTTTTTAAGTACTGCATCACATTGTGGTTTGCACCCTTTTGAAATTTATTTCTAACTGTCTTGTCCTTTTTGTAATGAAATCAGATGTGCAGAATAAACATTCAGATTACAGTATAAAACAGCTTTGATGAACCAACTGAAATGAATTGTGGTTTCAATAATTTTTTGGTTCTAGTAATTTTGAGGAACCACTACTATGAAGGATTCGGTGTCACTTGATGTAGCATTATTCCTATGGTAACGTAGTACTGTGTGCATAAAGACACAAATATAGAAAATGTTTATATCATTACTCAGTTGATCATTGTTTCTATTTTTAATCCAGTTACTCTTTAGTAAAAGTGATTTGATTATCTAGAACTCTCCAAAAAGCATACATTGTACATTGTATTTCAACATAGGACTCAAGACCTTTGAGGTTTCCCCACAGTGATATTTGAAGTTTAAGTATAGTTCCTTTATTGCAGTAATTTTTTTCCTTACATAGGGTGTGTCAACTTGCATTGGAAAAATGGGCCTCAAACTAAGATGTGTTATATGTGCAAGTGCCAACAGTTGGGGTAAAAAGTGTATGTTACATGTGAAAATATATAATGGATAGTACCGTTTTGTAGTGACCTATTGCATTTTTTTTTTACTTTTTGTTAATGTTTTAAATAGGTTGTTTGAGCAGTTTTCTTTGCATTTTAGAGCTAATATAGATCATACTCTTCTCCCTACCTCTTCCCTCCCCTTCTAAAACAGTTAATGTGGTATTTTAAAACAATGATGAAACTTGATTTTAAAATTCAATAAAAATATATACATTGCCATGTGGTAATTGTGTCTAGTCTTACATGTTCCTTCAAAATGTATAAATATAAATTAAAATGCTAATAAAGTAAGATTATACTATCAATAAATTGCTGACCTTATTTAAATTTTCATCAGTATTAAAAAGTTATCAACAGGAGTCTACGCTAAGTATTTTTCTATATAATTTGCAAAGTATTATTTACTTTTACACGTGACTCCTGCAAAAAACAGTTTATCTCATTTGTCACACTCAATTAAGGGGGAAAAACCCAACTCCTTAAAACTATTTCCAACAGCTAACTTACAAATGGCTAAAATTAGACATTTCATTTTAAGTTTACTTTCCTTGCCTGTTGCATCATCCTGAGCACAGATCCTTTTTTAAAATTTATTTTTGGTGAAACTTCGTGTCCAAGTTTGTGATCCAGTATGCTGAGCAGGTGAACACTATTATGTACTGTCATGGTATGTTTTAGGGAACTACAGAGCTTTGTTCTTGGGTTCTTAATGTCATCTTGCCATAAGAGATGCATGCATTATTAATGTATGTTTCTGAAACTAAGTCACTAGTACAATATCTGTTGCAAGATTTTGATACAATCTTTGGTCCTCCATGACATTCTTAATTGATGTAAAAACAAAAGAGCAGATGAATGAACAAATGAAAATTAAAACAAAAATGGGAACAAATAATAGAAATAATGGGTGTGCATATAAACCATTTTAAAATGATTGGCATGACTATAATTTTTTGAATCAGTTAAGTCTGAATCTAGTTTGACTTGGAATATATTAGAAGTTACTCTGAACTTCTAGTATTTTCCAGGTCAAACTACATTCAGTAGACTTAACTGATTCAAACTAGATTCCTCTTTTTATGCTACCATGTTTTACACCAAGGAATGCTGAGGGCAAAACAAGTAAACCACATCAATGAAACCCAGTTACAGGTAATAGAAGTTTTAGCTTTCTGTAATATCAGTTTATATAAAAAAAATATTTGAAGCAGTTGTGGCAAGGCATCTGGGACCTCAATGAATGAAGGAACCATAGTATTTTCTTAACCAATGAAATTTCATAAATTAATTTCAACATTGGTAAGTGAAGAAAAATAAGGAGGTAGCATTACTCAGAAAATAACAATTAAATAGGGTAAATGAACAAAGGGATCTGAGAGTACAAATACACAAATCATTAAAGTTGTGACAAGTCAGTAAGGCCATAAAAGCAAACCAAGCACTAGGGTTTATTTCAAGAGAAATAGTACTGAATGAAGAACTTATGTTTAACTTGCCTTGGTTAGGCTACGTTTGGAATACCATGTACTATTCTGATTGTGTTATAAAAATAGTATGGAGGCACTGGAGCATGTGCAAAAGATTTACAAGTATGATACCAGGATTACATGGTTACACCTATCCAGAAGATGAACAAGCTGGATCTCTTGCTGAAGAGAAGGTTAATGGGTGACCTGACAGAGAACTTTAAAAATATGAAACATTTTAATAGACTTGGTGCCTTCCTCATGTGGGAAGAGCAAAACTAGGGGTCACCGATATAAGATGGGCATCATGAAACCAAACAGGGAATTCAGAAGAAACTTCTCCCAGAGGGTGGAGCTCACTACCATAAGCATCTGTTGAGGAGAATGGTGTAGATGCACTGAAGCAGAAGCTAGATAAGCCAATAAGGGAGAAGGGAAAAGAGGGCTATGTTGATAGTTGGATGGGGGGAGGCTTGAGTGGAACATAGACATTGGCATGGACTGGTTGGGCTATCTGCTGTATTAATGTAATTCTATTAAAGATTGATAAAGGAATGGAGGGACAACTGGAGACAGTATTGGAGCCAAATTGGATTCAGAAAGGAAAAGGAAGATTGGATTAAGAGTAAGGGAAAAAATAACGTTTTCAAAATCTAAGAATGATTTATCTCAGGAAGGAATGAGACTCCATAGTTTAAGTTGTTCAATTTCTGTGGCAGAGAAGTTAATTGGAATATTAACAATCATCATCCTTACCTCCACTTCTGATGTCTTTGCAGCAAAACATTTGCTTTCTCTAAACCTGCTGCTACCTCTTGGTTTAATCTCTCACCTTTCTCAATTCTGAGGGGTGCACAACTAATTTAGCCATCCAACATTTGTTCTAGCTGGATCACGTCAAATGCCACCAGGCATCACTGTACTGTCAAATCTCCTCACAGCTCCAGGATCATGCTGGAGAACGGGGAAAAAAAACACTAGCTTCTTCTCCACTACTAACCATCTCCTTAAAACTCCCCACTCTCACCTTCCGAGTGGAAGGATTCAAACCATCAATTCAGTGCCTATCCCCTATTGTTCCCTGGGCTCCTCCTGGCCAACTGCTGCCTAGGCCTTCCTTTCATCTGACATTGTCAGCTATGTCTTCAGACACCTAGGCTTTGAGTTCTAGTTTCTCTTTGGTACCCCCTCAGGCCTTCTCCTTGCTCACCAGATTCAGCTCCTGCAACCTCAACCTCATTCCTACTAAACTGATCACTCAGCTTCCTTTCGTGACACCTGTGCTAGCTGAAATTGTAAAGGATTCTCAGTTACTAACCTTTTAAAAACATTGTCACCAAGCCCACAAAAAATTGACTCTTCAACTCTCCTCCAAACTATTGTCCCATTTCCAAACTCCTTTTAGTCTGCAGATTCTGTGAACCTATTGACCACT
Source organism: Carcharodon carcharias (assembly GCF_017639515.1). NCBI lineage: Eukaryota > Metazoa > Chordata > Chondrichthyes > Lamniformes > Lamnidae > Carcharodon > Carcharodon carcharias. The sequence continues at coordinate 81,623,634 of NC_054478.1, read as the reverse complement.
AAGAAAGGCCCATCTAGCCAGTTACTGTTAAATCTTTAAAATCAGGTTTCCATCCCTGCCCCAACAATGAAACATATCTAACCAAAGTAATAAATGGCACTCTTTGACTGTGGTGCATTGTTGCTTCTAATCTACGCTGTCTTTGAGAGTTCACTCACACCATTCACCTCAGCACCCAGTTTAGTGGGTGTGCCCTTGCTTAATTCCATTCTTACCTACCTTATCATAGCCAGAAGGTGGTCTCCCATTCCCACCTTTACATCAAGTCTCCATAGATCTTTCTTTGGTCCCTTTTCTTCAATATTTACATGCTTCCCCTTGGTAACATCATCTGCAGACACGGGGTCAACTTTCACATATATGCTGATGATACCCAGCTCTACTACTGCACCACTTATTTCAATCTCATTACCACTGTTTGCTTGCCTTGGATGATCCACAGTTTTCCCCTGCTAAATACTGGAAAGACCCCAAGATTGTCTCCAGCCTTGTAACACAGGCTGTGTTCTTACTGCCCGCCCCCACCCCCCCACAATTCCCCATCCAGCCATTATCCCAGGCTGAAACTTATTGTTTGCAACTTTGCCCCTATTAACCATGAGTTGAGTTTTTGACGTCATATCTTCCCTAGCACAGTCTACTTTCACCCTAACATTGCCTGCCTCCAACCTATCTGCTCCTGTTTTTGTCACCTTCTTGTTTAAATATTCCAATATTATTCAGGCTGGCCTCCCATCCTCCAGAAATTTCAGCTCATCCAAAGCACCCTGGCTTGTATTCTTTCCTGCATCAACTCCTGCTCACCCATCATCCTTGCTCTTGCTGGAGTACCTTACTTCTCAGTCCCCTCACACCTCAAATGTAAAATTCAAAGTCGTTTAAACCCGTCTTTCTTAACTCATCTAGCCCCATAATACTTCCACCAACCCCCCAGCCGCACCCCCCCCCCCCCCCCCCCCCCCCCCCCACCCACCCCCAAAAAAATTCATATGATTCTTGCTGCATGTGCCTTACCCTTCCTTCCACTCAATCATTGATGCTATGTCTTCAGCCACCTAGGCACCATGCTCTGGAATTCCTTTCCCAAACTCCTCAGCACCCATTTCTTTCACCAAACTTTTAGTCACCCCTGTTCATACCTGTTCTGATGAAGAGTCGTATGGACTCGAATTGTATTCCTCTCCGCAGCTGCTGTTTGACCTGTTGAGTTTTTCGAGCTATTTTTGTTTTTGTTCCTGATTATCCCTCCTCTGATTGAGCCCATTTTTCTGATTACATCTGTCAAATGCCTTGGGCCATTATTTATCAATTATCAGTTGTGGAAGGAGTGGTGATGTGAGGAAGAGAACCTTTCCTGTCCTTCTGATATCCAAAACAATTCTCAGCCAATTACAGTTGAAGTGGGGTTGAAATATTTGTCACCAAATATACCAAAGACCACTCCTCCACCAATATCAGAGATGAAAAACCAGTTATCCTAAAGAAAGTACATCAACAAGGTCGTGGGTGCACTGCATACAAGATGGACAGCTAAGTAGGGTTAAGAAAGAAAGAAGAGATCCACAAATGTAAGCATATGTTGCCAGACTCTTATCTACCTCCCTGTTCCCAGTTCAAAATAATTGAGTAAATTATGGGTTGACACACAACTTTAGAGAAGATAGAAAAATGCAAACAAATACCACAAGATTATTAGTATATAAATTATCTGTGAAATGCAAATATTATTTTGAAATATGTCCCCTTCAAATAAAGTAGGATTATCAACAATTTAAACTGTATAATTTATTCATGGAGGCCTGCCAATGCCTTCTTGTTTCATGATCTATGTTTGATAGTTTGGTGTTTTCATTTAAAACCTGCTTTGTTTCCTCAGAACATATTTTATCTTTATTGATCTGTAATTAATCCTGGAAGATGTCTGCCTATGGACATTCTGAGTGCTAATGTAAGCAGGCTTCTGGAGCAGGAGAGCAGGCGTGTCAGGCTGTCTGATCAGAGGGGAAGGTAGCCAATCACCATGAGCAACATCCGCAGCTAATGTCCCAGCTCTTCCACCCACCCCCATCATAATATTTAGTTTGTGTTCCGCTTGTTGTGTTATTGTTTGTGCCTCTTTAAGAAGGTGACACATTTATTATATGATAAAAGCAAAATACTGCGGATGCTGGAAATCAGAAACAAAAACAGAAAATGCTGGAAAAACTCAGCAGGTCTAACAGCATCTGTCGAGAGAAAAAAATGTTTCGAGACCATATGACTTCTCCAGAGCAGAAGAGAAAGCACATTTATTATTTGGTTTTTAGTTGATGCCACTGAGGTAGCCCAGTGCATTTTTATTGGTTAAATTCTAAAAGGCCACTGTCCCAGCGGGTCAATCTTGTCAGCTACCATCTCCTTTTATCTTTAGATTGAAACCAATTAAATTAAAGAAAACAAAGGACAAAGTCAGAGGCAGCCCTTTAAAGGGATACTGCAAAAGAAAAACTAATCTTAAAGGAAACTTACAAACATCAAATTAAAATGTGATTAAAAGGGTCAATAAAACACTCCAGACCCCGCGGTGCCCGCTGGGCACGGAAGGCCTCAACCGTGCTGGCAGACACAGCGACCATCTCCTTTTACCTTGCTCTATCACCCTTCTGTCATTTAATCTCTCCTGCATTCCACCCTATCACAGACTCTTTGTTCTTTCCTCCCCCACTCCCTTTCCCTGTCTGGGCAGCTGCTTAAACCGGTTACATCTGTAACTTTTCCAGTTCTTGTGGAAGGTTACCAACCTGAAGCCTTAACTCTGTTTCTCTCTCCACTGATATTGCCTGACCTGCCGAGTGGTCCCAGCATTTCCTCTCGTTATTTCAGGTGCAATAGGAGTCCTCGACGGGAATTAGGAATTAGTTGTTTTCATTGAAAGTATGGGGAGCCTACAGAGCGGAACTTTTTTAAAAAAGAACTGTTAACTTATTTGGTTGTTTTCAGTCATATGTGTTTTTCTCCCCGTTATTACATTTAAGGTTGATGCAATGACTGAGGAAAAAGTTGGCACGAATGTTCCCATACCCAGTGCTCGCGCTGAAGACGAGCGAATAGATTTTATAAAGGAGCAGGCGTTCAAATCTTTAAAAGTAAAATCTGAAAGGTGGAATAGATTCATCGCTGTGGATGAAAACAAAAAACTGCTGCTCGACTTTCTCGATAAAACGCAGCCTGGAAAGCTGCTGTTATTTACTGGGGCAGGAGGAGCCTTATATGCCGAGGCACAGGTACCGCATTTGTATCAATTGTGTGTCTTGGACCTTTTCAAAGTCGGTTTTAATTGTCAACTTAAAACCCGCTTTTTCCTGTTTAAAAAAAAAATCAGGAAGGGAAAATTGATTTTTGTTGATTCACCACCTAAAACAAAATAAAGGAATTTTATCAAACGAAATTAATTAAAAACTTATGTTAAAGATCCTAGTTATGAAGGCAATGTATCAATTGTTATCTGGTGTACAATAAATGGAATTCAAAAATAAGCTTTAAATTTTGTATAGTGATCTGTGAAGAGTAGAATAAGCTATTTTTTCTGACTAATGTAATTTTAATCATTTTCTAATTTTTCTATAGCCGTCCTTCCCACCAAAAAGCAAAATGCTTTATATTTTTAAGAACTATAATGGAACATTGTCAAGTAATGACCAAAAAAATGACCTGATGCTTGGAGAGATCTTGCAGCACCCAGTGGAACACCTTACAGTTTTAATCAATGAGGTAAAGAAACCCCACCCGTTTACACACACATAACAGATTGGATAGTATATTCTCCTCCTTTAAGAAACACAGTTGTAACTTGGTGAATAGCAGCTGCCCAACAGACTGATTTCCTCCAGTCAGATTTGTACCCCATCCATTTGATAATTGTGGCTGGCAGACCCTGACCAAACATGCAAACAGTGATGAGTAGGTAAAGTCCCTCTAGTTCATCCAGTCTGTCCAACACAGATGTGTCTCACAAAATGTATACACCCATTCCCACCTGAAACCATATGATCTTCCGGAAGATGAAAAACCAGTTTAAATTCATTCTAATCTGTGGTGAAAAATGTGGGGAAATTCCTCTCCGATCTATCTAGTTAATCAAAACAAATCAAGGAGGCCACTCTGGCCCTAAATTCTACCTTTTGTAACAGGTGATGTCCACCCCAGCCAGAAACAAGTCCAGCTCTCATTTGGAGCAATATTAGCAAGTCAGCATCCGCTGCATGAGACAGCAGCCAGCCCCATATGTTTACTACTTCCTGCCATCTAACTTAGATTTGGCCTTACACAGCTTCAAATTGTGACTCCTGTCCTCTATAACCCATTTAATTGGAACGAACTGTCAAGTCTGGTCCCTTCACCATTTTATAAGCTTTGATCAGATCCGCACCCCCCCCACCGCCCCCGCAATCTCTACGATTCTCTAAAGTGTAAAATCCCACCTCTTTTAGCCTAAGATATTTTAGACTGGGAATTAGTCTAGTAGCCCTTTGCATTTTTTCCAAAGCTTCAATGTCACCCAAAACTGGAAATAGTATTCAAGTGAGGCCTGACCAAGGTCATGTACAAGGACAAGATAGTATGCCTCGTCTTATGCATAATTGCCTTATGAACGCACCCAACACCCTGTTTTCTCAAGCTATTGGTTCACAGTGTTGCTCATGCACCTTTAGAGATGTGTGCTTTGCATGCCCAGATCTTATTTTTTCTCCACCTTTAATGCTTTTCCCTGAAAGATTGAGCACTGGCCTGATCCACAGGCTTGATACTGCATTTACCTAAGTTAAACATCGTTTTTCCAGTCATGAATCCAATCTCCCAACTCATTAAGATCTGCCAGAAACAGATGTACATTGTAATCAGACCTGAGAGTTGCACAGTATTTTGTGTTTTCTGCAAACTGGTAGATCCTGCCCCCAGCACTTACATCCAGATTAATGGTTGTAGTTTTTTAACATAAGCTTAACCAGCCTGTTTTGCTTCCTTTCCAATTCAAATGATCCAAAAGGACTGTCTACCTTGTCTGCTTTTTTCAATTTTTAGTAATTTCACCCCATCAGGGAGCTGTAAGCAGAACTCCATGGATTTTTGACATATAATTGCATGGAGCCCTGCAATTTGAGTGAATGTTATTTACTTGCACTGCTGATCTAAATAGTTTTGGTGTTGCATTCCTTTGTGCAGTGTAATTGGACATTCATATGATGTGCACTTTTGATCGATTGTTATGTGCTCAATGGGCAGGATTTTCGGGTCTCGGGCGGGTGCGGTGGGCGGGTGCGGTGGGCGGGCCCAGGAGTGGCTGGGAAACATGCCACCACCCACGATCAGCCCCCGACCGCGATTTCATGCTGGTTAGCCAATTAATGACCAGCCAGCGTGAAAGGTGCACTGAAAGGCCCAGTGCTACCCGGGTGGGGGCAGGAAGAGGGCGAATGCTAAAGTCAACAGCGTGGGGAGCGCACAGTGAAAGCTCCCTGAAGGCAGAGATCTGCCCCAGGGAGCTGAAGAATCTTAAAGCCAAAAATAAACGTTATTAAATTCTGAAAAAATTTCCACCCATAAGAATCACTCACCTCAACATATTGATGATAAAAATTCTGCCCTAACATTTTAATTTTTCAAAATTGTAACTGTAATGTTAGACAGGCAGCAAAAAATCCAGGTCAGTTACTCCATTAATGGCCTTAATAGGCCTCTTGATTGTTGGCGAGCGCGCTGCTGACTCTCACACGTGCCCACCTACCGATATATTGTACAACTATGCGATGACATCGGGACACTCACCTGACATCATTGTGCGCTATTTTACACTCCATCAGGTCGGGCACACACCAGCCTGCGGATGTAAAATTCCAATGCTGTGTTTAAATGTAATGTGGTCTCCACATGAAGTCATACCACTGCATAAGATTCCAAATAATTCACATAAAAAGGGTAAATGAAGCAATCCTGCCATCTTACATAGATTGCAGCCAGCTAAGTATCAAAATTAATTTGATAACAATTTATATCGGAGAACATTGCAAGGCATTTCTAAGTATATAGATATTCCATTTGCACTTACGTCACCAGCAGAAAGGTTGAAATGTTGAACGAGCTGAGCTACTTTCATGTCAATCATTTGTCAAAAGGAATGACCAATTATAAGATTGCATTACAAAGTAATCTAATATGTCTCTCATCAAATAACAGTGAATAATGTATATTGTGCCTTAACAGACAGGCTTCTTTAAACAGTTGCAACTCTTTTTGCACAAGAGTGCTTGCAGGACGATATATCTTATTTTTTTTCTGATTCCATATCCTGTGTTACTCTTTTTAAAAAAAGTGCACATTACTAATAGCAAATGCAGAAATTTCAGGTTAGGAGATAGATTAAAGTTCAGGACCTCAAGGGTAATAATCTGTATTACTTCTCTTGTCATACTTTAGTTAATAAAGGAATATAATAAGAGGAATAAACATGTAACCGGAGAAATGTTGTAGCAGGGAAGTGTTCAGTTTCATGGGATAATGCGATCAGCTTTGAGATAGAGGTGGCTTGTCTCAAAATAGGCAAGATTTACTTAAAGAGGCTGAGACGGTATCATTGCTGGGAGAATAACTATGATTTTGTGGGGAGTGTTTGAACTAATATGAAAAAGGTGGGGGCAGGGAGAAAAACAGATGAGGCAGCTGAAAATAAAACAGAATGGACAAAGGGTGTAGGAAGGATAATAAAAAAGCAGGAAAGTATCTTTAAAAAAAATTGCCCTTGAGATGTAGACAATTGTGGCAAGATGTATTTTTTGCCCATCCCCAGTTGCCTATAGAGGTGGGGTGAGCATTATTCTTAAACTGTTGTTGTCCTGATGCTGATTTGGGTACTGCATTCCAGGACTTAGACCCAGTGATAATGAAGGAACAGCAGTAAATATCCAAGCTAAGTTGGTGTGTGACTTGGAGCTGATTGTGCTCCCTAACATTACTGCCCTTGTCCTTCTCGGTGGTGAAAGTTATACAACTGGAAACTGCTTCTGAATTCAGCTTAATAAGCTGCTGTATTGCCTCTTGTACATAATACATATTGCAGCCACAGTGTCAAAGGTGGATATTGAGCACCGTTCACGTGGATTGCTTTGATGATTTTGGGCTTCTTGCATGTTGCAGTGACTCCAGGTGAACAGAGAGTATTCCATCATATTCCTGATTTGAACCTGGGAGATAGTGGGAAATGTTTTGCGGGGTTGGGAGGTGAGCTATCTAATGCAAAGTATCCAGTCTCTACCCTGCTTTTGCAACCATTTTATTGATCTAGCTGGTCCAGTTTAGCTCTGGTCAGTGGTAGGAGACTTGATGGTCATGTCATTGAAGGTCTGGGGTGGGAGACGGATGGAGCCATTCACCATCCTGACTTGGAAATATATCACCGTTCCTTCACTGTCGCTGATTCAAAATTCTGGAACTCCCTCCCTAACAGCACTATAGATGTACCTACACCACATAGACTACAGCGGTTCAAGAAAGCAGCTCACCACTGCCTTCTCAAGACAACTAGGGATGAGCAATAAATGCTGGCCCAGCCAGGGATGCCCACATCCCAGGAACAAATGAAAAAAAAATTGGGCCTTATCCTGTTGGACATTGTCATTGCCTGTTAATGGATAACATTTGTGGCATATTCAGGCTCAAGCCTGGATGTCGTCTAGGTCTTGCTGCAAAGCTGAGTGGGCCATTGTGAATGGAGCTGAACACTACAGGATTGTCAACCAGCATACCCATTCCTTTTTATATCCAGCTGCAGAATGTGGAGGCCCCTGACAAGGTCAGCATTTATTGCCCATCCCTAATTCTCTTGGTGGTGAGCCACCTTCTTGAACCACTGCAGTCCTTGTGGTGTAGGTTCACCACAGTGCTGTTAGGGAGGGTGTTCTAGGATCATGACAGTGAAGGAATGGTGGTATATTTCCAAATCAGGATGTTGTATGATTTGGAAGAGAACTTGCAGTTGGTGATGTTCCAAGTCACCTACCGCCTTTTTTATTCCAGGTGGTAGAGATTGCGGGTTTGCAAGGTACTGGCCAAGAAACCTTGGTTAGTTGCTGCAGTGCATCTTGTAGCTGGTACACACTGTCTCCATTGTGTCCCGGTAGTGCAGGGAGTGGAGTGAATGTTTAAAGTGGTGGAGAGGGTTCCAGCCATGTAGGCTGCTTTGTCCTGGATCATGTAAAGCTTCTTGAGTATTGTTGGAGTCCCAGTCATCTGGACAATTGGAGAGTATCCATAGCAGTCCTAATGGGTGCCTTGCAGATGGTGGACAGATGTTGGGGAGTCAGGAGGTGAGTTACTCATTGCAGAATTTCCAGATTTTGACCTACTCTTATAGCCACAGTATTTATATGGCTGGGCAGGTTAAGTTTCTGGTGGATAGTAACCTCCCAGGATGGGGAAGGTTGGAGATTTAGCAATGGTAATGACATTGAATGTCAAGAGGAGATCGCTTATTAGAGGTGGTTATTGCCTGATATTTGTGTGTGCTAACATTATCAGTCATTTATCATCCCAAGCCTGAGTGTTGTCCAGGTCTTGCTGCATATGGGCATGGACTGCATCAGTATCTGAGGGGTCGCGAATAATACTGAACATCGTGCAATCATCGGCAAACATCTTGACTTCTGACCTTATGTTGGAGGCAAGGTCATTGATGAAGATGGTTGGGCCCTTGAGAAACTCCTGCAGTGATGTCCTGGGGCTGAGATGATTGATCTTCAACAACCAGAACCATCTTCAACAACCAGAACCATCTTCCTTTGTGCTCGGTATGACTCCATCAGTGGAGAGTTCCCCATGATTCCACTGACTTCAGCCTTACTAGGGCTCCCTAATGCCACATTTGGTCAAATACCAGCTTGATGTCAAGGACAGTCCCTTTCACCTCATCTGTGGAATTCTGCTCTCTTGTCCATATTTGAACCAAGGCTGTGAAGAAATCTGGAACTGAGTGACTCTGGCAGAACCCAACCGAGCATGGGTGGCTAGTTACTGCTGATTAAGTGCCACTTGTTAGCACTGTCAATTATACCTTCCATCACTTGGCTGTGACTGAGAATAGGCTGATGGGCTGATAATTGGCCAGGTTACGTTTGTCCTGTTTTTTGTGGACAGGACGTACCTGGGCAAATTTTCATGTTGCTGGGTAGATGCCACTGTTGTAGCTGTACTGGAATAGCTGGGCTAGGGGCTATTTCTTAAGCACAACTGCTGGAATGTTGTCAGGGCCCATAGCCTTTGCAGTATACCTGTGCCTTCAGGTGTTTCTTGATGATGTGTGGAGTGAATTAAATTGGATGAAGACTGGCACCCATGCTGGGTCCTCAGAAGGATAGATAGATCATCCATTCAGCATTTCTGGCTGAAGATGTTTGCAGACGCTTCAGCCTTGTCTTTTGCACTGACATTCTGGGCTCTGCCATAATCTAGGATGGAGATGTTCGTGGTGCCTCTTCCTCCCCTTAATTGTTTAATTGACCACCACTATTCACGACTGCTTGTGGCAGGACTGCAGAGCTTTGGTTTGACCTGTTGTTTGTGGGATTGCTTACTTCTGTCTATAATGTGCTGCTTCCACCATTTAGCATCTTTGTAGTCCTTTATTGTCACCTCACCTCAATTTTAGGTGTGTCTAATGCTGCTCATGGCATGCATTCCTATATTCATTGAACCAGGCTTGGTTCCTTGGTTTGATGGTAGTTGTAGAGTGGAAGATATGCTGGTCCATGAAGCTACAGATTATAGTGGAATCCAATTCTGCTGCTGCTGATGGTCCAAAAAGCCTCATGGATAACTGGTTTTGAGCTGCCAGATATGATCTGAATCTATCCAATTTAGCATGGTGGTGGTGCCACACAATATAATGGACAGTGTGCTCAGTGTGAAAATGGGACTTTAAAAGGATTGTGTGGTTGTGACTCCTAATACTGGCAGTAGTGACAGTGGCAGACCTGGAAAGAGACTGAGCACAGTGACTGAGGAGTTAAAATGGGGGAAGAGAGCTTCTGGGTATCATGAATACTTCTTGTGGCCTGGAGGACCATGTGTGGAGGAGGCATTGCAAGCTAAAGCAGTGCAAACTCCGGGTTTCAGAGATTGAGTGCAGACTGGAGCCTCTGTGGGGGGATCCCTAAGGCTGAGAGCTTCTTGGATTGTACGTTTCTGGAGATGGTTGCCCTAGTTTGAAAATAGCTAGAGAGAGAATTGGTGACTGCCAGAAGGACAAGAAGGACCAGGCAGGCATGGCAGGGTTGCCCTGCATGCATTTCACTCTCGAATTGGTGTTCAGTTCTGAATATTGGTGAGAGTGATGGTCCCTCTGGGGAATAAAGGTAGAGCCAAGCCCATGACACTACGGGTGACTCAGCTGCATGGGAAGTTGAGGGTGGGGGGGAGGCAGGAGAAAGCATAGAAGAGCAATAATAGCAGGAAATTCAATAATAAAGGAAATGTACAGATACTTCTGCAGCCTTAGATATGACTCCAGGATGGTATGTTGCTTCTCTGGCTCCAGGGTTGAGGATATCACGGAAGGACTGCAGAACATTCTGAAGGGGTAGGGTAAACAGCCAGAGATCAAAGACCATATCAATAACAATGACATATGTAGAAAGAGAGATGAGGTCCTGAAGGCACAGTTTAATAAGCTAGGAGAGAAATTGGAAAGTAGAGCCTCAAAGGTAGTAATCTCCAATTTATTTCCTGTGCCATGTGCTAGTGAGTATAGAAATGGGAAGATAATGCTGATAAGTATGTGGTTGTAGAGATGGTGCAGGAGGGAGGTCTTTAGATTCTTGAGGCATTAGGACCACTTCTAGCGGAGGTGGGACTTGTACAAATCTCAAGTTGCACTTTGTCATGAAACTAACATTTTTTTCCATTATGTTATTGTGGTTTATTGTAAAGTAGGTTTATGAGTGTGAGTGTAGATGGTTTTGTCTGTGTGATTTAATTACATTAGAGTCAGATAGGCTGGAAGGTTGAAATTATCAAAAGAAGTTAGGGGTAAAAGGCATTTGAAATGCTAATGAGTAAACATGGATGAGGGCTTAGCATGTAAGGTGTGAAAGAAATTTGCATTTTTAGATAAGTGGACGGGTTGTTTGGATTTCAAAGGGATGATAGGATGTTTACAACTAACAAAATAAGCAAGGCCAAGCAGTATGTTTATTTTTCCCAAAGGTACTGACCATATTTGCAACATGAAAGATTTTTATATTATGAGAAAAGTAAATTTCCAAAGACATATAGAACATTGGAATTTACAGATTAAAGAGAGAGAAACATATATAAAGGAGGATGGAAGGTGATGTTAAGATCTAAAAGGACCATGTAAAACAGCCTTGGGGAAGCCTCCAGCCACCTTTGCAGAAGTCTGCTGTGTCCAGTAACCAAAGGTGGAGGAAAGCCTTTGGAATTCCACTGTCAAGTGGGTGCTGTGGTAAACTTGCTGGCTTGCCTTTTTAAATTTAAAATCAATTTTTGGACTGTTGCCTTAAAAGAAGGTATATTGTTGGGAGCCAGGTTAATTAGGGATTTTGGGATTTGTTATAGTATTAAATAACTGTAATCTTATGTATGTGTTTGAAATCTTTTCTTTTGTTAATAAATGCTTTAATTTAGTTTTTAAAGTATCTAAAGGTGCTAGTGGACTCATTACTTCTGAATTCAGTGCACAAATCTACTAGTAATAAATACAAACTGCAAAACAGTTGTGATTGTGTGGCCTTGTGGATTTAGTCTGCCTGGCACACATCACCTGCCCGTCATAACAACTTCAACAGGGCCGGGACCAGTATTCTTGCAGGGGGCCTTGCTAGTTCAGTTGGGAAGGGTTTAAGCTCTCTTGGTGGGGGATGGGAACCTGAGAGTAGATTCAGAGCTGAGCCAAGAAAAATTGGAAATGGAAGGGAGAAAATTAGAAAGCATGTTTGGTAGGCAGGGGAAACAAAGGCTAGAAAATAGACAACAAGCAAGTTTGGCAGTGCCTATAGATCGTTTTAGAGGGCAGTTAAGAGTCAAGCACACTCTTGGGGTCTGGAGTCACTTGCAGTCCAGCACAGGTAAGGATGGCAGATTTCCTTCCCTAAGGACATTAGTGAACTAGTTGGGTTTTTATGACAACTTAGTTGTTTCATGGTCACCATTAAATCCCAGTCATCAGGATTGCCTGGTCCTGCCGGAAGTCAATGGACTTTTGGCTGGGCCGCCGTATCTCCCACAACAGGGCTGGAAATTCCCGGCCTAGGTTTTTATTCCAGGTTTATTTTATAAAATGAATTTGAATTCCCCCAGCTGCTGTGGTGGGATGTGAACTTCTGCCTCAAATGCATTAATCCAGGCCACTGGGTTACCAGTCCTAATTTTGCCATTCCCAACCTTGTAACAGGGAGGAGGTCATTGATGAGATATCTGAAAATTGAGTCTTGTGGATCTCTGATATCCTGGAGGTATGATGATTGGGGGTATCTACCACAACCATCTCCCTGTGTGCCAGGTATAACAGCGGCCATTAGGATATTTTTCATTTGACTCCTATTGACCAGATTTGCCAGGTCTCTTTGGCCCCATACTTGGTTGAATGCTACCTTGATATTGAGAACAATTACTCTCACCTTCCCTCTGTCATGCAGCTCTGAAGTTTTCATATTTGGATCAAGGCTACAATAAGGCCCAATTCTGAGTGGTTCTGGTGGAACCTGAACTAATTGATAAGCATGTTTTGGTGAGCAGACTTTATGTCATGGCACTATTGATTACTTATAACATCACCTTAGTTATGATTGGGAGGAGACTGCTAGTGTGATGATTGGCTGATTAGATTGTGGCCATATCTGTGCAATTTTCTACATTGTCTGGTAGATTCCCGAATCATAGCTGCATTGGGATAACTTGGCTCAAAGACTAATTGATTAGTTTTGCCCTGTAGGTCTTGAACACCACAGCCAGGCCCATAGTTTCTGTTATGCATAGTGTACTCAGCTGCTGTGTAATGTTATGCATGTTAATTAAATGTTGATCACTGCTTCTTTCTACTTTGTGTTTTACCATTATAGCATTTTAAATTATTGTTGCTTATTTAAGTAATTCTTGCATTTCCAGGCTCTGGTTCCTATTTTGTCCAATACAAGTAATCATATGGGGTGGCCACAGGCTGTATGCCATGATATCAGAAAACATATTGAAATGATAAAAAGCAAAATATTTGTTGTTCATGGCCAAATGGAAGGGAAAACTATTTTGCCATTGCCTCTGGTTCCTGAAAGTATCTTTGAAAACGAAGAAATGGAAATTCAAGCTAAGTATGTTCTTTTACTTCTGACATTTTCCATCTTGCTGGTTCTCATAAGCAAAGTTGCAAGTTCTTTGTTTGCTTTTGGAAAAAGCTATTCATAACTTCATAAAATAATGGTAATTCTTGCTATCACAATCATTTGAAGGTCTTCTAAATGCAATATTGTGTTGAGTTGCACTAAAAGCATTTTTTTAAACATTTATTATAAACTTGAGGAAATTAAGGGAGAAGATTGAACAGTTTTCAATACATCTAGAAAGTTACAGAAACTGAAAATGATAGTTATAAATATCACTTGCCAACTTTTTCCATTATTTGGAAGTGGGGTGGTAGGGTTGGGGTGCAACAGAGATTCCAGGCGAATGGAACCTAACTGCTCTTGACCTTGTTCAGACCAGTTGTGTTGTCTTCTGTCAACATGTTCTTGTCACTTAGCCTCCCCATTAACCCATTTAAAACCCCTTTATCCCCCACTGATATCTGTTCATTATTTTGTCTGTGATCAGCTAGTTCCTGTCTCAAAATTCCTGTTGCAAAGGGTAAATTTTCTGCTTCTGTGGTCCAAGAATCTGTACCATTTATTGAAATTAATGGATACAAGATCATGGACTGGGGTAGTAACTTCCTGATGCATGCTCTTAATATGCACCAAGAGCACAGAAACTGATTGCTAACTTTGCTGATGACACAAAGATAGGGAGGAAAGTAAGTTGTGAAGAGGACATAAGTGTCTGCACAGGGATATAGATAGGTTAAGTGAGTGGGCAAAATTTTGGCAGATGGAATACATTGTGGGAAAATGTGAACTTGTTGACTTCGGCAGGAAGAATAGGAAAGAAGCATATTATTTAAATAGAGAGAGATTGGAGAACTTGGTACAAAGGAACCTGGATGTCCTAGTACATGAATCACAAAAGTTAGTATGTAGGTACAGCAAGTGATTAGGAAGGCAAATGGAATGTTGCTGTTTATTGCAAGAGGAATGGAATATAAACGTAGGGATATCTTGCTGCAGTTGAAAAGGGTTTGGGCTGGAAGGTGATGATGGGGCGATCCAGGCAAGTCTGTTGTTATGGGGGAAAGAACATGGGTGACTGGGGGAGAGGAAGGGACAGGGGAGCTCATGAAGAATTTGCCCACTACCGTCTTTTCCAAATCGAAAGTGAGGAGCGAAGCCTTGTGTTGGACAAGCACGGATGCTGCATGGGAGTGTGATCAGTGGGTGGACGGAGATGCAGGTCAACTCAGATGGACAACTGAAAGTTAATCCCAGCAGGCAGCATTGAAAATGCTTGGGACATTGAGATGAGTGTGATGGAGAGAATGTTTGCACAAGGCTCCAAAAGGCCCTGCCACAAAAACTTCTCCCTCCAGAAACACTCATGGTTCGGTTGCATGTAGTTGAATTGCTAGTGTGTGGTGGGGTTGGGGAGTGGATTGTGGGGGGGCGGGTGGGGAGTTCTCACGAAGCCTATATAATGATGCTGAATAACAACAGTAAACATTATTTAGTGAGAGTGAATATATTTGCAGCTAATACAGTGACAGAGTTCACCCATGAAATCACTTGAGATCAAAGTTTTTTGATTTTACATTGCCTACCACTTCTTCTAGGTGCTACCCTGACCTCTACAGCAGGATTGGAGGCAACCTGCAGAGTTGTATGCCCTGCTGTCTTTGTTGACTTCGGTTTACTTTGGCTTTCCCCTGTGGGCCAGCTGCTCCCTCTGCGGTGACAGAGGACGAGTTTGAAGAGGTCACAGGCATAGGGGATTCAGAGGGAGAGTCCTGAGTAGATGGCCCAGGGTTGTCCAGCTGCCTCTCCTCCTTCCTTTGGGTGCCCGAGGGCCTCCAGCCTGACTCCTTGAAGGGAAGGGGCATCGAGGTGCCCCATTCCCTTGTGTAGCCACTGCATGAATTCATCCATGGCAACGGCGATGGAGTGCAGGTCTGCGCGCATCTCCTGCAGAAACTGGGCATTCTGATGGATGAGAGTTTCCTTGGCTTCCACCATCCTCCCCATGGAGACTTCCATGAACCCACATGTGAGAAGCACTTCATTAAGTGCAGGCATATGCACTCCTCTGACTCATGTGCCACTCTGTTGAGGGCTTCTAACAGCTCTGTGTGATGTTCTCCCGCCTCTTGCTGACTCACCATAATGAGCTGGAAGGCCAATTCCAGAGGCCTGTCATCTGCCTTGGACCTCACAGATGCCTCTTCCCCAGCAGTTCTCCAAGAGCCGGGGAGCTTGCTGAAGTTGCCTCCTCCTACTGTGGGCATGTGTCCATGCTGTGACCACCAGGTTGTGAGACCCTTCCTAAACTAGCACTAATACCCACCGAGATGTGTGTTCCTGAGCTGATGGAGGGTGCAAGTGACTGTTGTGATGCCTCTACAGGTGTGGAGCTTTCCTCTTCCTTTCTCTTCTGGCATATCTCTGATCTGGGGCTATGGCTGATGCCTGATGGGAGTCCTCCTCTTTATCCTTGGGCCTTGGTCTCTTCCTGGAGGCCCCTGCAAGTGAGATAGAAGATTGCAAGTGACAGCGGGAGGCACCTTTGACCCTCAGGTTTGCATTGAATGGATGAACCCTTACTAGGTGGATGCCTAAGGCTGAGCTCCCCATTGCCAATGGCCCTGTCCTGCTCCACCCCTGCGAGCTCAGATGTCGTCTCCTCAAATTCCATCAGAGACCTGAAGAATAGTCGTCCACCCCATCTTTCTCAAATTCTCTGCCATTGTGATGGAGCTTCTCCTCCTCAAAGAAGAGAACATGTTTGAGTGGAGTTGCATGTCATATAGATTGGAGCAGTGGAAATTGGCTCATTTATCATACCTCCCCTCGTAAGATAGCCCTCTTTTGTGGCACGTTATCACTGGTGCGAATTGGCCAGAAAGGTTGTTGACCAGCCCCCTTCAGAGTACTGAGCAAATCCACATGCAAGGGGAAGAGTCCGACAGACATGTGTTTCACGGAGGTTGCTGGTTCCCTCTGCGCCTAAGCCAATTTCCCTTGTTTCCCCTCCTCAATCAACCCCCACCCCCCCTTCCATGCAGTGTTCCATGTCTGCTGAAGGGTGAGGGAGACACAGTGGGCACTCCATGACAGCGTGGATGCACTGAAGTGGGACTGTGAGGCAGCACATGCCATTGCCAATGGGCGTTAGACCTGACATATTGGAGTCTTTGTGGTTTATGTGACCATCTGATGAGACTTACCCTGGTGGAGCGAATAAGGTCATCCATCTTCTTCCAGCACTGGATTGCAGACCTCTTGTGTACACCTGGGCATTGACGGCGTCAGCCACCTGTGCCCATGCAGCATTGGTATCACTGCTTGGCCTCCTCCTCTCTTCTGATGGGTACAATGCATTCCTGTGCACCTCCACGTGCAGGGAGGCGTCAATAAATTACAGAGGTGGGCCAGTAGATGACCTTGTAAACATCTCTCTGCTTTTGATCTGATATTGTGGATGTCTGGGTGCCTTTTAAAAATGGCGCCCGGATATGATGGCGGGACATGCACCACCAAGCCTGCCCCGCAACAGAAGATGGTGCGAATCCCCGGATACATAATTAGTTGCATTGGGGCCAGAAGATACGGCATGGTTTCCCGTTGGCCTCCACAGCGGGAGACGCTCCCCGCCCCCTCCCCTGCCACTTATTCCTGGATGAGAGAATTCCGCCCCACATTTCTCCATTATGAACTGTTGACCATTTTCTTACGGAGTTTCTCACTGAAATTTTGATGTGATAAAAGGGCGATTTCTAATAAGAAATGGATCCTGTACTCAAATACTTAATATTAATGTACCTATACTCTTTGGATCTTAGAAGAATGAGAGGTGACCTCATGGAATCTTTTGAACTTCTGAAGGGGCTTAACAGGGTGGATGCTGAGAAATTGTTTCTTTTGGTTGGGGAGTCTAGAACTGGGGGCATAGTTTCAGGATAAGGTGTTGGACACCAAGACTGAGATGAAGATGAATTTCTTCACTGAGGTTTCTGAATCTTCGGAATTTTCTACCCCAAGGTCCTATGGATGCTCAGTCATTGAGTCTATTCAAGGCTGAGTTAGACAGACAGATTTTTGAACTCCAAGGGAATTGAGGGATTTGGGGATCAGGTGAGAAAGTGGAGTTGAGGTTAAAGATCAGCCATAATCTTACTGGATGGCAGAGTAGGCTTGATGGGCTGGCTCTTCTTTCTTATATTCTTATGTCTGAATTAGTTTTTTGTGGGGTTACTTAAGAGTTGTTCAATGCATGTATTTATAACATGCAAGGTTTAAGTGTGATGGGTAATGTTTTATAGGCATTACATGTTACTGAAGAGCTGCATACGAACTGGGAGAATTTAACTATGTATTTCATGATGTTGCTTATAATAAGATGAAGGATAAATGTTTCTTTTGCTTGCTTGTTTGGTCTTTGCATTGCTGGGAATGTCTGTTTCTTGTTTTTTTCCACCTATCTCTTCCCTTTTCCTTTTCTGTATGTCATTTTGTATTATTTGTGTTTTCTTCTTTACCAATTCATTGGTATCTTTATTGCACTTGTCCAAGATGCTTTGATTATTTTTGTCCCTTATTCACTGATCTATGTCTTGTTTTTGGTCCTTCTGCAATGCTCTGTGCCTGTGTTGTACATATTTTTTTTCTTTGCCATGTAGTTCTCTCATTGCTGTGTAATTTTGTCAGCTGGTTGTTCCTGATGTTTGGTACCAACCCTTGCCCATCTCTATGTTGCTGTAGTGTTGTCCCCCTTTGCCCTGTTGCAAATTTGTTCATTTCACCGGAGCCTCTTGCATCCCTCAATACCTTTGTATTCTTGCTGTACTGGTCTGATCCCATTGTTACTTCACCCATTCTTTGTATTGTGCATACAAGTTACTGTCCTGCAATTTTGCTGTTTCCCCTACTCTCACCTCCCATTTGCATCTTCATTCACTTCTTTTAACTTTTTTTCTCTCTGCTCAATGCTTCCCTTCTGTAGTGTCATTCCCATTACATCTGTGTATATAGATAAACTATCAACCCCTGAGGCTTTCCTTCCCTTTCTGTTCCATCTCCCATTCTGATGCTACCCTGACCCCTGCACCCCCAACCCAGCTCTACTTCAAGCATTCAACCTCCTCATCTTCTATGTTTCCACTCTTTGGTTCCCATTGACAATACATCCAAATGTCTGTCAGCCTCAGTCTTGGTCCTCCCTATGGTGGGAAAGATTGCTTTGCTTTGAAAATGATTACTGAGAGTAGGCAAATGTAGAATAAGCTCATTGAGCTTTTAAAAAATAAAAAAAAATAGTTTTCCTAAATTGTTCAGGAAGAGGATCAGGTCATGGAAGGAATTGAAAATGGGAGAAGTGGGACCAGGTGCTTGGGTTAAAGCAGGATTGTGATCTTTAATAAGGCTATGGGTGTGTGAAAGCATAGTGAACAAGAAGGAGGGAGTTGATCTAAGCTGGCCGGCAGGAAGAAAGTGAAATTGAGGCAGAACTATTGATCCTAAAGCATTATTAGGTTGGTTGGCAATAGGCGGAACACAGAACAGAGTTGTGAAGAAATGACAGAAGGTGTCAAAGGGATTAAAAGGTAAAAGCAGTAAAAAATGTAATTAAACATTTGAAAATCAATGTGCTTTGCTTTCTCACAGGGAAGACTGGGGGAAGGAAACAAAATGATTTCTAGACCTAGCAAATCTGCCGTAGCACGGCCTCATGATGAGTAATTGGCTATTGGAACATGTCATTATTAATCTTTACGTCTGTAGCTCCCAGGTTAAATGTTGCCTGATGGTTTAGCAATATATAAATAGATGCAGACATAATAAACTGGCCAAATGATTCCAATCAACCAAACTAATTGAAAGGCTCTTCCTTTACTTTTGTAGTCTTCCACAAATGGACAGATCAGTACTTCATTCTATTGAGTCCATGGTGATCCAGTGGATGCATCAGATAACAGATGTTATGAAGCAGGATTCTGTTGATGACTTATCTGAAGAAACAAATTCGGTTCCAAGTTCAGAAATTTATTTTTGGATGGCAAGGAAAGAAAACTTGCTTGGAATATATAAGCAGGTTTGTGTGCAGAACCAAACTAAAACTGTTTTCTCTTTCTCGCTGTTCGGTTTAAAAAAATGTTAAACCTACAAAGGCAGCAATGAATGATAAAGCTGCATTTTTGATAATGTTTTGTATGTTGCTGCCTATTTAAAATATAATCTTGATGTGAAATAATTTACTGTAACACAATTTAAAAATACTTCTAGTATTTTAAACATAGTTTGTATAGAAACTATGGTGTGTGTGTGTATATGGCATATAATAGTAAAATTATGAGTGTTCAGACAAAGCATCTAAGCATGGATGTAGCTAATAATAACCTTGGGGAGAATTTTCTCCCTGTCGGGGAGGAGGGTTGGGCGAGATTGGGCATGGGCAGGCCTGCCCCCACTCACTGACCCGAAAATTCTGGCCCTTATTTTTCTCTCATCAGATGCTGACAGACCTGCATTTCAATAAAAATCCAACATTTGAAGTTTTGTTTTCTATTTTTATGTCCAAACTTTGATTGTTTGTGACTGGTGCAATACGTTGGTGTATTGATGTGCAACAATACAGAGGTACAGGTATATTCACACTTGTGATTGCCCACTGGGCAAGTTCATAATATCCTCTGCTTCATTACATCAAATGCCAAGTTTCTCAGAGCAGCTTCTCAACAAGAATGAGCAAAAATGTGAAGGCATATTTTCTTCCCTACACTATCTCAGTCATCACCTACCCCTTGTTTGCCTATTGATATTGACTGAAGCTGGTGAGCAGATTGCTTGCCCATCATCATAGTAAAGTCATATTACAGTTTATGTTTCTTGCATGAGACATTAGGTTTTATTTTGGCAATTCAGATAGCAAAGAATTGACTTTTTTTTATTACAATGACTTATAATCTGCAATTGTTTTGTACAGCTCCAGGATCCCAAGGTTTGCAAAATAGCTAATATTCTGAGAATTGTGAAAAGCAGCTATTATACGACCTTCAAAAATACTATCTTGAATGTAAGAGAAGGTAAGCCACTGTCATTAAATTTGAACATGGGAGGTTGAGAGGAAGATGTGTTTGGTGGTGGCATCATGCTGGAGTTGGCAGAAATGGCGGAGGATGATCCTTTGAATGCGGAGGCTGGTGGGGTGTAAAGTGAGGACAAGGGGGACCCTATCATGGTTCTGGGAGGAAGGGAAAGGGGTGGGGACAGAGGTGAGGGAGATGGGTTGGTCATGGTTGAGATCCATGTTAACCACAGTGGGTGGGAACCCTGAGTTAAGGAAAAAGGGAGACATGTCAGAAGTGTAGTTTTGGAAAGTGGCATAATCAGAACGGATGTGACAGAGACGAAGAAACTGCGAGAATGGGATAGAGTCCTTACAGGAAGCAGGGTGTGAGGAGCTGTAGTCAAGCTAATTGTGGGAGGCGGTGGGCTTGTAATGAATATTTGGAGACAGTCTATCACAGAAATGGATACAGAGAGGTTAAGGAAGGGAAGGGAAATGTCGGAGATGGACCATGTGAAAGTGAGAGAGGAGTAGGAATGGAAGCAAAATTGATAAATTTTTCCAGGTCCAGACGAGAGCATGAAGCAGCACCGATACAGTCATTAATGTTCCAAAAAAAAGAGTTGTGGGATGGGGATGAGTAGGACTGAAACAAAGAATGTTCCACATACCCCATAAAGAGATAGGTATAACTGGGGCCCATGCGGGTACCCATAGCCACACCTTTTATTTAGAGGAAGTGAGACAAGTTAAAGGAGAAATTGATCAGTGAGAGAACAAGTTCAGCCAGATGGAGTGGAGTGGTGGTGGATGGGGATTGTTCGGGCCTCTGTTCAAGGAAGAAGCAGAAAGCTCTCAGACCATCCTAGTGGGGGATGGTGGTGTAGAGGGATTGGAAGTCCATGGTGGAGAGGAGGCGGTTAGGGCCAGGGAACTGGAAGTTGTTGATATGATGTAAGGCATTAGAGGAATCGTGAATGTAGGTGGGAAGAGACTGGACAAGGGGAGAGAGAATGGGGTCAAGATAGGAAGAAATGTGTTCCATGGGGCAGGAACAGGCTAACAAGATCGATCTACTGGGACAGTCCTGTTTGTGGATTTTGGGTAGGAGGTAGAAGCGGGCCATCCGAGGTTGGGAGACTATGAGGCCGGAAGTTGTGGAGGGAAGATCTCCAGAGGAAATGAGGTCAGTGACAGTCCTGGAAACAATGGCTTGATGTTCAGTGCTGGGCCATGGTCCAGGGAGAGGTAGGAGGAAGTGTCTGCAAGTTGACGCTCAGCCTCTGTGAGGTAGAGGTCTGTGCGCCAGACAACAACAGCATCACCCTTGTCAGCAGGTTTGATAACAAACTCAGGGTTGGAGCTGAGGGAACGGAGTGTGGTGAGTTCAGAAGGAGACAAGTTGGAGTAAGAGGAGCAGGGAAATTAAGATGGCCAATGTCATGCCGACAGTTCTCAATAAAAAGGTCGAGGGCAGATAAGAAGCCAGAGGAGGGATCCAGGTGAAGGGAGGATACTGGAAGCGGGTAAAAGGACCTGTTGAATGGGGGGAGGACAAAGAAGTGAGCATGGAGACGAAGGGGGTGGAAGAAGATTTCAGCATCGTGCCAAGCCCGAAATTCATTGAGGTGAGGGCATAAGGGCAAGAAACGGCGTCCTTTGCTGAGTACTGAACATTCAGCATCAGAAGGGAAGGTCAGAGGGTAATTTCTCCTTAGCTCCCACCTATCCTTACCTTCTATTCTGCTCCACCCCCTCTTAAACAGTATAAAATCCATCGCATTTCTACTTCTTTTTAGCTCTGAAGAAGAGTCATACGGACTCGAAATGTTAACTCTGTTTCTCTCTCCACAAATGCTGCTAGACCTGCTGGGTTTTTCCAGCATTTTCTGTTTTTATTTGGATACATAAATTGAAAGAGATTCAGATACAACTTTTAAGGATGATGATTCCTGTGTTTGAATCAAGTGTAAGTTAAGCAACTAAACAGTCATTTGAAAATATATTGACTTGGTTTCTTATTGTGCTTATAAATTATTGAATATAATTGCAATTGGTATGTGAGGGGCAGCTAACTGGAGGATTGAGACTGGCATTCTGACCGAGGTCTGAAGACAGCAGGATCCCTAAATGAATGAATATTGGAGTTTTGTGCATGTTACCGAACCCTCAGTTTGCTCCCTAGGAGCAACCATTGATTCCACAGACCCTTCCTTGCACATTCACCTAGACATCCCCCCCACCTTACTCCCTCCTCTACCCTTACTCCCTCCTCCCTCTGGGCACCTTCCCCTCTCCGAACTCCCTCCCTTAAACCTTTGTCCCCCTTGACACCTACCTCCTCACTTGCTGCATTCTCCCCCGTTACACTCTTCTCCCCCAGTACACCTACCACCCCCCCTACCAAGCTCAATCCCACCCTGGTATACCTTCCTCTCCTGGTCACACCTAGATCTTCCTCTCCCATGCCCCCCCACCCACACTGGTGCACCTTCCTCTCCCACTCCCACTTGCCTATCATCCATAGCAGCCCATGGCCAAGAATGTGATATTCCGAAGCAGACTGGAAGGATGATCGGAGACCCCCCCATCTTCTGTGAGCTGCTTCGCAGAGGTGCCACATGTATGAGGATCCTCCCATCATGCAATGCACG
Source organism: Carcharodon carcharias (assembly GCF_017639515.1). Classification (NCBI taxonomy): domain Eukaryota; kingdom Metazoa; phylum Chordata; class Chondrichthyes; order Lamniformes; family Lamnidae; genus Carcharodon; species Carcharodon carcharias. The sequence goes on along the minus strand of NC_054478.1, from coordinate 81,600,574 downwards.
TGTTTCTCCAGCGTCCGGTAGCTGTAGGACTCCAGTATCTTCTGCTCCTTGGATGTCCACAATCTGATACATCACGCATCATGATCTACACATCACACTTATCCAGACATGTTCTGGGTTGGCGTGTTTTCCCACCAACGTAACGGTAAATCTGGCGTGGAGGGACGATTACGGTTGGGCCTTACTTTGTATCCCAATAGCGGGATACAAATCGGGTTCATGCTGGCCTCCAGTGGGAATCCCATTCTGCCATGGCAGACACCATTGGATGATCCCACTGTGCTTTCTCATCAGCATGAAACTGATTTCTGCCCCACAAGCTGAATTGTCCCCCACCACCCACCATGACACCCGCTGTCAATGGGAACAGACGATTCTGCTCCCAATCTCTATACCAGTGCAGGCCCAAAGTCTTGAGTCACTGTCCAAATGAAATTCTATGGTAATCCAATAAACTGCCTGGGTTGAGTTCTCCTACCTGTGGTCATCCACAACCCTTCATTGGAAAAGGGGAATCAGCATTGTTACAATGAAGATGTTGAGGGGCCTTGTCAACATTTTGGCCTGACCCAAGGTGGGTCACATCAGAAGAATGTCCTCTTTGATCTCTCTAGAGTCAAGATAGTTTCTTAATCCAAATAGACATCTGGTGACCCTCGGGAGGCATCTTGATTTTCAGTCTTTTAAAATGTAGCTTTTAGAATATAGCTTTAAAGATTTATATTATTGGCTGGGATTTTCTGGCCCTGTCGCTGGTGGGACCCGCCATGGGTGAGGCAGCGTCCCAGCCAGAATTCCATTGACTTGTGGCAGGACTGGAAGACTCTGGTGGCGGGCGGGTGTGGAAAATCTCGCCCATTGTCACACTGGCACTCGGCATGATGGATTGATTACTTTGACAACCAAAGAACTGACCAAATACTTTTCAATGAATTGTCTAGTGCTAAAACTCATTTTTCATTGGTTCAGAATCTGAAATACAAACCAATCAATGCGGTAATTAACAGATGGCGCCCAGAGAGAGGTGTGATATCATGGAAATGCAGTAGACGCCAGATAGTTAATTAAGGAGAAACATTATTTGAAGGCTCAAAGTTTTTAATGATATCCCTAATGATCAGAAACCCTACATCAACTGGCTGATGCTCTTTCACTCACATTTAGTACGGGGAAAGTATGGCAAGGAAGATGTTACATTCAAGGAAACTGGTGATGTGCCATATCCGTCCATTCATGGTCCTCTTTCCCCACCACTGCCCAAAATGCTTTTTGTTAAGTGAGTGTATGTTAGGTGAACCAATGCAATCTAATTGTAAGTATCTATGGGCAGAATTTTTCTCTCATTGGGCAGGCGTGCACCTGACCTGAATGAGAGTAAATTACTGCGCGATGAAGTGGGGCGAGCATTCTGATGCCATCATGCACTCTCTTGATATTTCGCTCGGCGGGTGTGCGCTAGAGGCAGCAGCCTATTAAAGTCCTTAATCAATTAATTAAATCCAATTTTTTGCTGCTTGTCTAACCATTCGATTGGCGGGTGGACAAAAAGGCCAAGTGGCCTTTGGACTTTTTATGAAGCCTCATCCACAGGCAGGATGAGGTTTCCAACAGGAATTAAAAATAAGTTAAAAATGTTTAAATCTAATTTATAACATGTCCCTGCTCATGTAACAGAGTCACATGAGGGGGGACATGTTCACCTTAATTTTTAAATCTTTATTTGTACTGTTCTAAATCTTCAGCTCCCTGAGGCAGCTCAATGACTTCAGGGAGTTCTCAGTGCGCAAACCCACATGCATGAGCAAATATCCACGCTCGCCCGCCCCCACCCCGATGGTGCTCAGCTTTGCAGCGTGTGACTTACGCTGGCTGGCCAATAATTGGCCAGCCGGCGTGAAATTGCGGTCAGGGTCCAATTGTGGGCAGTGGTCAGTTTTTCAACCACTCCAGGGCTCGCCCGCCATGACCGCCCGACAAGGGCAAAATTCAGTCCTACAAGTTTGAGCCTCCAGTTTGGTTTCCTACCAGCACTAGAAAGATAGTTCATTCGGTTCAATGATCTGTAGCTTCACTGCTGTTACCTTCAAGATCTCTAAACCCATATAAACCTGCAGATACAGTTTTAATGAGGAAATACTGCACAGGCCAGCTACAGTTTCATATGGTGTCCAAGATGTTTTAGCAAGGTTGACCTATTTTCTACCTTTGTTTTTGTGCTTGCTTTTGATGTTTGTACTAACATCACAGAGAATTGCACAGAGTATACACATAGAAACACACCATTCAGTCCAACATGTCACCATTCATACTCCACATGAGCCTTCTGCAGCCCTTCTTCTTCTAACTCTATCTGCACATGCTTCTATTCCTTTCTCCCTTATGTGCTTATTTAGCTTCCTCTTAAATGCATCTATGTTATTTGCCTTAACTACTCATTGTGAGGACAAGTTTCACATTCTTACCACTCTTTGGGCATAAAAGTTTCTCTTGAATTCGCTATGGGATTTATTGGTTACTATATTGTGGCAACAAAATACCAGCTTTTGGACTGTATGAAATACTATTCAATTCTCCAGTCAGAGTGGGAAGTTAAAATAAATGTTGTCTGCCAAGATACCGAAACTTTGAATATGAATCACGTAGCTTAGTTGACTTGTTTTGGATTTTATTTCCCATCAGTAATGTTTGTTTTAGGGAGATCCTGCACTATAACACAATGCATAACATCTGTTGAATTATTCCTCTATGAACTGACATAGGGAACTGGCTCATGGATACACTAGTCTCAGTTTCTAAGTGAGCACTCCTACCATTTGGACATTTTGAGAAAGAGTGAAAATGTAAGAAATTATGATGCAAATACAGTTTTAATCACCCAATGCCTTTTGATTGCATTATCCTGTCTGATAGGTTATTCCAAATGTTTATCAGAATTTTGAGCATTTTTTCCCCAAAGTACTTCAACGTTACTTTTCATTCATTTGTTTGATTTTATATCCTCTAGGCTCTTGTTTTTCTATAACCATTTTATCTGTCCAAGATACTTCCCTCTACATGGAAATATAAAGAGGCAGAATTATGGTGTCAGTGAGTGAGCATGAGACAGACAGAGCTTGTGGGAGAGCACTTGCTATAGGGCAGCAGAGCAAACGGTTAGGAGAGAGCGTTCGGGAAAGATTGTGAGAGAGAAATTGAGTGCATGCAAAAGAATCCATGTGTGAAAATGTGCTTTGTAGAGGAAGGGGTGGATTGTCACTACTGAGGCGGGTAGCTCAAGCTGGTAAGTTTCCTGACTCAGTGGACCCTGGAAACAGGTTGTAAGTGGCCATGGGGGCAGACGAGTGCTGAGGCGGTTGGTTAGAAGGCCTGCCTTTGTTCTCTGGGACATTGTCCAGTTATTTTAGAAACTATTAGGCCCCTAGCTCTCACCTTTCACAGACCCACATTCCCCACTCATCCCCATTGCCCCTCCATGCTAACTCATGCCCCTCACTCACTACCCATGCCCCTTCATACTCCCTATGGCTCCTCATACCTCCATGCCACCTCAGTCACCTCTTGCCCAGTATTCACCATGGGCAGGAGCCATGTGGAGATGAAAAAGACCAACTTCTAACAGCCCAATACTGCTCTCATGTATACAAACTGGTCACAGTGAGAAAACTCCTTTTCATGAAATCCATTCAAAATTTTTAAATCTCAAATTGGTTAATCTGTTACATAAACAAACAAACTTCTATTCAGTCCCTACACCAAATGCACATCTTTCATCGGTCCTCATTTTTAAATCCTTTAGCAGCCTCTTTAAACTGCCAATCAAATCATGAACTCCACCCCACCCACTGAGGTAATGCTTTTATGGTATTTGAAACTCAGTCAATCATTCACAATGACCTCAGCTACAATAACAGTCTTTAGGAAATGTCAACAAAGATCTCTATTGAAGCTGTGGAACAGATAACCATGGATTATTCTAACCTACAGCAGATGGCTTATCAATAATAGCAGTCCAGCAGACAGTGTTTTTTAAAACGCTCACTGGCCATTTTAAGCCTGTCTTTGTCAAGGATAAAAGAGCAGGGGATTTAAAAAGCCTGAGGCCATGACACTTAAACAGACTTTATACGGCCCTCACAGTGTTTATGTCTACTCTATCAATTCATGGCACCAAAACTGTGGGTTAAGGCCCTTGGAACAGCCAAAATGGGGTTTGTTTGAACTCAGTACTAATTTCATACAGCTTTCTCAATTCAGGTTTCACATCTGTGATTCATATCCCATTCCTTTCCCCCTCCGGTAAAAATGGGATCTGTCAGAAATGGGGATGGGCCTTTTGCATACAGGTCCCACTCATTATTTTTAAAGGTCTCTGGAGTTGGCTTGACTCAGCAAAAATCCGGATGGATTTTTGCACAATGTGCTGTTGCTGCAGTACTGTTAGCACGTACAATCACATCTGAAGGTCATGGATGTAAAGTCATTCTTCCTACTGGCACTCTTGGCATGTGAGTATGGTTTAAGTAGGCACAAAGTGGTGTTTTCTCCATCTCATTGACAGCCTCTAACAAGTGTGAACGGCCCAGGTTGTGAAGAGCTTCTCAAGGTGTATTTGTGCACTGTGTTGAGGCCAAGGATTATGATTGTCATGGTTTCAGCCATGTTAATGGCATTGACTTTCAGTATGTGCTGTTTTTGTTTTCTTTCCGGTTGTGGTTGGGCATTTCCCTGAGGATTTGTGGCTTCCATTTTAAAGGTTTATTGTGTGGAGGCTGCTCACTATGGACTGGTTGATATTATTTGGGACTTTTCAAGAGTCTAGGAGAATCTACTCTGAATTAGCTGTAAAGGATCAGTCATGACTACATGGGTCTGCCTTTCAGCTGGTCTGCCCTTACTGGCCTCTTCTCCCTCCTCTGTGTCAGTTATATGACCCTTGACTGGAGCCTCCTCTTCCTATTCCTCATCTTCCTCCTTGTCCTGATCCTCCGATGTCATAGCCATAGCCCTGGCTTCTGCCCCTTTGCTGCCAGATCTTGTTGCATGATGGCACATATCCTGGTAATCAATTCCTACTCTGAGCTGCCTTTTGCATTGATTTTCAGTCATACTCAGATATGGCCTCCACAGTCAGTTGACCCTGACGGGGGGGTAAACTCCTCATCCTGCCTGGTGTGTGCTCTGCTGCCTCCAACTCCTGGCCTTGTCCCCCCTCTCTCTGACTGCATGTTGCTCTTGCTCACTTGCATCTAAAGTGTGAATATGCAAAGGTGGCCGCCCCATTTTGCAGCTTCTTTGCCACAATGGACACTCTTCCCCTTATCTGGCGTACACTCCTTCCTCCCAACTGGATGTCCGAGTCAGGAGAGCCAAAAGTATGTGCCCTTCCAAGGCCACTGGCCTCATCCTCCAACTCCCTTGGGTATCAGCCACATGCCTGTGTTTGAATTTGTTGAAGTTCTGTGGCACTTGGTGAACATTTATAAAGCTCTGCAAAAAGGCACTTCACCTGTCCAAAAAACTCTGGTAGCTTTAGGTTTTTTTCCTTAAAAGTCCTAAGTCCCACCAGCTGTGCTTTGGAATTCTCGGGGATATTGAATCTTGCTTCTGAGTGAAGACCACAGCACTTTTAAATTTGCTGCTGCCTTTGTGAACTGCGTATGTGTGAAATATGTCCTGTCCCTGTTCCCCCCACCAACACCACAACGCCCTCGTGAAAATGGTGGGTGCTGGCTATGGGGGTGGGACCTCCAAATTCAGGTCTGCGGTGACATTTTGGCTAAGGCATGGAGCCCTTCCATCTCCACGGAAATCTGGGCCTTTCTGTGTGTGTGGGATTGCCTTGTAAAATGCCATAAACTTCCACATGTCCACACCTCCACATGTGCATTTCTCCAATAGTCAACGATACAAAATTTGAAGCTGTTTTGATTTCTAGTCAGCAAATAAATGTTACAGTAAATCTTACCTTTCTTTGACTTAATTCCAGCCCCTGATCATCACAAAGAAATAATAAGCTTGCCACACTGCCCCTGTTAATGGGCTAAGTAACAATTTATTTTGGTCAGCCAAAATTGGACCAAATGTTACCCTAAATCTGTGGGTCTTTTCTTTTGGTATGTTGGCCTGGATTTTTACCTATTTCAGCAGACTGTATCAACTGACTTCAAACAGGTGCTTCAAGCTTCTTTTGTCCGGTGGCTGCTCAGGAAGTTGGTAACTTGACTCTAATTATGTCCAGGGTTGGCAAATAGAACTGTTAAATATCTGGCTATTGCTTAACTGCTAACTGTGTTTCCAGCAGTTTCTGTTTTTTGCTGCAGATTTCCAGCATTTTTTTTTAATAATATGTACATGTTGTGTAATCTATGTTTATTAAATTGCCACTTATTTACCTGCTGTCCTTCTGATTCCTCCAGATAATCTCCTCTAGGTAAATCCTTCAAATCTTTGGGGTAATTCCTGCAAAATGCATAACTTGGGTTACTTTAATAGTTAACAAATGAAACAATGTCACGTTAAAACCTTCATAATTTGCAATGTATCAAGAGATATCTTTGAATTTTCTTTTAATCCTTGTTGGGACTTAAACTTTGCTAGGAAGGCCAGCATTTGTTGGCCATCCCTAATTCCTGTTGAGAAAGTGGTTGTGAGCTGCCTTCTTGAATTGCTGCAGTCAACATGGAGTGGGTACACGTTAAATACTTCAAAAAATATACATGGAACTATCTATTCATCTACATCCAGTGATTACAAAAAAAACTAATTTCCCTGAAAAAAACCATTTGGCCTTCTCTTTGTAGACATAAAGAAGTTAATTTGAATATTTAAAAAATGTTTGTTTTGGAGATGTGTATACCACTTTGCTTGTGAACAGCATAAGCACTACAGACATGTTACTATATAATTTCTGAGTTTAGTTTATGTCCATTTTACTACAGACTTCACATTTCAAAGTGTTAAAAGTAATAATAAAAAGAAAGTAATTTCTATCTTTTCTGTCATATGATTGGAATTGTGCAAGTATCTTCAAATCTAACCCAGACAATAATTAATTTTCATCTGACTTGCCATGAACAATGTCTGTAGACAGCTTTGGTTCTCCACACAATTGCTTAGTCAGTTTGCATAATCTAACAAAAAAAACTTCAATGTCAGTAAGGTGTGAATAATACTCTTAAATATTTGTAGCTGTCTCCGAGGCTGAAGACATTGAATTGCATCTCCGAACTTTGAAACATCATTTGTCCCATCTGGAGGAATCAACCTTCTCTGAAATTGAACCACTTATTGCTCCCCTTTTCCACACTATTTGCTTGATATGGAGCCATTCCAGATACTACTGCTTCCCATCAAGAATTATTGTCTTGCTACAGGAATTCTGCAATCTTATCGTCAACCAGGTATGCGTCTACAGCGCGTGGGAATATATTAACAAATCTTTGGCAACCTTTTTAAATTTGTATATGAGTATACAACACATCATAAAGCTTATCAAATTACATTACCTAGGCATCATACTATTGTGAAAAACAGCTGCCTGGCTTGTCTTTGTAAAGTATAAAAAGGTTTCCAACATTTTTTCATGAAAATAACACTTTCCTTATGACGATCAAAAATTGTTTCTGTAGTGGTTAGAAACTTATTAAAATGTGTAAATAATATAACTGAAGCAATTGCTAATTTAAAAAATATATACCTCTAAAGCTTTTTATACACTAAATTGCTGCTTTTAAATATCCATGCAGAATTTTGTATGGCTTCAATCAAAATTTCAACATAATGTGTGTTTCTCCATAAAAAGTGATTTATCATTAAAAATGATTAGTGCATGCTTTGTGTCAACAAGCCTTATTTGTTTTGTTACAATTTTAAGAGATGGGTGTTATCTCAGAACATAACACTAAATTGTGTATGTCATTATTTATAGTTGAAATTAGTATGCAAATATTCCCACCCGAACTGTTGTTGGTGGCTACAATGCTATGGTAGGCTCTGATCAATAGGTACTGTTGTATCATGGATTTCTCAACTTTGGCTTTCAAACCCTGATTTTAAAGTATTTTCCCATTTATTAGTAGCCATTGCAGATTTTCCCAATAGTCTCTATCCAATTTTTTTGCCATATTGGGTGCTAACGTCGCAAATATAACCGGAGCACCCAAGACATGCTCATTTGCAGGCCTCCTTACTATTACTCTCCAACTGATTTTGGGATAGAGCCTATCCAAATCCCAGAATTTACCAATGGTAAAATGGCTGGTCATCCAGTTTTCAGATGTCCTTCCTGCTTTGCTTGTTTTTTCCGATTGCATAGTGGCTGGTCTCAATCTTATTTTTTGCCTTGTGCCCCATGCATCATGAACAGGGGACAGGCAACAGTGGCAAAGTTCAAAAGAAGTGTAAATTCACTGGTGCCTACTGCTCCAATAACTTGTTGGTTCTCCAACATGCTGTTTGTATTTAATGGTTTTATGCCTCCTACTCCACTAATATGTTGAGTGTACTCATCACATCATTACCAACTGATTTGTTGGTGTACCCATTGACCTGAGTTTATCAATTCACTGTTTCCTGCCTCTGTATTAATTGCTGCTGTATTAATTAATTCACCGGTTATTCATTGATTCAATAATGCAATGTTGGTTTTGTGTTGTCACTGAGTTGTGATGTACATGGCTTATGTTGATTTTTGCAAGTCTAATTTTGCTGTTGGATTTTATGGTGTCAAAAGAAAACAACAGTGTATCCTGCTCTAATTTAAACCCTTCAATTTATTTTGTTTATTTAACTTAATTCCCCATGTAATTGGAGTTGCAATATCTGTTGTTCAAGTTTTATTGTTTTAGGTTTTATTGTCATTAGAGTCTTTGGGAACATTGTGATAAAACGTCTTGACACTGAACAGGTCTTGATTGTGTACGATGTCACTAGAGGTGAACTCGTTTAACAAATGTTGATAGTAATGTAAGGGCAGAGAAAGCATAAAGGATCCATATGAATATGTTTTGAATAGGCTTGCTGAAGTATTTATGATGAAACGGTATACCTCCTTTGCACTATGCCAGTATGCTGAATTGATTTTGTAAATGCCAGCAAAGATTTAAAAGAATGGTGTCGAATTTCAGTATTATAAACATAGAATTTGTTTTTCAGCATTATAATTATATTATAAATCTACTGTGTTTAGGCAGTGCTGTAAGAGTTCAATTATGATATAATTACATTGTACTCTATACACTTCTGTTTTTATATTTTTGTCAATATTGGATGAAAAACCTTTTATACCATTTAAAAAAAAAATGGCACTGAATTGTTGTGATCCATCATGTCTATAGCAGGGTAAAATTTCTATAAGCTTTCGATCTTGTCCGAAACCTGACATTTGATGAGATGAAATTAACGATTTTGAATTTATTCATAAAACTCCTAAATTTAGTGTGAATACAGCATTTGACAGCTGAAACAGGACAGTAGTATTTAAAAATCATAGTTCAGCTGACATCTGTTAAAAGATTCTGTTGTGAAGCTTTTATACTTCAGGTGTCTTGAAATTGCTGTTTTTATTTATGAGTGTATGTGTGTGTATATAATATATATATATAAATGTATGTTCTTAATATATATCTCTTGCGCTCTCTCTCTCTCATATATGTATATACATATTATAAATATTAATTCACATTGATTTTAAATTTTTTGTACTTATTAATATTTTTGTCAACAGGCTTTAAACTATCTGGTTCCTGAAGAGATTTTTAAAGTTGAGATAGAAGAAGCATTAGAGAAGGTGCAGCTTACCATTCATATATTGAAAAGCTTTAAGAACTGTTTTCACCAACACAGATTAAATATTTCCCCGTATTACAGCCACAATATGGAAGTGAAACATTGGGACTTCCCTACACAGATGGTCTTTGCTCATTTTGATAGATTTCTTGACCGATTGTTAAAAATTGAGGTATGTGAAACTAGGGTATAATGCATCGCCTAAAAATGTTAACTGTGCTTCTACCTTTTCATACTAGCAGCATCAGCAAGTCATACAAATTGTAAAATATGTTCCGTCCTTGATATCTCTTTACTTTCAGAAAACAAAGCTGATTAGCTTTATTGATGGAGGCTGTCAGAATTCCAATGGATTCGAACTTGATACTAATTGGTCACAGCAAACCATATTTTGGAACATAGCAGAGCTCAACACATTTCAATGTCCTGGCAGTAATTTGCAGTTCCAAACTGATATTTATCATTGTTAGTTAACTGGACATAGTCATGCGCATTGTCTACTTCTTTCTGTTCAGTTTCTTCAATCAGATGGATGTTTAGGCTCCTGCCAACGTTATGTCTACCCATACAAACCAAGGCGTTTTCTTGACTTTTACTTTCTGCTGATTAGTGCATAAAAGACGAAGGGTTGTGAACAAGTGGCAATCACTTGAGTCAATGGACTGGGTTTTGCCAGTTTGCTGGCAGCCCCAACATTGAGACCATTCCCAACTCCCAACCTTGCTGGAGGTCAGAGTGCACCGTACTTCAGTATTTTGTGGGAGACGACCAATTTTTGGGGCATCTTCTCGATATCCATCCAATTATGGACAGGGGAGTTTGATCAGGAGGCGGGAGCTAGATGAGCAGGCCTCATTTAAAGGTTATCCATCAACATTCAAAGTGGATGCAGCCAGAGAGTGTCAGGCCTGAGAGAATAGGCTTTCAGATCAATAAGATGGCAGTCTGTCATGGTAGGATGGTCCCATGGTTCATTGAAACCTCCCTGGAGGCTGATGATAGAGGGATTCCAAGCCAGGCAAAAAATTTCATTTCTGGAGAGCATCAGCAAGAGGTCAGACAAACAAAGGAGGCATGGCTGGAGATTGCCAGAGAGGTCAGCAGCCACAGGGTCCAGTGCAGAAAGTGCTACAATAATCTTCTGCGGTCTGTAACATGCAAAGACAAGCTGTCAGCCATGAAGGTCTTAGAGAAACGACATAACTCTAAGCAGGTAGGCTCAAGGCTGGTAGTGTATAAGTACACCAAAGAGATGTGTGCGCAGTGCCAACACCCGCCCAAGGGAAGGAAGCAATGCCGTGTATGCTTGGGAGGATGGTGATGTAGGCTGAGGACCAGTGCAATGATGGGATCATCATCGCATCTGATAGTGGATCATGATGTGCAGATGAGAAGGTTAACTGTAGCTGAACTCTTCATCCTCACATTGCAGGAGAAAAGATCACACAATGCCCACGAGATCAGTTATTCAGGGGTGGAGTGACCAGGTAATATTAACAGCCATAGAGGAGCAGGCCTTTGACGTTGGAAGGGTGGACCCAGCACAGGCAGTTGGTGATGGTGCGATTGGTATGCAGCAGAGAGAGGGTGAAACTTTATTGAATGATCCATGTATACACATGGAGCAGCTTCTAACTTTGTGAAGTTGTTTCCAGTAGACCCCACTTGATGTGCTGACAAATGTCTGATGAAGCAGTTGAGAAAGAAAATAGTGCAAGTACCTAATGTTTTCACTCTTACACGGGGTCAATGCTGGCCGATCAGCAGCAGCTGATTGTGGAGGCTGCGGCTACCTCAGAGAAAATCTTGCACTCTGAGGAACCACCATCACAGGAGACAAGCGCATCCTCCACCAGCACTGATACACACAGGTCATTGGGGCTTCCGGCAGCTTTAGAACAGGTGGCACAAGGTGAATATATTCTGTATTGAGAACAGGAGCTGGTGATGGAGGTGGAGGCTGCTGTGGGAATTCTGCATCGGAGGATGGGGGGCAGCTCCAAGCATGCTTACCCAGCTGGAGATGCAGAGCCTTGGGCAGCATGTTCAAAGCAGGTACTTGTGGAGCAGCAATGGGAAATGTGTGGACATCTGTCTGCGTTTCCTGAGCCAGTGCGGACTCTTGCGCTGGAAATGGAGGAGTCCATTCAGAACATGAACACCACAATGTCTCAGGAAAATGAGTGCATGATCTCCATCATTGAAAGGGTGGCCACCTTCGTGCAGAGTTATATGTGACAATCCACTGGAGAGATGCAGGAGCAGTGAACTGGTATCAACAGATTGTATGATGCATGCTGTAGTATTGACCAATTCACTGCAGTGATGTCACATGATGCCTGCGCACCTAATCAGGTGTTCTCATGCTCCTGGTAAGTGTGGAGGTGCAGCTGGGCCATGAAAGGGCTGATTCAGGAAGGGATAATGTTGAAGGTGCCACTACTCAAGGGACCCCATTTTCTAATGTCACTTATCCAACCCTCTGACTGAGATACACCATAAAGCCCATGACCCAGACAGCAGCCTGTCGCAGTGCCATCACGCACCTCATGACCCAGAGGACGTGTGCAACGAGCATCTCAGCTGCCAGGCCACCCTCTCGAGCAGCCTGCCTCCCCCTCTGCTCCAACCACAGGAGAGCACCATGTAGGAACTCTCGCATATAAGTACAGAAGCAGCAGTCGCATCACACTGGATTTCACCCAGGTGCAGATTATAAAGCTTTTATTCAAGGCATGCGATATAATGAGTAAAATGGCTGTGTTTGAAAACTAACATTTCTCATGTAGTTTATTCTGAGAAAGCATGAGCTGGTCACTTTGTGCTGCCTGTGTAGGAGATCGGAGCATATCCTGTGACTGTGTGCACTCGCAAAAGAGGCGATGCATCATGAGTGCTAAACCCCATGAGAAGTGGAGCTGTCTTTGTATTCTGGATAGGGGCTGCGATGTATAAACTGGCAGTCTAATTTAGAGTCTTCCACTGGAGGGTCTGTCGTGCTCAGGAGAAGCATTCCTGGCTGTCCCAGGCTTCCTGGCCAGTGTGTTGCCACATGAGTCCAATCTCTAGTTGACCCTGATGTGCCTCCATTTGGTCTTCATTGAAATCCTATCCTCAGACGAAGCAGTGCTGTTTTCCCCATGGACCTCTCCTCTTTGGATGGCAACTTTGTGCAGAGTGCAGCAGACCACAACAATGCAGGAAAGCTTTGGAGGGCTGTACTTGAGAGTGTCCCTGATTGTTTAAGGCACCAGAACCACATCTTCAGGAAGTCGATGGCCTACTTAGTGATGGCCTTGTGCTGACATGGCAGTAGCTGTATCACTCCTGTGCCTCAGCTGTGGGGTTTCACACTGGGATCAACAGCCATCTCTTTACTGGGTCTGCTTTGTCTGCCAGGAGGCATCCACAGAGACTTTGTGGTGGAATGAACAGCTGCTGTACCTGCGAGTGCCTCGGAATGAAATAGTTAGGACAGCTGCCAGGAAACCTGGTGCAAACCTGAAGGAGCTGCTTACAATGGTCGTACATCAGTTGCACGTTTAATGAGTGAAACCCCTTCCTGTTGATGAATACTCCAGCCTGAGACGACGGTACTTTGATGCCCACGTGTAAGCAGTGATCACGCCCTGCACCCGATGAATCCTCCCATTGAGGCAAACCCCAGGGCACTCTGTCCGTCTGGCTGCATCTGTGCTAAAGGTGACAAAGTCACCTCAGAAAAAGTGTATTGGCCACTTGAGATATGCAGCTGTGGGTGGCTGATTGTGAGGCACTGACCCCTGAAACAAGTCAGAAAAACTAGGAAATTCAAGATTGCTGTCAGCTCAACAACTACTGATATAGGAGGTGGAATTTTCCAGTCCCCCCAATGCGGTGTGTTTAATGGAAACAGACGAAAAGTCTGTTTCCCACCGGTGTGAAATGATGGCGGAAATGTGCGCTCCTGTCCATCATGACAGGCCGCCATTCCCGCCAAACTGAATTGCATCCTGTTAATGGGGTGCAGATGAAGGTCCGACCAGAAGGAGGTGGTAGATCCTCAAGTTTCTATGTCCAGTCCAAAATCTTTACCCCTCCCCCCATTGTGCTTCCAGGAGGTGACCTTCTGCAGTAAGTACTATTGGGTGGCAATGGTCTGTATTGGGTGGGGAGCAGTGACTAGGCAGCGAGGAGAGGAATGAAAAGGTAGGGTGGGTGTGGTGGCCTTGAGGGGGTGGGGAGGTTGGGTTGGTCAGGGAAAAAGGTCCCCCTCCAGGGGTCATGGAATAGGTGAGATGAATTGGGGTGGGAGGGTGGGAAGGGCCATGGTGGAGTTTGTACAGGTCTGAACAGGCATGGGGGTGGTGTGCAGGTGTGAATGGGCATGGTGAGGGGGACGAGGGGAAAAGGGTTCTGAGGGAGCGGTAGGTGTTGTCAACTGATGAGTCCTAAGGATGTATGTTGAGGAAATTGGTAATAGGAAGGGATGGTGGGGGTTAAAGGGGGCAATGGGAGCCAGTAGGATGGAAGGGAGAGGGTTCAGTGATGATGGGTAAAGGGGCGCTGAGGATTGCTGGAGGGGAGACGGAAGGAGAAGCGGATTCTGGGGGTCAGCAGAATGAAGGGGGGAGCAGATCTACTGTCACAGGGATGGGCGCCTCAGGAAGGTAGGAGCTGTGGACATTCGCCTACACGGGACTGAGGGTGATGGGGGCGGGTTGAAGGGTAACCGTGGGAAGGCCAAATGCTGCACCTAGGGGTCAATGGTTGTGGGGGTAGGTTGTGGGTCATGGGGGGAGGGGTAAAGGTATTGAAACTTACATGTGCTGCAATGATGAAAAACCTCATTGTCGAAATCTCCAGGTGCTGCATGAGGTTGGGTCATCTCAACAGGACAACTGGAGAGGAACATGTAGTACTCACAATGCTAAGGTGGAACAGATGAGCATGTGAAGGACAAAGGCTCAGCGTGTGTGGGAGACTTCTTGCACATGGCCTGCAAGGGCCCTGGCAAATACTCCTGCCTCCCTGCACATGCCTGATTCCAGGGGACATAAACCCAGCCTGGGGCGTCCCTCTGAAGATGGTGGGGGGTGGGGGGAATGCGCACAGGCTTAAGGACTACAAATCACAAATAAACAACATCAGACCTCATTAAAGTGCAAGTTTCCTCTATTTACAAAAGTGTCATAACATTAACAATCATAGTGAACCTGTACAACCACATGTGAAATCTTTCATTCCCTACCACTTCTTCTAGGTGCTTCCCCGACATCCGCAGCAGGGGGGGGAGGCAGCCTGCTGACCAGTTTTCCCTGTTGCCGTGGGTGACCTTGGTGGCCATCCTTTGGAAACCTGAGGCCTGGAGGGTCCTGGCTTACTTTGGCTGTCCTGCTATGGGCAGCTGTCCCTCTGAGGTCAGCGGATGAAGCTGAAGGGGTCACAGGCAAGGGGGATTCCAAAGGGCCAGACACCCTCAGAGAGTCCAAATGGATGTTCCAGGGGTGTCCAGCAGCTGCTCCTCCTCCCTTTGGGCATCCGAGGACCCCTGCCTGACTCCTTGAGGAGAAGGCGCACCTGGAGGGAGGTCGAGGTGCCCTAGCTCCCTTTCATGTAGCCACTGTAAAAACTTAACCCATGGTTACAGTAATGGAGTGCATGTCTGCACACATCTCCTGCAGAAACTGGGCGTTCTGCTGGACCAGGTTCTTCATGGCATCTGCTGCCCTCCCCATGTAAGCACCACTTCATCAGAGAGCAGGCGGACAGACTCATCTGCCTCGCGTGCCACTCCGTTGAGGGCCACTGACATCTCTGCCTCATGTTCCCCCACCTCTTACAGCTTCCCTAGTATCTCATGCAGGGTCCGTCCCAGAGGCTCGTCATCCAACTTGGATGTTGCAGATGCCTGTTCCCCAGTGGTATTTTGAGTGCCAGTCAACTTGGCTGATACTGCCTCCTCCTGCTGCGGACATGTGTTCATGCAGTTACCACTAGAATGATACCCCCTGTGTGAACTACATCTAGTACCCACCGAGGTGTGTGCCTCTGCGCTTGTGGAGGGTGCAGGTGACTGCAGTGATGCCTCTACAGGTGCACTTTCTTCCTCCTCCGGTCCTCTGCGGCCTGGAGGTACTGCTGGACAGAGCTTCTTCTTCTTTCCTTGCCCCCTTCCTGCTGGCACCTGTAAGTGGGAGAGGAGACAGCAAGTGACTGCATGAGCTGCCCCCAACATGGAGGAATGTATGACTCTTAGGTTTCTACGTGACATGCATGGACCTTACCAGATGGAGGCCGCACGCCAACCTCTCCATCTCCATAGGCTCGGTCAGGTTTCTCCCCTGACAGCTGGGCTCACGTTCCTCAGTCAGGGAGGTTCTGAGGTCAGGGCGGCTCCCTTCAGTCTTTTCTCTCTCTCTCTCTCGTGCCTCATCTTTTCCTGCGCAAAGAGAGAAGATGGGGTTGACAGCAACTGGGTTTCAGGTATCTTTCTCATGCTTCCAGTCTCACAAATAATCCACTGGATTGTGTGCCACGTGATTGATTCACTGCAGATTGTCCACAAGGGCTCTGGGGCAACACCTTTCAGAGCAGAGAGCCCATGCAGATAGAAAGATAAGGCTCACGGAGCCATGTTATTAGCAGTGCTTTCTGGTGCCCTTGACACATAACCCCCTTCTCCCCCAACCTCCCAGTCAGCATCTGAGCTCACTGTGTGGAAGAGTCAGAGACCTGCAGACTAGATGGATTTCAGTGGGGGAGCCAAGAGGCATCACCTTATTATGTTGAGTAGCTCTTTTATGCATGAGCTGCATGGATGGTGCCCTTGGCACTGAGACCTATGTCCCCTCTACCATTCAGCGAGCTGAGCGTGAGCAGCTGAGGGTTCACTGACCCTGTTGGCGGGAATGAGATCGTTCATCCTTTTCCCGCATTGCAAATCAGTCCTCTGGTGGAGGCCCTGGGCACTGACCATTCTGGAGACTTCCACCCATGCAAGGTTGGTCTGACGGCTCAGCCTCCTCCTCCCATCTTCTGGGCAGAGGATGTCCCTCCTGGCCTCTACTGCATGGGCCAGCACTTTGAGGGATGCATCACTGAATCTGGGGGCCGGAGCTCCCTGTGATTGGCTGGCCATCTCCTCCAACAGTGGTTAAGTTGATGTCCGGGTGCCTTTTAAATATGGTGCCGGGATTTGATGGTGGGGCACACACCATCCAGTCTGCCCGTCTGCACGAAACATCGGGAAACCCCTGACTGCATATTTATTTCGATCAGCATTGCGCGATTCAGTGCGAATTCCCACCGGCCTCCATGGCAGGAAACACTGCTGGTTCTCACCGCCCCCTCACCATGGGACTTAGTCCCGGAATGCAAAATTCCATCCAGGTGGTCCCCTTGTTCCTTGTGGCACAAGGTCATCCTCCAGGAGTGCACACAACTTGACCATCATCAGCCTCAATAGGCGAAACTATTGGTGGCACTGCTTCTCTGACATGTCCAGGAAGCTGATCCTCTGACAGGTCACTTGATTCCAGGGGTATCTCTTGTGGCTCCTTCTGCCCTTCAACCGCTACCGCTGCAACCCTGTGCACCAGGTGACTACCTTTACTGCTGGAGTCGGTGCTCCTGCCCACGGCTACAGCCAAACTCTGACTGGGGTCCCCGATATTCTGACGCAGTCTCAGTCACTGGGATCTCAGCTATCAAATTTCTCTTGCACCTTGATGAATGTGTTGTTCTCCGATACTCGCTTGGTCAGTGCTCCCAATTCTACAACTCTGCCTTAAACATGACAAGTCAATGTCTGTGCACAAGCTCCTGGCGGCTGATGTCCCCCTTTAATCCAGCGGACAAGGGTTTCCGGCTGTGCAGCTTCCTCTTCTGCTTGGATGAGATGCTGACACCGTGTGGGACCTGTGCGCCTCTAAGAAAATTGTTATTGAGCTTGAAACTATCTCTTAATTACCTGTCAGCCGCTGACAGGCAGGCAGCCGATTTCCCCGAAAAGCCGCCTCCAGAGAAGTCATGTGGAGGCAGCTACACGTTGGGCAGCCAGCATGCTGCGATGCTGAGTGAAGTTGCTGGCTTGCCTGCCCTCTGACCTGCCTCCATCTCCCTGGAAAATCTAGACCAATAAGATCATAAGATCATAAGAAATAGGAGCAGGAGTAGGCCATGTGGCACGTTGATCCTGCTCTACCATTTCATAAGATTATGGCTTATCCAACTGTGGCCTTAACTCCACTTTCCTGCCTGCTCCCCATAACCCTTGACTCCCTTGTCGATCAAAGATCTGTCTAATTTGGCCTTGAGTGTATTTAATGACCCATCTCCAAGTTTAATGACCCTCTGAGAGAAGAAATTCCTCCTCATCTCCACATTAAACGGGGGACCCCCTATTTTTAAACTGTGCTCCCTTGTTCTAGATTAGCCCCTGAGAGGAAACAGTCTCTCAGCATCTACCCTGTCTAGCCCCCTCAGAATTTTATGTTTCAATAAGATGACCTCTCATTCTTCTAAACTCCAGTGAGTATAGGGCCAATTTGCTCAGTCTTTCCTCATAAAACAGCCCCTTCATAACAGGAATTAGCCTAGTAAACCTCTGAACTGCTTCCAGTGCAAGTGTATCCCTCCTTAAGTAAGGAGATCAAAACTGTACACAGTCCTCCAGGTGCAATCTCACCAATGCCCTGTACATCTGTGGAAAGGTTTCCCTATACTTATACTTCACTTCCTCTTGCAATAAAGGCCAGCATTCCATTTGCCTTCTTAATCGCTTGCTGCCTTTCTGCTTTCTGTCTCCTTCTCTTGAATAGTGATGTTACATTTGCAGTTTTCCAATCCACTGGGACTTTCCCAGGATCTAGGGAATTTTGGAAGATTATAACCAATGCAAGCACGATCTGTGCAGTCACTTCTTTTAAGACCCTGGGATACAAGTCGTCAGGTCCAGGTGACTTATCAGGCATTAATCCATTAGCTTTGCTAGTTTTATTTATTCATTCATTGGATGTGGGTGTCACTGGCTAGGCCAGCATTTATTGACCATCCCTAATTGCCCTTGAGAGTGAGGAGGTGACAGTGAGATGCCTTCTTGAACTGCTGCAGTGCTTTTTCTCCAGTGATCATGATTAATTTAAGTTCCTCCCTTCCTTTAGCCAATTTATTTTTCTCTTATTCTTGGAATGCTTTCTTTGTCTTCTACTGTGAAGATAGAAACAAAATATTTGTTCAAAGTCTCTGCTATTTCCTTGTTTCCTGTTATTAATTCCCCAATCACACCTTCTAAGGGACTAACATTTACTTTAGCTACTCTCTTCCTTTTTATATACTCATAGAAGCTTTTCCTGTCTGATTTTACATTTTCTGCTTGTTTTCTCTCACACTCCAAATTTTCCCTCTATTATTTTTTAGTCACCCTTTGCTGGTTTCTAACATTTTCCCAATTTTTGGGGCTATCACTATTCATTGCAGCATCGTACACCTTTTCTTTCAATTTGGTACCATCCTTAACTTCCTTAGGTAGTCAAGGATGGTGCATCCTTCTCAGTCTTACCTGTAGTCAGGGCTTTCAGCCATTTGGGGAACGAGGTCCCACCCCTAAGAGCTGCCAACCAACTGGAGTGCAGGCAGCTCTTCTGTCTCAGCAGTGCCACTGTGCAGTTCTGGGAATGCTGGGAATAGACCAAGACCAGTGCGTGGAGAAGAATTTAAGGCGAATTTATGGGGCTCAGCTGGACCAATCAGAAAGGCCTCTATGAGAGGTGGGAGAACGGTCAGCTGTGAGGGCAGGAGGGGGTCCTATAGCTGGAATGGCACTTGCCACCGTGGGTTGGGGGGCCCTCCATGGGCCACAGGGTGCCTGATCAGGTGGGGCCAGCCCCCTTACACCAAGCCAGCAAGGAGGATGCCAGACTATACCTGGCTGTCTCTCCACATGGCAAAGTGCCTATGTACCACTGATGAAATACCAGTGACAGCAGAAGAGCACCTTAATTGGCAAAGTAAGGGCCTTAATTAGCCTAATAGCAGGCAGGCCATCATCCACCTTTCCCCGCTGCAGCTGCTGAAATGCGAGCAGTGGCAGCAAGGCGGTGGGCTCACCAACTCCTGCCAGTCCACTCATTCAACACCCCCCATGCACCCCTCCGCCTCCCAGCCACTCCCTGAGGATCTGTAAAATTTTGGCCATTATTGCTAAATACTTGTTATTAAAAAATAGAGACACGGGAGCTTGTTTCACCCGCTCATAAGGCATAGTTTGCAAAAGCAAGGAAACTATGCCATATCGTTATAAAACACTGGTTAGGCCTCATCTGGGCACCACATTTTAGGAAGGATGTCAAGGCTTTAGAGAAGAAATTTACTAGAATGACAATGGGATTGAAGGATTTAGTTTCGAGAAGAGACTGACCAAGCCTGGTTTGTTCTCCTTTACACAGCAAGAGAAGTTTTAGAAAAAATACAAGAGAGGTGTTCGAAATGGTGAACAGTTTTGATGGAGTAAGTAGGGAGAAACTGTCTCCAGTGGCAGAAGAGGATATAGAGTTCAAGTGCTTGGCAAAAGAATCAGGAATGAGATGAGGAATTAATTTTTTTATATAGAGTTGTTGCAATCAGGAATGCACTCCCTGCAAGCAAATGGGAGCAGATTCAATAGCAACTTTCAAAAAGGAATTGGATAAACATTTGAAGGAAAAACATTTCTCGAACTCAGGGACAGAGCAAGGGAGTGACTAGTTGGATAGCTCTACCAAAGAGCTGGCACAGGCACAACCGAATGGCTTCCTTCTATGCTATATCATTCTATGATTCTGTGAAACAAAATACCGAACACATATTGATATGTTAAAATGTTACTTGCTTCACTTCCAGGAGCTGTTTAATACAGCTATAGAGTTTCTTAAATTGGAGAAAATTGAAATAGGAGGTTCCAAAGGAAAAGCGTTCAGTGAAAAAGTCTATGGTATCAATGAAGAATTTCAGGAATGTTGGCGAGTATTCGGGGAAAGCAAATATGATCCACTGGATTGCGATAATAAGGTGCAACTCTATTTTGAAACAATGGAACTTCATTTCTATAATAAAAGCAAAATACCGCGGATGCTGGAAATCTGAAACAAAAACAAAAATTGCTGGCAAAACCCAGCAGATCTGACAGCATCTGTGGAGAGGGATACAGAGTTAACTCTGTCTTCCTCTCCACACATGCTGTCTGACTTGCTGAGTTTTTTTCCAGAAATTTTTGTTTTTGAACTTCATTCCTACTTTGATTTGCACGTGATACAATGATGCTTACATTCTAAAATTAATCTTAGATTTTTTTGAGAACATTACAATAAAGCAAATGCTAATTTCATTTTAAACACTAATTTAAATCTTCAAAGAATTTTATTTCTTTACCTTTTGAAAATGCATACATCAATGTGTGAAAATTAAATTACACAAATACTGCCTTATTCACAAATCTAAAAATATTCATTGCAATCTGTGTAGGAATTTCTGTCTGATCACAGCAGATACATGGAGCAGATATATGATTTTGATAAGCGTCTGGGCTCAGTGCTGAACCTTGCATTCCAGGATTCAGGAGCCCTGGAATCAGCTTTTAAGGTACTGATTGTTCTTTGGTACATCTAAGATGAAAAACAAGTATTGTTTCATGTTTTTGAACTAATTGTGTCATGATTTATTACGTAAGACTTAAAAGTACTAAATGTACTTTTTGGTTTTAAGTATAAGGTACAAAAATGAAGAGAGAAAATCTTTCAGCTAATGAAATGAGAATGTTATCTTTATAGACAATTTTTATACAAGTGTTTTTCTGCTTTGCCATAGACAATGGTTGAGCCAGAGACCATTACACCTTTAAGGGAAAATTGGCTGAATATTTTAGGTAGGCATAGGATTTATGGGGAGAACATGAGGCAGTGGGATTAGCTTTGGATTGCTTTTAACAAAGGCCAGCCACAGGCAAGATGGATCCTTTTTTATGTTTTAAACTGCTATCATTTTAATATAGTACTGTATCTTAAGTGAACAAAATTAGTCATACAGTCATAGTCATAGAGGTCTACAGCACAAAATAGGCCCTTCAGCCCATCAAGTCTGCACTGGTCAAACAAGTACCTAACTATTCTAATCCCATTTTCCAGCACTAGGCCCATAGCCTTGTATGCCATGGCATCACAAGTGCACATCCAAATACTTCTTAAATGTTATGAGGGTTTCTGCGTCTACCACCCTTTCAGGCATTGAGTTCCAGATTCCCACAATTCCCTGGATGAAAAAATTCTTCCTCACATCCCCTCTAAACCTCCTGCCCCTTACCTTAAATCAATACTCCCTGGTCATTGATCCCTCCACCAAGGAGAAAAGTTCCTTCCTTTCTACCCTATCTATGCCCCTCATAATTTTATACACCTCAATCATGTCCCCACTCAATCTCCTCTGCTCCAGGGAAAATAATCCCTGTGTATCCAATCTCTCCTCATAACTAAAACTCTCCAGCCCAGCCAACATCCTGGTAAGTCTCCTCTGCACTCTCTCTAGTGCAATCACGTCCTTCCTATAATGCGGATTCCAGAACTGCAAGCAATACTCCAGCTGTGGCCTAACCAGCATTTTATACAGTTCCAGCATAACCTCCCTGCTCTTATATTCTATGCCTTGGCTAATAAAGAAAAGTATCCCATATGCCTTCTTAACCACCTTATCTACCTGTCCTGCTACCTTAAGGGACATGCACACCAAGATTCCTCTGATCTTCGGTACTTCCTAGGGTCCTACTGTTCATTGTGTATTCCCTGCCCAAGTGCATCACCTCACACTTATTCGGATTAAATTCCATTTGCTACTGATCAGCCCATCTGACCAGCCCATCTACATTGTCCTGCAATCTAAAGCTATCCTTCTCATTACTTACCACCCCACCAATTTTCTTGTCATCCACGAACTTACTGATCAATGCTCCTAAATTCAAGTCTAAATCGTTTATATATACCACAAACAGCAAGGGACCCAACACTGAACCCTGTGGAACCCCACTGGCCACAGACATCCAGTCACAAAAACAACCCTCTGCTTCCTGCTACTCAGCCAATTCTGGATCCAATTGCCAAATTGCCTTGGATCCCATGGGCTCTTACCTTCATTATCAGCCTCCCATGCAGGACCTTATCAAAAGCCTTGCTGAAGTCCAAGTAGACTACATCAAATGCATTTCCTTATCTATACACCTGGTCATCTCTTCGAAAAATTCAATCAAATTGGTCAGACATGACCTCCCCTTAACAAACCATGCTGACTGTCCTTGATTAATCCCTGCCTCTCCAAGTGTAGATTAATGCTGGCCTTCCAATAGTTTCCCCACCACTGAGGTTAGACAGACTGGCCTGTAGTTCCCTGGTTAATCCCTTCCTCCCTTCTTGAATAACGGTACTGCATTGGCTGTCCTGCAGTCCTGTAGCACCTCTCCTGTGGCCAGAGAGGTATTGAAAATTATTGCCAGCGCCCCTGCTATCTTTTCCCTTGCCTCTCTCTATAGCTGGGATACATTTCATCTGGGCCTGGAGATTTATCTACTTTTAAACCTGCCAGACCACTTTAAACCTCCTCCCTTTCTATGTTAATTTCTTTAATTATATCACAGTCCTTCTGCCTGATTTCCATACACATGTCGTCCCTCTCACTTGTGAACACTGACACAAAGTATTCATTTAGAACCATACCTACAACTTCCCGCTCCACACACAAATTACCACTATTGTCCTTAATGGGCCCTACTCTTTCCTTCGTTATCCTCTTACTCTTAATGTACTTGTAAAATAACTTTGGATTTTCCTTTATTTTACCTGACCATGTTTTTTCATGCCTCCGTTTTGTTTTCCTAATTTCCTTTTTAAGTTCCCCCCTACACATTCTATACTCCTCTAGGGCTTCCACTGTTTCGAGCCCTCGGTATCTGCCATAAACCTCCCCTTTTCTCATTATCCAATCCTGCATATCCCTCAACATCCAGGGTTCCCTGGATTTGTTGGTCCAAAACTTCGTCTTTACAAGAATATGTTGGCCCTGTGCTCTCCCTATTTCCTTCTTAAATGAGTCCCACTGCTCTGATGCAGATTTACCTAAAAGTAGCTGCTCCCAGTCCACTCTGGCCAAATCATATCTGATCTTATTAAAATCGGCCTTCCCCCAATTTAGAAATCTGATTTCTGGCCCACCCTTGTTCTTTTCCATAACAATCTTGAATCTAATGGAGTTATGATCACTATCTGCAAAATGCTCCCCCACTGATACCTCTACCACTTGCCCGGCTTCATTCCCTAAAATTAGGTCCAGGACCACCGCCTCTCTTGTAGGACCTTCTACGTACTGGCTTAAAAAGCTCTCCTGGATGCATTTTAAGAATTCTGCTCCCTCTAATCCTATCACACTTTGATTAACCCAGTTACTGTTGAGGAAGTTGAAATCCCCCACTATTACTACCCTATTATTATAACTGAATGTTGTGATGATCCTGTTGTGAGAGCACTGGTCTGTCTACCTGCAGACCTAAGTTGGAAACTCTCAGTTTCAAAACTGACATTTGATGTCTCTCATGTGGCCAGATTCATCCAAATTCCTAAATAATGGAGGAAAATTTTTAGGAGGGAACAAGTACAGGCTATTCAACCCCTCGAGTCTGTTCCACTATTCAGCCCCTCGAGTCTGTTCCGCTGTTCAGTTAGGTAATGGTTGATTTGTATCTCGGCTCTGTTTGTCTACCTTTGCTTTATATTCCTTGATAGACTTGCCAAACAAAATGTATCCATCTTAAAAATTTCAATTGACCCAGCATCTCCAGCATCTATAGCCTTTTAGAGCAATGAATTCCAGATTTATGACTTACTGTTCTGAGTTCTGCCACCAGGGGAAAGAATTTCTCTATTTCTATACTATTGAATCCCTTTATCATTTTTCAGGCATTAGATAGAACACCTCTCAATCTTTTAAACTGGAGGGAATATATGCCAGATTTATGTGACTTGACCTAGTTTAATCCTGTAAGCCCTGGTATAATTGATCATTTGGTAGTACAGAATTTGAGTATTGCTGAAAAAAGACATTTTGTCAAAGCTTTTCATCTTGCACTCATCAGGACAATCACAAGAATACCAAAGTCAGGGAAGCAACAACTTTATCCTGTATGAGAAGAGAGTGATGATTGGTTGTCAAGTGGACACTGATTGGTATAGGTGTTGCCATGGAGAATGCACCAGTTAATGGTGACTGACAGTTAACTGCCTAGTATAATTCTGGTGAATCTCTGCTGTATTCTGTCCAAGGCTAATATATCTTTCAGGAGATGTGGTTCTCAAAACTGAATGCAATATTCCAGATGGGGTCCGACCAAGGCTCTATGCAACTGAAACAGCAGTTCCTCCCCTTTACATTCCAGCCCCCTTGAGAGAGAGGCTTTTACCTTTTTGATTACTTTTAGTAACAATGCATAGCTTTTAGTGATTTGCTTGAATCTTAAATCACTTTGCTCCTCCACAGATCCTAATCTCTCCCCATGAATAAAGTATTCCAATTTCATGCTGCTCATCCACGTAGCAATAGACAAGTAGGCCAAATAGGGTATTAATACCTGTGTGAATGTAGGCCCACTATTTGCCTTTAAGCTGAGGAGATGTTGTGTAAGGGATAATAATGAAAAGTTGTAGCTTAAAAAAATGTTCAGTGTTTTGTTAGTTGTCAGTCAACATTCAGTTATGATTTATAATTAAAAATTTTTTCTCTGTTAGCTTTTGTCAGTATTTGGTGCATTACAAGAGAGACCGGTCATTGCCAACATTTTTGCTGTGAATTATGCCAAGCTTCTCTCAATGTTTGAAGCAGAGCTTGACAGCTGCAAACAAATGTTTGATAATCAAACAAAGGTAAAGTAACATTTTCATTTTTACTGAATGGTAAATTTCAGAAATGTAACTTTTATTAACAAACTGTTGCGGTATATTTCTGAGGGACGTGAGAGCTGTCAGTTCTGTGGCCAGTTTCTACTTTAATCGAACAACCATTGATTTCTACAGAATGTGATGAATTGCCATGCCAAGAAGAAGAGATCTGTGAATTTAGATGGGGCGGGAGGATAGAGTTTAAAAAAATTTCTTAAAAAAAAATACTTATTTTAATGTTTTCTCACCCTGTCTGCAATCTTTGACATGGTTGACCATGCCATCTTCCTCTAGCTCGTCTCCATGGTCATCCTGCTGGGTGTGTCTGTGTTTGCCTGGATCCATTCTAATCTATTCAATCGTAGCCAGAGAATCACCTTCAATTACTTCTTTTATTGTTTCCACACTGTTACCTCTGGTCTCCCCCAAGGATCTTTCTTTGGCTCCCCCCGCTATTTCTCATCTACTTGCTGCCTCTTGGCGACATCATCGAAAATAATCAGTTCTCAGGTCTGGCAGCAACAGTGGAGAGAGAAACAGAGTCAGAATAGCTATAAATCTGAAACGTTAACCCGGTTTCTCCCTCCATAGATGCTGCCAGACCGGCTGAGTATTTCCAGCTTCTCCATTTTTATTTCCGCAATATTTTGCTTCTGTGCTTGGGTCAGTTTCATATCTACACTGACAAAACCCACCCATTTCTCTCGACCCCTCCAATGTTTTCTAAGTTGTTAGACTGTCTGCCTGACTTCCTCCATCTAAATATTGGGAATGCCGCAGCCATTGTCCTTGTTCCCCATCATAAACTCTATTCCTTACCCACCAATTCTATCCCTTTGCCTGGCAGCTGATTTAGGCTGAATGCAGTCTGTCATATTTGACCCCAGATGAGTTTCTGACCACGTTATATGATCACTAAAGCAGTCTATTTCCATCTCCAAAACAGAGCCCAGTTCCGCTTCTGCATGAACTCACCTGCTACTCACATCCATACTTCTGTTATCTCTGGATTTTATAAAATTTTTGGTATTGTTAGTCCAATACGTCCTGTTGAGGTATGTCAAACAGGAGCTTTATTGGGTCATATCTTACTATTGTCAGGATCCTTGGCCAGGACTCAGGATGTGGGTAAGGGAGAGATCAGGTTAGGGTCTAATAACATTTTATTTAAAGTGGATAAAGTTTGAGATTCAAGACACTTACTAAGTGAATAAAGTCACAAGATTCCGCAGGTTTTGAACAAACAAAAATAAACTTTACTATACAAGGTCAGAAAGATAAAACAATTTACAACATCTATCTAACACTCTAACATTCAGAGTAAGTATGAGGTATATATAAATGAACAGGTGAACTGTGGCTGGACACAGCACACTACATAATAGATGACAGAAGTGACCAAATACAATTCCATTTGTGTCACTAAACCTGGGGGCTGCAGTCTTCTTACCTTTCAGGCCATGTCTTATTTGCAGCAGCCCTGGGCTGGAAGAACTGAGAGGTGTGCGCGCGGCTGCACTTTAAATATGGTGCCTGGCGTGTTAAAGCAGCAAAGTGACGGTGTGGTAGGTGAATTGGAATCTGCCCGCCATTGAACCGGCGTGTTTCCCTGGAATGCATAATTAATACAGCAGGTTTGGGACAATACGACGTGAGAAGCCATATCGTTTTACCTGCCTGCAACCACACTTAGTGCAAATCTGGGATGATTCCACCCTCTGTCAGTGAACTGAATGCATAGTAAACTGGTTTGTGCTTTCCATCTGTCTGTACCTGAAAGAATATAGCTCCAGTCCTGTAGAAGATGAATCTGCAGTCATGATAGTAGTTAGCTTTGGGTCATGGTGAGCTAAAATATCAGGTGATATCAGCTTCTCTTTGATTTTCTCAATAATCTCTGTGGCTCTTCCTCCCAGCATCATGGATTATCATGTCACAACAGCTAATGTAGTGGCTCATTGATGACAGCTAGGGCGGGCAGGAATTTTGCAACTTGGTTTGCCATAACCATAAATCTCATTCCGAAGAACTGGAAACTCCTTGATTGCTCTTGTCTTCTGTGGATCAACTCTGACACCAGATGCATCCACAATATGCCCAAGAAATTTGACAATCAGCTGTGAGAATTCACATTTGTTGTTGAGTGTGAGTTCTGCATCCTCTAGGTGTCACAGCACAACTAACACCCTAATATCATGTTCTGTTTGAGTGGACCCATGGATCAGGACATCATCCATGTGAAGTACAACTCCATCCAGTCCTTCTAGGATGCTTGACATTGTCCACTGGAAGACTTCTGGTGCTGATGTGATGTCAAAAGTAGTCTGTTGAATTAAAACCTCCCAAATGGAATAGTGAAAGTTGTGAGCAATTTAGACCCTTTATTGAGGGGTCGTTGCCAAAAAAAATCTCAAAAGCATCTCAATGTCAAGGATATCATCTACTTCATAGATCTTGCCACCTTTTGAAGGCTTTCCTTTGCACATATTCTGTATAGGCTTCTTGCTACAGCACACTCCCTGGAAGTGGCCCATTTTTGCGCATAAATGGCATTCGGTCTCTTTGGCAGGCAGTTTTAAGGCCTGTGTTTTTCCCCGCTACTCCAATTACAGTGAGCTGGGCTGTTGATGGATGCTCTTCCCATTTCCCCTGCTTTTTTATGACAGCTTCTCTGTTTTTAAATTTGACATAGCCTACTGAGTCAGCTGTTTTTGAAATAGGATTCTACCTGTCACCTCGATTTTGCTTCCTGACCTCAGCTTGTCTGTTCAATTGGATTGCCTTTGCTAAGGTTAGATCATCTCTCGACTGTAGGTGGGCAGCCAAAGTATTATCCAGTACTCCCATGACAATTCTGTCTCTGATCAGCTCATCTTTTAGTGTGCCATGTCCACAATTCTCTGCAAGTCCATAGGTAATTTATAAATGCATCAGCACTTGCCCCTTGACATTGGGTGAGTTTGTTAAATTTAGCCCATTCAACAAAGGGTATTCTTTCTTAGATTGAAGTAGGTATTAAGTGCTTTGATTATTTCATCGTACATGGCATTTTCCTCATCAACAATAACCCTGTCTGATGAGGATATCATTTGCACAGCCACTTATCACATATAACAGTGTATTGACCTGCTCACTGCTCTCCTTCACAGCAATAGTCAATGTGGTTCAATATCTCACAAATCTCCCAAACCAATTCAGCCATGCTTCTGCTTGGTTGATGCCTGTGACTTTCTCAAAGTTTTCTGGTAAAGGTTCTATACTCTTCTATAATGGTTCTTTCACTCATTGCCACCATATAATATTCTTTGTATTGTTAGTCTAATACAGAATGTTTACTGAACCTGCTGAGATATGCTAAACAAAAGCTTTATTGAGACACATCTTAATGTGCTGGCTACACCTTTCATGAGGTTGCAAGAGAGGGTAAACCATGCGATGTTGCATTACTTCTTGTGATGATATACACAGTATCTGATCAGCATATTACACCATTACTAATAAGCCCTTATACTGCAGATTTGACCATTGTGATACACTCCTAGCTGGCCTCCAATTTTCTACCCTCTGTAAATTTGAGGTCATCCAAATCTCTGCTGCCTGTGTGTTAACTTGCAGCAAGGTTCATTCACCCATCACCCCAGTGCTTATTGATCAATGTTGGCTGTTGGTAAAGTAGGCCTCAATTTTAAAACTTTCATCCTTGTTTTTAAATCCCTTCAGCATCACACCCCTCCTTGTTTCTGTAATCTCTTCCAACCCTACAGCTCTCTGATATTTGCACTTATCCATTTCTGGCCTCTTGAATATCCCTGATTTTAATTGCTGCACTATATGCTCAGTGCCTTCAATTACCAAGGTCTTAAACTCTGGAGGTCCTTCCATAAACCTCTCCACCTCGCTTGCTCTCTTTTCCTCACTTAATATGCTCCTTAAAATCTATCTCTTTGACCAAGCTTTTGGTCATCAGTCCAAATATCTCTTTCTGTGTCTTGGTGTCATTTTGTTTGATAGAACACCTGTGAAGTGCCTTGGAACTTTTTACTCTGCTAAAGGTGCTAAATAAATACAGCTTGTTGTTGGAAGAAGTAAGATTTACTTGTAGAACTAAGCAGCAGTCATTGCTCTGTTAAGTCAGCAGCATGCACAGCTGCTCCAGTTTCCTTGTCATTGACACCAAACTCATTGGCGATTTGTGGATTCCCCTGTGCAGTTTCAATCTTATTGAACTTAATCCTTTGCTAAAGATTAAGAAGTTATGATAACATGAGAAAAAGTCATGTTATCAATGTACCTGTCATTTCCTAGTCAGACCATAGTGAAGGAAGTGGTGTGCAACTGTGGGACTGTCATTATTGCGTACAGCAACAGGCTATTGTTGAGGATGAATAAGTATTCTCAAGTTTCACTTAACTAGCTTTGGAAATAAATGAGTAATTGGAGAGAACCTTCCTTTAAGAGATTAAACAGGGGATAGAATGTGCAATTGGATAGGTTGTACGTGGTCTTTAGATAGAGTGGGCTTCATGGCATTACCTTCACTACAACCCTCAACTCTGCAACTGTTACTGTCCAATATACAGTCATATGTGACCCTTTTTTCTCTACAGTTCAACATTAGCAACATTGGATCCATCCCAATCAATGCCCATCAGAATCTTTATACCTTACAACAATTCATCATTCCTTTCTCCATTCGCTTGCTCAGGATGAACTTGACAATACACAATACTGGTGCTTTATTTGGCCTTAAATTTTACATCCAATTGGTTTTCGAGATCACTTATTTCCACCTTTAGCATCATCCACTCCTCACCTACTATCACAAACTCTCATCCATACCTTTGTTATCTCACTGCCCAGTGAGTCATTTAGGGAATTAAAATATATTAGCCCCAATGTTTACTGGGATGTAAAGAGGTTGTGAGGACACCAAAAATTGTCAAAGAATTCAACAAGGCTGGGGCTGCAGAGGTGCTGCTGAATTTAACACCAGGTTCTCAATTATTGCCTTTTGTTTGGTTTTTTGCCTGGCAGCTGACCAAATTCACAGCCTGGCAGGTGGCTGGGTAGGAATACCATCAATAGGATGCAGCAGGGAGAAGGTCAGCAGTTAGGACTTAGAGCTGGAGAGGTTGGGGAACATTGACTATCATGTCAGAGGTAAGGGAGAGGTCATGACCAGCTATGGGGAGGTCAAATGTTTTTCTTGAGGAGCAGGTGGGTGCAGTCCTGGTCCTTTTGACTCACAAGGAGTGTTATAAGCTTAACGTTATGGAGTCAGTAGCTTCTGTCTCACTTTCACTGCTGTGGGAAATCTGTGCGGCCTCTATAAAATTTAAATTGGACTGTGAGAGCTTGATTTAAGTTATGTTCTGTCTCCAGAGTGGGATACTTGGATGATACAAAACTCACAACCGTACAAATGGCAACAGGTATGTATGCAGTGGCCTGTGGTCACAATCCTCATTTTTTTTTCATTTTTAATCTACCCCTATCCTGCTCACTATGGCTGGCAGGTTTATATTGAGGCCATACTTCAACTTAAGTACTGCCTATAAAGAGATTTGAATTGTAAGATTAAAATAAAGGTATATCAGATAAATAGCTCATGAAGCAAAGTTGCTTATTTTTGTTCCTTTTATTCCACGTTAAAATTAGCAAGATAGTAGATAAACCTTACTAATAAATAATTTGTTAGCTCTATAAACAGTTATAATATTGGGCGTTGATTGATTTCATCAGCCACTTTTGGGAGGATTTTTATTCTCTCTGAACATGGAATCATAAAATAGTACAGCACAGAATGAGGCCATTCAACCTGTCAAGTCTGCAGTGACCCTTTCGAAGAGCAACCCAGTTAGTCCCACTCCTCCTGCTCTTCCCTCATGTCCCTGCAATTTCTTCTCATTCAAGTGTTTAGTGAAGGGATTGATCCTCTAACTCGCATTAATGTAAAAAATAATTGCATGGATCCAATCTTTTCCTTCAACTGTTTCTCTTAAAACCTTAATCTGTGCCTTGCAAGCAGGGGGGGGAATATCCTTTTAATAAATTATCACCAGACATGTTGAGGAATCTGTTATCAAACCTCTATTCCAACAATCTACATAAAATTTATTAACAATCTTACTTCTGCATTCAGTTCCTCTCAATCTTTCCATTATAAATTTCTATGTCCATATTTATAATGGGAACTGCATATGCAAACTTATCTCACAGTAATTACACCCTCACCAGCACTGATGCTTGTAGCATCTGGGTATGTATCTTCTAGTTCCTCAGCCTGTGCTGCCAAGAAACTCTTAGGGCACAAAATTAGGTTGCGTAGCACCCATATTTTCAACACCATGGGTGCTGTTTTGGGTCCAAAATGTTATCAGCTACAACACCATTTTGACAAGGGTGTTAGTGTGGGCACAGGAAGCATACAAATGATGAATGCAGAATAGGAAGATTGTGATGTGAGTCAGCATGCCATGCTGAATTGATGGCAGCAATTTTTGAATTATATACTCCAACTAAAGCCCTGTGATAACCTTGCTTTGCCGAACATACTTTCAGTAGCAGAAAGCACCCCTATCAGCAGTATTTAAAGTGGTTCTAAGTTTGTAAAAGAGTTTGTTGAATTGTGCTGCTATTTTAAGTTTTTGAACTCTGCTCAGTTCACTTGCTCCTAGAAATGGGTGTAGTAGTTTGTTTCTTTGATCCATTTATGCTCTTGTCCTCCTTTGCGATGCCTCTGTTCATTCTCCCTATGACGGCGGTGGGGGGGGTGGGAGCTGTGAGCGGAGATATCACAGAAGAAGACAAGCTGCTTGAAGAGGGAGGGGAATAATTCTCCTACCGCAAACTCTGCGAGGAACAGTGTGTCAAACATTTCTGTTACATCAAGGAGCAACTTAATGAGATTTGCCACCTGTTGCAGCCTCAGAGCAGGGTGAGGACAATATTGCCAGTGGCTATGTAGGTGACTGTCAACATGAATTTTTATGTATCAGGCTTCTTCCAGGCTGGAGTAGGCAATATTTGCAATATATCTCAGTTTGCTGTGCACTGTTGCATGAGAGGTCACTGAATACACAAAGATAGCTGAATACATTCTCTTACCTGAGAGAAGCAGGTAGAATGAACACAAAGCTTCCCTGGGTTGCCATTGACTACACACAAGTCACTTAGCAGATGATGCATGTAAATTCTGAGATGTACCTCAACCAGAGGGATTCCATTCCCTTAGTCCTGCCTTCTACCTGTCTTAGTCTGTCCTACTGCCCTTATGCAGTACTACCTCAGTGGCTGCAGCATGGCTGGTGAAAGAAACATTGACTTTCAGTGGGTGAGACTGCATGTTGCCAATTGCAGGATCACCTCAAGCAGCTCTGGTGTAACGTGTTTCAGTAATTTGGCTGTCATGATTGAATAGCTCACAGTGAATGCAAGCTCTGAGATGTGGATGTGAGGCTGGCAGCATTGCAAAGTTTGTGAGGGGGAGGTGAAGCAATGTGTGCTGGGTATGAGTTGTGATTGATAGAGATTGTTGGTAGGTGACTAATGGATGTGTGGTGCATTGAGCATTGTATGGAGCTGGTGGTGCAGTTGGCAGGATATGGCATTTTGAAGATGCATTCACTGAACTTGACCACTTGTGTGAGGTTATTGAACTTCTTTTGGCACTGCATTCAGGTCTTTGGGGCTATATTCCTGGCATTGCCCACCACAGTTACCTGGTCCCATTGCCTTTTGAGAGATTGGAGGGCCCCCTGGTCCCCTGCAGATAGATGACATTTCTCTTCCTCTGTACTTTCTTGACCAAAGTCTCCAAGCCTGCATTGGCGAAAGTAGGGACCGGATTTTTGGATGGCTCGGTTTCCTGCCCTGTCACTGAAAAAGTCAGTGGGAAATGCATACCTGCCAATGCCCACTTCCCTGCAGCTATTTAACGCTCCAAGGAGCATTACTTGGCTGGAGGCGGGTTTTCTGCCACTTACTCAGGATGAAGTCCTGCCACAAAGAACTGCTGAAAATCTGATTGGCTGGCAGTTTGGTAGTGCCAACAACGCCACTGTGAGCAGCTGGTCCAACATGTCTATGTGCTGGAAGCCCAGGACATAGCTAAGTACGGGGGGGTTCACAGAGCCAGGAGAGGAGGTCAGTGGGGAGTGATGGGCATGTTGGAAAGGCTGAGGGAACGAGGCAGAACCCAGGGGGCAGATGTGGGGGGGGGCGGGGTTTGTGGTGGGGTGATTTGATTAGAAAGGGGACTAGTAATGAAGGCGCCTTCCCCTTTCCCATCGAATACCCTAGCTGGCTATCTTCCAGCTTCCCCTTTGTCCCTGACCACCTCTCGCAGGTTTCAAAATTGCAGGTGGGAGAGCTGCCCTACCCCTATCCCCTGTAAAATTTCTGATAAATTGGTGATCAGTGGGTAGGTGGCAGTCTGCATACCTGTCACCGGAGGCCTGTAAAATTCTGCTCTCAGAGTCCACTCTCTGTCATGTTGTGTCATAATTCAGTG
This sequence comes from Carcharodon carcharias, assembly GCF_017639515.1. NCBI lineage: Eukaryota > Metazoa > Chordata > Chondrichthyes > Lamniformes > Lamnidae > Carcharodon > Carcharodon carcharias. The sequence goes on along the minus strand of NC_054478.1, from coordinate 81,566,350 downwards.
ACCTCCTTGCTCAGACTCTCATCAGCAACATTTCTAGCACTTGATCCAGCTAGAATGCACCTCCTCTTTTAAGAGGCACAGGCTGGATTTCAGAGGTGTTGGTCCCTCATGCCATTGCTCCCCCTGCTCAGGTCTGCAACCACTCTTAGTACACCTAGCACTGGCTATAGATTGCAATCATTGAAATGATTAAGTGGCACAAAGGAAGCAACAGGCAAAGGTTAATCGTGATACACAATTAACTTGAGCCTGTTTTTGTTGAGTTTTGTGGCTCTGTATTCCAACCATATCTCTTTCTTTGCTCCCCAGCCTATTGTGCATTTTGTAATTTAATTATAAAACTGTAAAATCAAAAATGAAAATAAGGACAGAATTTATGATGCTAAAATGGGGATTGATATATGCCTGTATGCCCTCGTCCAATTATTCCCCTCCTTCCCCCAACCAGTACTATCTGACCCATTTTCATCTGAAGACTACACTTGACCTTCATTCCTTGTGTGCAGCTCCCTGGAAGACCAGCCAACATTTCATGTCTTGTGCAGCCCGGATAATAAACCTTGCTGTCTAACCCAACTTCACCTGAAGAGTTCATTTACTGTGGACTTCCCACATGCAATGCCTTGGAAGATTGATCAGTATTACAGGAATTATAAAGAAAGCATAAATAAAAATGATTTTAAAGAGCAAATAAACAAAGCAAAATTATGCTGACAATCAATGACTGGTCAGATGATAAATTTGTGAAGATTTTGACACAATGATTGTCAAGTGAAAATGGATTTTAATAAACCCCAAAAAGCCAATTATTAACTAAAAGGACAAAGAGTTACCTTTCCTTCTGGTGGGTAAAAATGTTTAAGCATTTTATTTTGTGATTTTCTTTGTCACTAAAATTAGTGGTAATGAGCTGCCACTGAAGAGTGAAATAGGGCATTGAGCCAAGAAGGCTATTGACCTTATCACCTGTTCTTTTTCTAAATGTAAACCAAAGGCTGTCTTTATTTCACTTTACAATATGGCTGGGAATTTCCGGTCCCATTGCGGGCAGGACCTGCTGAGGGTGAGGCGGCGCCCCGGCCAGAAGTCCATTGACTTGTGGTGGGATCGGAAGATCGTGGCATTGGGCGGATGGGGAAAATCCCACCCTATATTTAGGAACATAGGAACATAGGACTTAGGAGCAGGAGTAAGCCATTCAGCCCTTCAAGCCTGCTCCACCATTCAATAAGATCATGGCTGGTCTGATTGTGGTCTCAACTCCACTTTCCTGTCAGTCCTCTATAACCCTATAGCTCTTTGCCTATCAAAAATCTGTCTAATTCAGCCTTGAATAAATTCAATGACCCAGCCTCTACTGCTTTCTGGGGAGGAGAATTCCATATACTAACAACCCTCTGATTGGTGTTAAAATGTACTCTTCTAAGAAATTGTCCCAAATAGACCCAATGAACTCTTTTACCAGGCCGCCATTGCCAATCTGATTTGCCCAATCCACATGTAGATTAAAGTCACCCATGATTATTGTGGTTCCTTTCTTACATGCCCCATTTATTCCCGTGCACTCTCATTCAGTGCAGCTACTGTTAGGGGCCCTTTAAACTGCCCCCACAAATCACCCCTTAACTTCCCTATTTTTTATCTCTACCCAAACTGATTCTACATCTTGCTCTTTTGAGCTAAGGTCATCTCTTGCTACTGTATTAATGTAATCCTTACTTAAGAAAGCTACCCCACCACCTTTTCCTGGCTTCCTGTCTTTTCAAAATGTTAAATGCCCTTAAATATTCAGGTCCCAGCCTTGGTCACCCTGCAGTCATGTCTCTGTAACGGCCATCAGGGCACACATTTGCATCTCTATCTGTGCTAACAATTCACCATTTTGTTGCAAACTCTGCATTCAGTTACAGAGCCTTTAACTTTACCTTTTTAACATTTTTGCAACCTCTGGTCTCATCCGCTGCTGCACTCTTATTCTCTGTCCTTTCCAGCCACACTCTGGTTATCATTACCCAAATCACTACCCTGCTCTATCACCTTATATTTTCTCTTAAATTTACCACATCTCCCCTCACATGATCCCCTGCCCCCACTATTTAGCTTAGAAGCCTGTCTACCGTCCTAGTTATACGACTTGCCAGAACACTGGTCCCATCACAGTTCAGGTGATGACCGTCCCAATGGGCCCACTTTTCCCAGTACTGATGCCAGTATCCCATGAATTGAAACCCATTTTCTCTCTCACTAATGACCCAGGGGGAGGTGAGGCAATGGTGCAGTGGTATTATTGCTGGACTAGTAATCCAGAGGTCCAGGGTAATGCTCTGGGAACCAGGGTTCGAATCCCGCCATGCATGCAGATGGTGGAATTTGAATTCAGTTAAAATCTGGAATTAAAAGTGCAATGATAACCATGAAGCCATTGTTGTAAAAACCCATCTGGTTTACTAATGCCCTTTAGGGAAGGAAATCTGTCGTCCTTACCTGGTCTGGCCTACCTGTGACTCCAGACCCACAGCAATGTGGTTGGGTCTTAAATGCCCCCTGAAATGGGCCTAATAAGCCACTCAGTTGTAACAAACCACTATAAAGACACGAAAAAGGAATCAAACCGGACGGATCACCTGGCCTCGACCTAGGCACTGGACAATGACAACGGCAATATCAGCCCTGATGACCCTGCAAAGTCCCCCTTATTAACATGTGGGGGCTAGTGCCAAAATTGGGAGAGCTGTCTCATAAACTAGTCAAGCTGCCTGACATAGTCAGCCTCACGGAATCATGCCTTACAGGTAACATCCCAGACTCCAACATCACTATGCCTGGGTATGTCCTGTCCCACCAGCAGGACAGACCAAGCAGAGCTTGTGGCACAGTGGTATACAGTCGGGAGGGAGTTGCCCTGGGAGTCCTCAGCGTCAACTCAGGTCAAACATGGGCAAAGTAACCTCCTGCTGATTACCACGTACCGCCCTCCCTCAGCTGATGAATTAGTGCTCCTCCATGTTGATCATCATTTGGAAGAAGCACTGAGGGTGGCAAAGGTGCAGAATGTACCCTGATTGGGGGCCTTCAATGTCCATCACCAAGAGTGGCTCGGTAGCACCACTACTGACCGAGCGAGCTGAGTCCTAAATGACACAACTGCTAGACTAGGTCTGCGACAGGTGATGATGGAAAAACATACTTGACCTCATCCTCACCAAGCTGCCTGCTGCAGATGTATCCGTCCATGACAGTATCGGTCATTGTGGAGATGCAGTCCCGCCTTCACATTGAGGAAACCCTCCATCGTGCTGTGTGGCATTACCACCATGCTAAATGGGATAGATTTCGAACAGATCTAGCAATGCAAGACTGGGCATCCATGAGGTGCTATTGGGCAGCAGCAGGATTGTATGCGAACACAATCTGTAACCTCATGGCCTGGCATTTCCCCCACTCTACTATTACCATCAAGCCAGGGGATTAACCCTGGTTCAATGAAGAGTGCAGGAGGGCATGCCAGGAGCAGCACCAGGCATACCTAAAAATGACGTGTCAACCTGGCGAAGCTATAAAACAGGACTATTTGTGTGCCAAACAGCATAAGCATCAAATGAAGAGAGAGCTAAGCGATCCCACGACCAACGGGTGAGATCTAAGCTCTGCAGTCCTGCCACATCCAGTCGTGAATGGTGGTGGACAATTAAACAGCTCACTGGAGGAGGAGGCTCCACAAATATCCCCATCCTCAATGATGGAGGAGCATAGCACATCAGTGCAAAAGATAAGGCTGAAGCATTCGCAACAGTCTTCAGCCAGAAGTGCCGAGTGAATGATCCATCCGGAGGTCCCCAGCATCACAGATGCCAGTCTTCAGCCAATTCGAGTCACTCCACGTGATATCAAGAAATGGCTGAAGGCACTGGATACTGCAAAGGCTATGGGCCCTGACAATATTCCAGCAATAGTACTGAAGACTTGTGCTCCAGAACAAGCTGCGCCCCTAGCCAAGCTGTTCCAGTACAGCCACAACACTGGCATCTACCCGGCTATGTGGAAAATAGCTAGGTATGTCCTGTACACAAAAAGCAGGACAAATCCAACCCGGCCAATTACTGCCCCATCATTCTACTCTCTGTCATCAGTAAAGTAATGGAAGGAGTCATCAACAGTGCTATCTATGCGACACTTGCTTAGCAATAACCTGCTCACTGATGCCCAGTTTGGGTTTCGCCAGGGCCACTTAGCTCCTGACCTCGTTAGAGCCTTGGTTCAAACATGGACGAAAGTGCTGAACTCCAGAGGTGAGGTGAGAGTGACTGCCCTTGACATCAAGGCAGCATTTGACCGAGTGTGGCATCAAGGAGCCCTAGCAGAGCTGGAATCAATGGGAATCGGGGGAAAACTCTTTGCTGGTTGGAGTCATGCCTAGCACCAAGGAAGATGGTTGTGGTTGTTGGAAGTCAGTCATCTCAGCTCCAGGACATTATTGCAGGAGTTTCTCAGGATAGTGTCCTTGGCCCAACCATCTCCAGCTGCTTCATCAATGATCTTCCTTCCATCATAAGGTCAGAAGTGGGGATGTTTACTGATGATTGCACAATGTTCAGCACCATTCACGACTCCCCAGATACTGAAGCAGTCCATGTCCAAATGCAGCAAGACCTAGATAATATCCAGGCTTGGGCTCTCAAGTAGCAAGTAACAGATGCGCCACACAAGTGTCAGGCAATGACCACCTCCAACAAGAGAGAATCCAATCATCGCTCCTTGCTGTTCAATGGCATTACCATCACTGAATCCCCACTATCAACATCCTGGAGGTTAACATTGACCAGAAACTGAAGTGGACTAACCACATAAATACTGTGGCTACAAGAGAAGGTTAGAGGCTAGGAATCGTGTGATGAGTAACTCACTCCTGACTCCCCAAAGCCTGTCCACCATCCACAAGGCACAAGTCAGAAGTGTGATGGAATACTCCCCACTTGCCTGGATGAGTACAGTTCTTACAATACTGAAGAAGCTTGACACTGTCCAGGACAAAGCAACCTGCTTGATTGGCACCACATCACTCCCTCCACCACCGATGCACAGTAGCAGCAGTGTGTACCATCTACAAGATGCACTACCGGAATTTACCAAGGCTCCTTCGACAGCACCTTCCAAACCCACGGCAGCACCTTCCAAACCCACGACCACTACCACCAAAGACAAGGGCAGCAGATAGATGGGAACACCACCACCTGGAAGTTCCTCTCCAAGTCATTCACCATCCTCACTTGGAAATATATCGCCATTCTTTCACTGTCGCTGGGTCAAAATCCTGGACCTCCCTCCCTAACAGCACTGAGGGTGTACCTACACCACATGGGCTGCAGCGGTTCAAGAAGGCAGCTCATCACCACCTTCTCAAGGGCAATTGGGGATGGGCAATAAATGCTGGCCCAGCCAGCCAAGCCCACATCCCATGAATGAATAAAAAAAGTCTTTGAGCCACACATTCACCTCTCTAATCTTATTTACCCTACACCAATTTGCTTGTGGATCAGGTAATAATTGAAAGATTATTACCTTTGAGGTTCTACTTTTTAATTTAGTCCCTACCTGCTCATAATCCCCAAGCAGAGCCCCTTTCCTGGTTCTATCTATGTCATTGCTACTTATGTGGACCACGACAATTGGATCCTCCCCCTCCCACTATAAGTTCCACATCAACCCTAAGTAGATATCCTGACTCTTGGTACTATGCAGGCAACACAGCCTTCTGGACTCTTGCAGAGAACTGTATCTATCCCTTTGACTATACTGTCCCCTATCACAACATTCCTATTTACTCGCCCCACTTCCTAAACCATGGTGCCATTGTCAGTTCACTCGTCCACCTTTCAACACCTCTGTCATTTATATAAGCTGCAGGAACCTCAAACCTGTTGGAAAATTGCAAGGGCTGAAGCTCCTCTACTTCTGTCTTCTCAATCCCTTTACCTGCCTCACTTGCTGTCACACCCTGATCACTGAACAAATTAGATGACTCTATCCTTAGGGGCCTTCTGGAACAAAGTGCCCAGGGGGAGAATTTTCTCCCCTTCATGTGGGCTGGGCGGGAGCGGGCATGGGCAGGTGCTCAGCCGATCGCCACATGCTGCCCTTTTACGTGGGCGAGCCAATTAAGTCCCACCCAGCCTGACGTGCACTCGTAAGTGCTGAGCGCTCCCAGTGCGGACGGGGGGAGGAGGGAGACCCCTCCTTCGCATGCCTGCGAAAGAGCGCAGAAATCTCTCTGAGGCATGGAGCTGCCTCAGGGACATGTACTTCATTGTGAAAACGTGAAAAAAAGATTTGAAAAAATTAATTGGACATGTCCCCTCATGTGTCAGTGTCACATGAGCTGGGACATGTCTATGAATTTTATTTAAAAATGTTATTAAAGTTTTAAAACCTTCATGAAACCTCAACCCGCCCGTGGATGAGGTTCAATGAAAAATGCAAAGGCCGCTTGGGCTCTTCACCTGCCCACCAAATTTAAGATTGGACAGACAGCCCTGACAAGAGGTTTAATTAGTTATTTAACAGCCTTAATAAGCCTTTGACAGTTTGGCGGGTGCACAGCCAACTCCACTGCGCACCTGCCGAACTGGGGATCAGAATGACATGCGGTGATGTTGGGACTCATGCCCGATGTCACCGTGCGTCATTTTATGTGTCGGCGAGCAGGGCCCACCCCCACATGCCAACCAGAAGATTCAGGCCCAGGTAATTTTCCCCCGGCCTGATGCATAACAGTGTCCAAAGCTCAGACTCTAGCTCATTAACTCTAAGCTGAAGTTCCTCAAGCTGCAGACACTGGGGATGTGGTCGGCATGGATCACATTGGCATCCAATAGGCCCCACATAGTGCAGCTGCAACACATCACCTGTCCTGTCATTCTTATTGTGTGATAATTAACAAATTAATTAATTATTTTCCTAACTAATTTTGAAATTAAATTAATGCCTCTGATCACCACCACGTAAACTAATTTAAACCTTAATAATAGAATAAACCTTACCATTTTAAAATAAAATTAAACAGTAGACTCACCAGATAATTAAGAGTTACTGAAAAAAATTACATCTTTCTAATCTCCAGCTATTTGCAGACATTCCCTAACAGTAATTACTCATCAACCAATCAATTTACAGCTTTCACAGAATCACAGAATTTTAATGGCACAGAAGGAGCCGTTCAGCCCATAATGTCTGCAGCAGATCTCTAAATGAACATTATGACTCAGTGCCATTCTCCTGCCTTTTCCACATAATGCTGCACATTGTTTCTATTCAAATAATCATCTTTTGCCCTCTTTAATGCTTCAATTGAACCTGCCTCCACCACACTTCCAGGCAGTGCATTCCAGACCCAAACCACTCGTTGTGTGAAAAAGTTTTTTCTCACATCACATTTGCTTCTTCTGCAAATCATTTTAAACCTGTGCCCTCTCATTCTTGATCCTTTAATGAGCGGCAACAGCTTCCCTCTATCTACTCTGTCCAGCCCCCTCATGATGTTGAACATCTCTATCAAATCTCTTAGCCTTCTTCTCTCCAAGGAGAACAGTCCCAACCTCTCCAATCTATCCTCATAGCAGAAGTTTCTCATCCCTGGAACCATTCTTGTAAACCTCTTCTGCATTGTCTCCAATATGTTCACATCCTTCCTATAATGTGGCGCCTAGAACTGTACATAGTACTGCAGCTGAGGTCTAACAAATGTCCTATACAAATTCAGCATAACCTCCTTGCTCTTATACTGTATGTCCCTATTAATAAAGCCAGGACACAATATGCTTTTTAACTGCTCTCTCCATCCAACTTCAATGATCTATGGACATATATACCCAAGTCTTTCTGCTCCTGCCCTCCCTTCAAAATTTCACCCCTTATTTTATATTGTCTGTCCATGTTCTTCCTACCAAAATGCAGAACCTCACATTTCTCCACATTGAACTTTATCTGTCACCTATCTGCCCACTCCACCAACTTATCTATGTCCTTTTGAAGTTCCACACTGTCCTCCACACAGTTCACAACACTCGCAAGCTTCATATCATCTGTAAACTTTGAAATTGTTCCCTGCACACCAAGATTAGATCATTAAAATATATCAGAAAAAGCAAGGGCCCCAATACCGACCCTGGGGAACTCCATACAAACCTTACTCCAGCCTGAAAAATATTCATTGATCATTACTCTCCGCCTCCTATTCTTCAGCCAATATTGTATCCGTGTTACTACTGTTTCTTTTATTCCATGAGCAATAACTTTTCTTACAAGTCTGTTGTGTGGCACTGTATCAAATGCCTTTTGAAAGCCCATGTATACCATATCAACAGCATTACCCTCTTCAAAAAGCTCTAGCAGCTTAGATAAACATGATTTCCTTTTTAGAAATCCATGCTGGTTTTTCCTTTTCAACCCATATTTTTCCATGTGATTACTAATTCTATCCCGAGTAATTGTTTCTAGAATCCTGCCCACCACTGAAGTTAAACTGACAGGTCGATAATTGCTGGGCTCATTATTACAATCTTTATTGAACAAGGGCGTAATGTTTGCAATTCTCCAGTCCTCTGGCACCACCCCTGAGTCTAGGAAAGGCTGAAAGATTATGGCCGGTGCCTCTGCAATTTCTACTCTCACTTCCTTCAGTATCCTTGGAAGCATCTCGTTCGGTCCTGGTGCCTTGTCAACTTTAAGTACCCACCGTCTATTCAACAATTCTTCCTTGTCAATTTTGATCCCTTCTAGTGCCAATGGCCTGGGTGGCATCTATCTCCTTGGTAAAGACGGATGCAAAGTATTCATTTAATACCCCAGCCATGGCCCCTTTGTCCATGTGTTAATTCCCTTTTAGGTCCCTAATCGGCCCTACTCCTCCTTTTACCATCCTTGTACTATTTATATGCCTATTGAAGACTTTGGGATTCCCCTTTATGTTGTCTGCCAGTTGTTTTTCATAATCTCTCTTCGCTTCTCTAATATGCTTTTTCACCTCCTCTCTGAACCTTCTGTATTCCTCTTGGTTCTCAATTGTATTTTCTACATGACACCTGTCATAAGCGCAATTTTTCTTATTTATCTTAATTTCAATCTCTTTTTTAGTCCAGAGAGCTCTGATTTGTTTGCCCTACCTTTCCTATGATGTCTCTTTCTCTCTCTTTGATAGTTTTTATAGCACAGAAACAGGCTATTCGGCCTAATGTGTTGATGATGGTGCTTATGCTGTCGGTGCATATGAGTTTCCTCCAACTTGTCTTTTTGTAACCCCTGCAACATATCCTCTATTCCTTTTCCCTTGGTGTTTATCTAGCTTTTCCTTAAATGCTATGCTAGTCTTCTCAACTGCTCCTTGTGATAGCGAGTTCTCCATTCTAATCACAGTCTTGGTAAAGAAGTTACTCCAAAATTCCCTATTAGGTTTTTAGTGACTAATATTTATCACCCTGACTGTTGGTCTTGCCTGCAACTCACTACATCTACTCTACCAAATTCTTAATGATTTCCATCAGATCAACCCTCAGTCTTCCCTTTTATTAGAATAAAGAGCCCCAAACTGTCTGATCTTTCCAGATGGGTATAAACTTTCAGTTCTGGTATGATTTTAGTAATGAATATTTGCACCTTCTCCAGTGACCCCATGGGTGGAATCGTCCCAGATTTGCACAAAGTGTGGTAGTGAGTGGGTAAAATGATGTTTTACCCGTGGGTTGCAATGGCGGCTTTTTGTGCCATATCATCCCAAACTTGCTGCATTAATTATGCATTCCCGGGAAATATGCCATTTCCATGGTGGGCGGGGCTCTCATTTTCCCGCCACTCCATCAGCTCGCTGCTTCATCACGCCGGGCGCCATATTTAAAGCCCAGCCATGCACACACCTCTTGGTGCTTCCAGGCCATGACTGCTGCAAAGAAGATATAGCCCTGAAAGGCAAAAAGACTGCAGCCCCCAGGTTCAATGACCCGCCCCTTGAGCATCTTTTGGGTGCAGTGGAGGCCCACTGTGATGACCTCCACTGTGGCTGAAGAAAGGGCAGCAACCTCACTAATCTGGCTTGGGAGGCGGTGGCAGCGGTTGTCAGCGCCAATGGCCTGCAAAAGAGGACAGCCACCCAGTGCTGCTACAGGATGAATGGTCTCATCCATTCCACCAGGGTAAGTCACTCTTCTCATCACTCTCAACTCACACACTCACAAACCCATCACACATCCATAGGGATCTCACACATCAAGGGACAACAGCACTAACTCTCACACACACTCTCACATCTCCATCAGGCTCATGCTCTCTTGAGCTCGCATCCTCACCCTGTCCATGGCTTCATTCACCACACAAACATTCCACACAGTGCCATGTGTCCTGCTCACATTCTCTCCATCTGTTTTCATGCAGGAGAAGCTGGCTCACATCAGCAGCAAGAGGTCCCAGGCCAGGGGGTGGAGTGGCCCACATTAGGCCCCTCACTCACTTTGAGGAGTGTACCACTGCACTGACTGGTGAGGACATGGACCATACCTGTGGTGTCAGTGAACACCATATCATCCCTCTCTCAACACAAGTATGAGTTCTCGCTCTCTTCTGCTTTTGAATCTGCTGCCATGCACTAATTATCTCTACTTTGATTCACAGGGAACCCCTGCCAAGCGACTGACACCCTCAGCCAGCCAGTCCCTCAGCTTCTTCCAGGTCCTCACCTCCAGCCAAGAGGACACCTCCTCCATTGAAGAGCTGGAAATAAGTAGCCTGGCAGACCCATCACAGCGCTTACCCACACCCTCCACTAGTGCAGAGACACACCTTGGTGGGACCTAGATCTAGAGCAGGCTCAGGTTCACAATCTGATGGTCACCACATGGACACGTGTCCACAGCAGCAGGAGGCAAGTTCAGCCGAGCTTCCCGGCACTCGGAGGACAGCTGGGGAACAGGTGTCTGTCAGGTCAAAGTCAGATGATGAGCCTCTGGATTCAGCCTTCCAACTCACCCTGGAGAGTCAGCACAAGGCAGGTGAACATCATGCAGAGCTGTTGGAAGCCCTTAGCAGAATGGAAGCTCTTAGCAGAATGGCACTTGAGTCGGAGGAGTGCGTCTGCCTGCTCTCTGATGAAGTGTGTATGGAGGTCTCCATGGGGAGGATGGCGGACGCCATGAGGACCCTGGTCCAGCAGAATGCGGAGATATGTATAGACCTGCATTCCATCGCGGGAGCCATGGGTGAGTTCCTGCAGTGGCAATGTGAGAGGGAAATGGGGCACCTCAATGTCCTTCCAGGTGCTCCTTCCCCTCAAGGAGACAGGCCGGGGCCCTTGGGCACTCGGTGGGAGGAGGAGCAGCAGCCGGACACCCCTGGGCCATCCACTCAGGAATCTCAGAGGCTGTCCTCACCCTCAGAGTCCCCTTTGCCTGTGAGCCCCTCAACCTCATCCTCTGACACCATGGAGGGAGCAGCTGGCCCACAAGTGATTTTGGATGGAGAAGTGTGTATGTGGCAAGGCCTTTCAGAGCCTCGTGCAAGCTCTCTCCCATGCCCACGGATGCTTCATGTATCACACTCACCTCAATGCCCTGAGTGTTTTGAATGCTGCCTGCTGGGGTTTGCTTTCAGTTGTCCATCTGAGCTGACCTGCATCTCCGCCCACCCACTGATCACACTCCCATGCAGCACCAGATCTCGCCCACCATGACTCTCGTTTCATTTTCGATTTGGATAGCATGGTGCTAATTCAGTTTTACTTTTGCTTCTTCCCACCCCCGGAGTCTGTGTCTGCCTCCGAGTCCCCACCAATCACCCTCGCTGTCCTTTCTACTGCTACTGTCGCACCCTCACCCTTCCACCCTACCACCTCACTCTGCCTTTGGTCATTTTGACCATTCCCTCATACCATGCCTACCCTCAGTTCACTCCCCAGGAGGCAGTCATGGACCCATCAGACCCTTTCCTTGCACGTTTACCTGGACATCCCCCTCTCCAGATGCCTTCACCCCCAGAACCCCAATTAATAGCCAGCCAGCGTGTAGCGCTCACTGAAAAGCTCAGTGCTGCTGGGGTGGGGGCAGGAGGAGGGCAGGCGCTGCCATCAATGCAGGCACAGGCGAATGCTGACAGAAATCTCCCAGAAGGCAGGGAGCTGAAGACCTGAAACCCAGGTAATAAAGTTTTTAAAATCAGGAAAAAAATCTCCAAGCATCACAATCAGGCACATGAACATATAAATTATAAAAATGCCATCCACAGATTTCTATTTTTATCCTATTTAATAATGGAAACCTCATCCCACCCTTTGCTGAGGGCTAATGAAAAATGTAAAGGCCACCTGGCCAATTCACCAGTCCACCAACTGAAAGGTTGGATGGGCTACGTAAAATTGCAGACAATTGCATCATTAATGGGCTTCATTGCCCTCTTAATTGTTGGCAGGCCTGCTTCTGACTTTTGCACATGCCCGCTGACTGAAATATCATGTAAGTGCAGGATGATATTGGGACACTCGCCTGACATCATCTCGCTTGATTTCACGCCCCATTGGGTTGGGCGCATGTCCGCCCACCCGATCAGTGTAAAATTCAACCCCCAGTGTGGTCTAACTACGATTCTTATATAAGCTTATCATAACCTCTGCTTTTCAATTCTATCCCTGTAGGAATGAATCCTGGTGCTTTCTTTGTCTTTTTAATGGCCTTTTCACCCTGCATTGCTACTTTTAATGGTTTCTGTCTTATATATTTTTTCACAGTCCTCTGCATAAACTGCAACTTAGTGTCATCTGCATATTTTGAAATTGTATTTCTAACTCTCAAGTCCAAATAATGAGTAACAATTAGTCCCAGCGCTCAGGGTGCAATCACTGAATTCATGAAAGCTTCCAATTTTTGCTGTTAGTTTCTCTGTAAAAACCTTTTCAAAAGTTACACGTTATTGAATGAAGTATAGCTTGGTTTTTGTCAGCGTACTAACTTCAGAATTACTGCTGAACGCTCTCATTGCCAATGAAAAGCTAATTTTATGTTTGCAGAATGTCAAATTTCTCCATTGTGAGACATTTGTATATATTATTAAATTGTTTTGAAAGTTTGTTTAAATTTACATTTTAACTCCTTTCTAGGTCCAATCATTTATTTTGTTATTTGAAAATTTAAACTAAGAGTGAAGGATAAAAACGCTTTTAACTTCTAATTTTCCTGGGTGGATCGTGATCCCAATGGAGACCTCAGTTTAGGGTTGGGAATCCGGAACTGGTTATGGGACGATGTCAGCTATGATCTTCCTGGAAATAGCCAATTAAGAAGCTGCCCCCAGAAACCCCATTCCATTTGGGGTAGTGGCCAGATTCCAATGAAGGGAGGTCTGTTCAGCAGAGCCCGTGGATAGGGCCATAGGCTGTACTTGCAGTGTGGGTACTGCTGAGGGACCAAAAGCTGGCCTATCAATGATGTCACGCAGGCACATTCAGTAGGAGGACTATGGCAGCCTTTTGTTATGATCCCCAGCTGAGGTTACCACTGGACAAGCCTGGTCCCAGGGTGGAACCCAGCTTGATAGATCCTAATTTTTATTTGTTTGTTTAGATATGTGGAGAGTGGCTACTGAAGAGAATCATCAGAGTCAGCTAATAAACTTTTAACTAAATAATAAAGCATTTATTAGACAAGAAAGATGAACTATATTGCAATACTCCTTCACCTACAACTATACCTTTAGAGGTATATACAGATTTGTAAGGATAACACGATTTACAGAAGCAATCTTATACTTTAATGTTCACAGTAAATACACAGTCATGTAAACCAATAGGCATTCTGTGGTCAGACACGCCACACACTCTGAAACCAAGTGACATATGCCACCTCAATCAGATGCTATAGGTCTCTCATTAACTCCTCCCAGATGCTTGTCCCCCCATGAGCCAACTGGTCACACCAAACTCCATCTTTCACATGAGGGTTTCCAATCTCCACTCTCAAAGAACTCGCTTTAGAATCTTCTCCTAAACTGATGCTTTCTCTTAGGCGCCTTCTGCAAGTGTTCACCTCCAGGGTTTAGAACTCTCCTTTTGATGTTCCTCTTCCTTGGGTCACCACACGCATTCAAGTTGTCTTCCATGCACTCTCTATCATCAGCTCAGCTGTCAACAGTACCACTGCTGCACATGCCCATAGCAAACAGTTACAGACCTTCAGGTGTCTCTTTGGACCTTCTTGCCTCTTGCAAGCTGTTGTCCTTTTAAATCTGCTTTCTGCAGCTTTTGTCTCTTTATATCTGAAGCTCGGAGCCTTTCTCTCTGCCCCTCACTCTTAACTTCACTTAACAGGACTTTTTCTAGATTCCTGTCCTTCCTTGGACTAAAAGGTCTGCTTGGGACTTTCCCCTGTTCCACTCCCCTGGATTTTTGGGGGTTTTCCTTAGTTTGGGACTGGCTATCTGTCCCTATTGCTCCAGACTCTCTCTGGCAGCTACTTTCAACCAAATTTAGCTTGGAGCTGGCTATATTTCCCTCTATGCTGCTTCTCTGGCAGCTATCTTCAAAACCAGCTGAACTCCAACAGCTTCCAAAACAAACTACTGTTTGTAGCTTTCCTGTGTGTGTCTGCGGGAGGGACCTGCCTCTTTGGACCCTGTTGCTAGGCAACAGCCCAATTCTAAGAACATAAAAACATAAGAAATAGGAACAGGAGTAGACCATTTGGCCCCTCGAGCCTGCTCCACCATTCAATAAGATCATGGCTGATCTTCTTGTGTTTCCTGTGTTTCAATTACAATTCCCATCTACCCCGGTAACCTTTGATTCTCTTGCCTAACAAGAATCGATCTACTTCCACCTTAAAATATTCAATGAATCCACCTCCACCACCTTCTGAGGCAGAGTTCCAAAGTCCCACTGCCCTCTGACAGAAAAAAAAAATTCTCCTCATCTCTGTCCTAAAAGGGCAACGCCTAATTTTAAACAGTGCCCCCTAGTTCTGGGCTCACCCACAACAGGAAACATCCTGTTGACACCCACCTTGTCAAGGCCATTCAGGATCTTGTACACTTCAATCAAATCACCCCTCACTTTTCTAAACTCCAGGCAGCCCATTCTGTCCAACCTTTCCTGATAAGACAACCCACTCATTCCAGGTATTAACCTAGTAAACCTGCTCTGATCCGCCTCCAATGCATTTATATCCTTCTTAAAATAAGGAGACCAAAACTGCACACAGTATTTGAGGTGTAGTCTCACCAATGCCCTGTATAACTGGAGCACAACATCCTTCCGTTTATGTTCAATCCCTCTTGTAATAAAGGATAACATTCCATTAGCTTTCTTATTAGTTAATTCTTCTACTGTTGTTTGTTTAACCTAGCTGCAACAGTCATAAAAACCTCATTAGAAATGCAGGCACCTTTTTAAAGTGATACAAAAACTCAATTTGACCTTTTCTTTACAGGCAGATACAGAAATACAAATCAAACTTAAAATTAAAGCTAAAACTCATTCTTAACACCCCATAAATTACAAATATAACTTACTTAAATGGTCTCTATTTCCTAACGCATTGTAGCAAGAGTTCCATTAGTGGAGGTATCAGTCTCCATGAAATGGTTGCAATGGCATGCCTCCTGCTTGGAGAGACATGAGCATTGCAATTTGATGCTGGCAACTTAATAAAGGGCCTCACGTGGTTCACAACTCAGACCCCACTATGAAGCTCAATTTCTGGACACCTGATGCAGCTAGCTCCTATGTGACATTGAAAAATTGTGATCCAATTCCACAATAGTGATTAATTGCCCCATTAAGTGTTCTAAGCTACCGCCCCCTTCCTCCACCTTCTAAGCCACCTCTGTGGGGCTAGAAAAATTCAGCCCTAGATGTCTGTAAGAACTTAGGCTGAGATCAATCTGCAGTCTTCAGAGCAGATTGTTCTTAATATCTCCTATGTCAGTGAAGTACAAACAGCCATCTCTCATTTCAGACATGAAACCACTGACTGTCCATCCATTCCAGTAGTTAAATGTACTCCAGAAACTCCAACACTTTGGCAACATCACTGTGTTGCCCAGCTCTTCCCTTGTTCTTGTAGGCCACCTGTACTGTTGGCATTACTGTCTGTGAGAATACTTCAATGCGATTGGCTGCTTACCCTGTTTGCTGACATCACTGCCGCTACATGCATGAAACTCCCCTTGAATTGGTGGCAGGCTTAAGCTGCTGTCAGGAAAAGGGAAGTCCCTGCCACAGAGTTCACTGGATTGTTGTGGGCAGCTTTCCTCAAGGTCAGCAGCAAACACTGCTGTTTCACCACTAATCCCAAAATCTAGCCCATTGCGTTTACTACATTACCCTTATTTAGCCTTTCTGTTACTTCTTCAAAGAATTCAATGTTGTTGATAAACCTTGTAGACTTTATATATACAAAGCAGTGGACATATCTGGAATGGGGACAAAAGAGGAGAGAAGGGTGCAAAAATTTATTTTACCCATAGTAAGCTGAACCTGACCTGCAGCTAGTATATAGCACCAGTATTGCCTACTTAAAAAAATCACTAGTGTACTGTTAAGAGTGTTCTCAATGGAGATTTAGGTATCCATGTGGGAAGACTTGCTCTATGTGCTGCAAAATAAAATCATAAACCTTATCTTCATAAATGTACTTATGATTATGTGACATGTCAGATGGGAAATCTATCTTCCAGCCAATAGCTGATGGTTATTGACAGAGTCATCGGTGTCAGCATTCCATCTCGTGAGACAATCGTTTGCACATTCACTTTGGCCTGAATTTTGCGCTCATTGGGCGCATGCAGTTGGTGAGCCCAGGAGCAGACAGGAAACCGTCCCCTTATTGCGATTTCACACTGGCCTGCCAGTATGAACCATGCCCTGAGACAGGCTCAGTGCTGCTGGTGGGGGCGGGAAGAAGGCGGGTGCCGACGTCACCGTGGATGCTGGTGAGCCCTTCCACTGAGCTCCCTGAAGGCAGACAGATACCTCAGGGAGCTGCAGACCTCCAAATAATAAAAGAAAGCACAAAAATGCTGCAAAACATGTCCATGCAGCACATTCAAGCACCTGAAAGCAGACCTCATTTAAAAAAAAAGTCCCCAGATGTTTCTTTTTATTTTATATCCTAACGGAGATTGCATCCCGTCCTTGGATGGGGTTCCATCAAAAATGTAAAGCCTTCCTGGCCAATTGGCCCGTCTGCCAACCGTAATGTTGGACAGGCCACAAAAAAAATTGCTGACAATTGGGCCATTAATGGGCTTAATTGCCCGCTTAATCGTTGGCGGGCGCTCTTCCGACTTTTGCATGCGCCCGCCAAGCGAAATATCGCATGATGATGTTGGGACACGCGCCTGGTGTCACCTTGCGTAATCTTATGCCTGTTTGGGTTGGATGTGCACCCGCCTGTGGGATGTAAAATTCTGGCCTTTATGTTAAACATTGTTCGGCTAAGGAGGCCCACTCTGGAATGGCAGTCTCTGCTATATTTGTTGCAAATGAAGGCAGTGAGTTGAGAAAGAGCAGTATTTGTTAACCTCTGTTTTCTCTGAGTCATCCTCTTGACCAGCTGAGCTTTCCATTTATCCTCACCTCTTCCAACGCTCTTACATACAAGTCAGCCTTCAGAGGTCGTGGCTGTTAGCAACTGTCTCCCACTGTTTAAGTGTCAAAAACAGCTAGTATTGGATTTATAGTCGTTGACAATCTGCTGCCACTTACCAAAGGCCACAATTTCTTAATAGCTGAATGTAACATTTTAATATGAGAAAATGCTGCATTTGTAATTAAGAAAGAATGACTTGGTATTCAATTTTGTTGAGCAATTCTAATATTTTTCTTTTCTCTCCATGTAATTTTTCTAATATTAAAAACATGTTTTGAACAGACATTTGATCTTGTGTCAGTTTAATTGTTTTTGGTGATTGTATATCTGTTTTGACATCTACTTTCTGCAGGTGAAGAGGAATTATGTAGTATTGCATAAGAATATGCCAATGATAGCAGGCAACCTGAAGTGGTCCCAAGAGCTTCGTGAAAGAATCTTAAGTCAGAGGAATCAATTCAGACACATTAATCATCTGTAAATATAGCTTTAAATAGAGAATTGTGTTTCATACAAAATATTTTTCAAATTATACTTCATAGTTATTTATAATTATATATTTAAAAACTAACTTGTTTGTATATTTGGCATATTTCTAGAAGCCTACAAACAAAGAAAGCAAGCCTCATTTTCCAAAAGTGTGACAGAATGTTAACTTTGATTGATCACCATGATGAAGAAATCTACTCATTGTGGATTGAAAGTCTAGATGCCCTTTGTCAGATGAACTTGAATCAGCCATTTCTCAAATGGGATAAAGAATCTGGTTTATACTTCGTGAACTTTAGCCCTGAGGTAAGACATTTTTCTCTTTTTTGGGGGCTTAAGATGGTAACATTATCTAACCATGGTTACAATATGGATATTTCGTATGATGTAAGAGATGATTTCATTCCTGAGTTACATTATAATTATTTTCACTCAGCTTTCATCTGTTCTTCGTGAGGTCAAATACCTTGGGTTGTTAAAAGGATTTAACATCTCGGATGTGGCATTAAATTTGTATTCAAAAAGAGAGATTCTTCACTTGGTAAATATGAGTTATTGTGCCTGTTTTGGATACGATTGTGCAGTTATCTTGTGTGACAAATATGTTAGCACTGACTTATGATTGAAATTCTAAGTGGTTTCTCGATATTTATTAAAATGCTTGACATGTTTAAAATTTGTGAGTAAGCTAGTTGACACAATTTTCAGCTAAGTTTGCTGGAAGGGGTACTGTATCCTTGTGTAATCTGTGTGATGTAATGGTCTTCTGAGTTATCTTCTCCAGACAAAATATGGTTAGCGAAATGTTTTCTTTTTACAAAGTCAATGGCCGAAATTTTCCCATCCGGTGTGCTTCGTGGCGGGGGAGGGGGAGCGGAGAATCCAGCAGCAGACAAAAAGTCGCAAATCTGCCGTCATAAAAACAGCTTGCAATTCTGCCGATGGTAGGTGCATGGGGGGTCGGTGATCCCGCTGACTAGTGGCATGAACGCCATTTGCATTCACTAACATCACATGACTGCTCATTAAAACAGCTGCTTGCCAGAATCTTGTCACGCCTTCCAATGTTGTGTCACACCAGCGGGAAGTTATGTCGGTTACAAACCCGTTTGAAAAGGGGTGGCGTGCACAAGTCGGGCCTCAGTTTGCTGGTGAGTGCAACATACATAACATACCTGCCATAGCGCTGTGCCAGTCTTGTTGCGATGAATGCCGCTCTGCCAAGGCTGTAGGGTTGGTCTGCTCCTGCTCTTTGCCTACATTGACCTGGAGAAGACCACTGTGCTCCACTGTGGTACTCATGCTGGCCTCCACTTTCAGAAACTAGCATTTTAACTGGGGGTGGGCTGTTAGGCGAGGGTGGGGTTGATGAACATGAAGTGGGCAATGAGGAGGGAAGGCTGTGGAAAGGCAGTAAAGGGAAAGTGCGAACACGAGGGGGCCTTTCTGGGGTCGCCTTCTAACCTCTTGTTGCTGCAGAAGTCTGCTTAGAAAGAAAGGAGGAAGACCTCCTTGCGATGAAAGCCACTGAAAGCCAATGGCTTCATTAGCACTGTTAGAGGGCTGCTCAGAACTCAGTGGCTGCACATCACAGTCACTGCATCTCAAGGGTAACACATAGGAATGTAGAATTTGGGAATGCAGGCGATAATGAAGGAGGCAGAGCTGTATCATATGTGGCGTTCTATCAATGAAGGCCTGTCACGTGTTCACCAGATTTGACACTCCTAATGAGCCAAAGGGCATCCACTCACAACAGATAGATGGGAATACCACCACCTGGAAGTTCCCCTCCGAGCCACCCGCCATCCTGACTTGGAAATATATCACCGTTCCTTCACTGTCGCTGAACTCCCTCCCTAACAGCACTGTGGGTGTATCTACACCACAGGGACTGCAGCTGTTCAAGGAGGCAGCTCACCACCACTTTCTCAAGGGCAATTAGGGATGAGCAATAAATGCTGGCCCAGCCAGTGATGCCTACATCCTGTAAATGAATAAAAAGAACCGGATTGGTCTTTAGTATGGCACATTAGAGATGGAAGCACAGAGCTAGGTTGGGTCACTCATCTCAATTAAACTTTAGTATCCCAAGCAGGGCTCAAGATGTTACATATCGATGATGCCATCTTGGTCACCTCGATGTGTGCGCTAGTGTCTCAGGAACAAGGCGACATCAGCCACCATGCAAGTAGGGCAGGAAAAACAATGGACCCTTACAGTCTCCAAATGTGTCACCTTCTGAGCTTTACTTTCTTGCCCCTTGAGTCATTAATATCTTCAATGTTTCCTTTCAGAGAGAAGGCAAAAGCAAATATGGATCCAGGGCTCAATGCTGTCTTTATCAGGGTCCTAATGTAATGGAGGAGGTGAAAGAGGGAGAGGCGACTCCGTGCGCAGCTCCAGCAGGAGGGACATGGTCAAGCGGAGCTACAGCATGAACTAGAGGGTGAGGAGGAGAGACCCAGACAACAGGAATGACTTGCCACACCAAGGCTTTATTGTAGAAGAGTCTCCTATTTAATATATGAGTGAGAGGCAATGCCATGCATGTCTGCACTTATCCCGAGCTCTGGTACATCACACATGCCACATTCTTCGTTAAGACCCGATGCTACATTGAGTTGGAGTGTATCCCCTGCCAGTGACTTTGAAGGTGCCAACAGGGCTAAATTTCTTTGCGTCTGGTTCTTTCTGAGTGCCGGAGATCTGGACGTCCCTGCCTCCGGTTGCTGCAGGGATGTGTCAGTGAGGTGTTCCCCAGAAAGTAAGCCCGAGTATAATCTACAGCTGTGGCCCACCGATGTATGTGTGTCTGAGCTGGTGGAGGGTGCATGTGAGTGCCCTTGCTGTTCATACTGTTCAGCCACGGTCTGGATGTCACGCTGGTGCTCGACTGGCCTGGGGACCTGGATCTGCTGGTGCCTAGAAAATAGAAAATAGAGTTTCAGTTAATGAGCATGGGCTAGATAAGATTGTATGTGACTCAGTGTGAGCTTCAGGATTTGATGAGGTGATGGAGCTGTGATCCGTGTTAGGTTGATGGGAGAGGCCGATCTCTCCATTCCCACAGGAGCGATCCCTGGCCTCCCCAACCAGCTTGGCTGCAGTCGCCTCAAACTCGGTGAGGGCGCTGATGTTGGCCATTCCTCCCCTGGTTGCGCGCTCTCACACCTGTTGTGCACGAGCTTGGCCTGTATGAAGAAGAAAGAAAGGCATGTGATGCGAAGGGAAGGGAGCAGAGGCTGGGTGAGATGCGTGTCCCCTGTGTATGGTGAGCCCTCAGCAGAAAGGCCAGAGGATGGAGTGTGAACAACATGATAGATGGGATGGTGATGATGTGAAAGTCTCGGTGAGAGAATGATTGTTGATATGTGACCTCCGCTAATGGCTGCAAGAGACCCCTGAAGAGAGTCGCTGTTTCAGTGCGTGATGCCATGATATTGGAGGGAGTTGAAGGATGACTTACCCTGGCGGAGCGGATGAGATTATTCATCCTGTTCCTGCACTGGGTGGCACTTTGGGTGCGGTTGCCAGCAGAGCTGACCTGCTCTGTGAAGGCCTTCCAGGCTGGAGAGGTGAGGCTGCTGTGCTTCCTGCAGCCATCCCTTGGATACAGGACTTGCCTGTGCCCCTGTACCCCTCTGATCAAGGCCTGAGGGCCTGGTGGGTGAAGCGGGGCGCTGCCTTCTTTTTGAGACTCTTGACCTTCTTCTTCTGGCTGCAAGACATCTCTGCACGTGTCAGCAAGACAGCTGGGCTGGAGATAGTGAGATTATGCCTTTTAAATATGGCACCCAGACCTTCGATCCCACCATCTGACGGCGGGCGGACAAACCAGCTCCTGCCCCGCCAGGTGATTTGGCCCGACACTCACCGTGCATAACTATTCCCTCTCCAAGCTTGGAATCAGGCATGAGTTCCCGCCATTCTGGCCAGCAGGGTGGGCACTTAGTCTCATAAATGGAAAATTCTGCCCAATGTTCTTTCTAAATCTGATCATTTCCTAACTCAGTTCATCTGTATTTCTTCCTGTTCCATAAATATGATAATGTATGGTTTGTAATGCAAGGATTGAACATCCCAAAGAATTGGTGTGACTTTGATAACACATAGTTGAAGCTTGAGTAATGTATCAAACTTATCTTAATCTCAATACATTCTGCCTTAATATGTGGAACCCATATAATTGAATAAGCTTTTTGTCCCAAAATGATTTGTTGATATGGATTGTTCTCCTTTCGCATCTCTCTCTTCATGTTCTTCCATTGTAATACTGTTTTAATGCACACTGTAGTTTTCAACTTTGCAGCTTAATAAGGACTGATCAATCAGTTGTGATATTCTACTGAAGCCTGCTGACTGGAATATTTGTGTTCCAGCAGCTGTTCAGTCAACTGTAATGTTGAAAACTGCTGTGCTGGTTAAAATGGTATGTGAAGCAGAAGGAATGGGGTCAGCTGTTTGTTTATAACTGTTTCTAGCTGGGGATTGTAACTCAAGATGGGTAACTTTTTAATTCACTGAAATGATGTGTAAAACATGGGGAGTCATAACGGAAGGATTTCTGCGCAGTGATTACATTCACTTATGTGAATATCTGGTAAGTGAATAACCCCATGTAAGAGGGCTTATTTATGTGTAGAAAGTGTTTTTGGCTGAAAGAGATATAAAAACAGAGGTGATGAAAATATGGGTTCCATGTTTTTGTCATGTGTTTCTAACTTGCATTGGCAATTTGTATTCAGACACTCTTGCAAATTGGACAAATCACAAATGATACTAAATCATGGAATCGTAGAATACTAACAGCACAGAAGGAGGCCATTTGACCCATCAAGTCTTTGTCAGCTCTCTGTATGAGCAATTTAGCTTGTCCCACTCCACTGTTTTTTCCTGTGGCCCTGTAAATTATTTTTCTTCAGGTGCATATGAATTTGAATTTCCTCCTCCTTCCACCTTCTCAGGCAGGGTATTCTAGATCCGAACCATTTGCTACATAAAACAGATTTTCCTCATGTGATTTTTGTTTGTTTTTTGCCAATCACCTTAAGTCCTTGACCCTTTTGCCAATGGAAACAATTTCACCCTCCCTGCTCTGACTTGACGCCTCATGATTTTGAACAACTCTTATCAAGCCTCCTCTCAGCCTTATACGAAAGCAAACTCCTGCAAATGCTGGAAATCTGAAATAAAAACAGAAAATGCTGGAAATACTCAGCAGGTCAGGCAGCATCTGTTAAGGTTTCAATCGTGACTTTCATCAGAACATTTCTGATGGAAGGTTAAGTCCTGAAACATGAACTCTGTGTCTCTCTCCATGGATGCTGCCAGACATGTTGACAATGAACAGCATTTTTAGTTTTTATTCCTCTCAAGTTTGTGTTTGGAGAACAACCCCAGTTTCTAGAACATAGCCATCTGACTGAAGTCCCTCTTCCCTGGGACAATACTGGTAAATCTTTCCTGCACCTTCTCTAAAGCCATCACATCCTTCGTAAAGTGGGTGCCTAGAATTGGATATCACACTCTGGTTTAGAATGAATCAATATTTTATAAAGGTTCATCATGACTTCCTTGCTTTTTTATTGACTCCTGGAAAATCTTACTACATATCTTCCTCCATTCTGAAAAGCAACCTTTCACCATTCTTCTCTGCTTTCTGTCACTCAGTTAACTTTGTATTTGTGTTGCTGCTGTCCCTTTTATTTGACAGGCTTCATCTTTGCTGGCAAGCCTAGAACATAAGAACTTAAGGAATAGGAGTAGGAACAGGACATATGTCCCCTTGAGCCTGTTCTGCCATTCAATAAGCTCATGGCTGATCTGATCTTGGCCTCAAATTCATTTTCTTGCCCATCCCTCACAACCCTTGACTCCCTTGTAGATCAAAAATCTGTCTAACCCAGCCTTGAATATATTCAATGATCCAGTCTCCACTGCTCACTGGGGAAGAGAATACCAAACACTTACAACTCTCTCGGAGTAGGAATTGTCTGCATTTCCATCTTAAATGGGGACCCCTTATTTTTAAACTGTGCCTCCAGTTCTAGATTTCCCCATGAGAGAAAAGATCCTCTCGGCTTTTATCCTGTCAAGCCCTCTCAGGACCTTAAATGTTTCAATAAGATCCACTCTCATGCTTCTAAATTCCAATGCGTATTGGCCTAAACTGCTCAACCTTTCTTCATAAGACATCCCTTCATCCCAGGAATCAACATAGTGAAACTTTTTTTGAACCACTTCGAATGCAAGTATATTGCTCCTTAAATAAAAGAGGGAGGCTGGGAGTGGAGAGAGTGTGGCTCAGAGTGTCACAGAGAAAATGAGGGTCATGGGCAGAGTGGTCAGAAATGACGAGACGGGGAGCGGAGTGGTCAGGGAGGGCGAGGCCGTGAGCGGAGTAGTCAGCGGGGTTGAGGCTGTGAGCGGAGTGGTCAGAGAGGTCGAGGACAGGAGCGGAGCGGTCAGCAAGGGTGAAGCTGGGAGTGGAGCGGTCAGGGACGAGGCTGTGAGTGGAGTGAACAGTAAGGGTGAAGCTGTGACTGGAGCGGTCAGGGAGTGCAAGGCCGTGAGTGGAGCGGTCAGGGAGTGCAAGGCAGTGAGTGGAGCGGTCAGCAAGGACGAGGCTGTGAGTGGAGCGGTCAGCGAGGGCAAGGCCAGGAGCGGAGCGATCGGAGAGGGGATGCTGGGAGTGGAGTGATCGGAGAGGGGAGGCTGGGAGAAGAGTGACCGGAGAGGGGAGGCTGGGAGCGGAGCGACTGGAGAGGGGAGTCTGGGAGAGGAGTGACCGGAGAGGGGAGGCTGGAAGTGGGGTGATCGGAGAGGGGAGGCTGGGAGTGGAGTCACTGAAGAGGGTAGGCTGGGAGTGGAGTGATCGGAGAGGGGAGGCTGGGAGCGGAGCAACTGGAGAGGGGAGGCTGGGAGCGGAGCGACTTTAGAGCGAGGTGAAGCTGGGAGCAGAGTGACCGAGCCTTTAATTGAAACATTCAGAGAGGGAGAAGTGTGGGAGTGGAGCCAGAAAGCCTGGTGAATCCACAAGGTTGTGAATTTCTTGGATGGCCTTTTTCTGCAAGTGGTCACCCCACGTCTTAAGGTAGTGCAGGCAGAGAGAGTGATCACCCATCAGTCAAAGGAGACCAGGCAGTAGTACAGCTCCCTCCTGACTGCATTTCATCCTCTAACACTGGTAGGAGGGATGGTGCCTTTGTGGAGTCCACAATGCCACAACTAGCCCAGCTGTACATGTGGGCAGGTGGAAGATTGGAAAGTAATGGTGATAGTGGATTCTATAGCTAAAGGAACAGACAACAAGCTCTCCTGTAGCTGCAGACATGAACCCAGGATGGTATGTTGCCTGGGGTCAGGGCCAAGGATGTCACTGAGAACTTCAGAGCACACTGATGGCGGGAGTGGGGGTGGGGGTGGGGGCGGTGAATGGCCAGTGGTCATGCTCCATGTTGGTGCCAACAACACAGGTAGAAAGAGGGATATGATCATAATTTACAGATCTAGGAAAGATACTAACAAGCAGGACTTTAAAGTAATCTGGATTACTTCCAGTATCATGGGCTAGTTAGGATAGAAATAGGAGGATAGGGCACATAAATGTTTGGCTGGAAAGATGTTGCAGGGTGGAGGGCCTTGGATTTCTGGGACATTGGGCTGATTCAGGGGGAGATGGGGCCTGTACAGGCTTGACAGATTGCATCTGAACAGAGTTGGGAGCAATGTCTCCATGGGGTGCTTTGCTCATACTATTGGGAAGGGTTTATACTAACTTGGCAGGGGTGTGGGAACTCATCTGTCCCCGTCTTGCTGTCCTCCAAAGTGTGACGTTTCTTGTGGATTGTATTTCTTGCTTGAAGCAATTTTTCGAAGGATCAGCTTGTCTTTCAGTAGCTTGTCACAGGATGCAATACAGCCCAGGTCAAAATTCACTCGCACAAACTAAATAACCTTCATGGGAGAACCACTGAGGTGTGAATTATTAGGTGATCAAACTGCCTTCATTATTGAGAAGACATGTTCAGCAGGAGCCCTGGTGTGAAAATCAGGTGTTATGAAATGCGATACCAGGAGGCAGGATATATGGGACAATTGGCTACTTCTCAAGAATTGTCAGGACACCTGCTTAAATATGTGACTGTCCCTTTAAAAACGAGACATATGGTCACCCTAGAATATGAAGTTCAGGTCAATATGGAGACCTGACTCAAAAAGGGCCAGGACTGGGTACTAACTATTCCTGGATATAAGGTGTTCAGAAAAGAAATGGAAGGAAGAAAAGGAGGATGGGTGGCAGCATTGATTAAGGAGAATGTTACAGCACTGGAAAGAGGATGTCCCAGAGGGGTCAAGGGCAGAATCTATTTGGTAAGGGCTAAGAAACAGTAGAGGTCCCATTATACTATTGCGTGTATTCTTTAGACCACCAAATATTGGTAAAGATATAGAGGAAAAAAATTGCAAGGAAGTTACGGAAATGTGCAAAATTATAATGAGAGATTTTCATTATCCTAATATGAAACATAATAGTGTAAAGGGCAGAGAGTGAGAAGGGTTTCTGAAGTGTGTTCAGGAGAATTTTCGAGATAAGTGTGGGCCGAATGGTCTGAGATTTGTACTATGCGCAGTAGCAGGCGTGAAAAACATTATACCCGCTGGCCTCAATGGCTTCCTGCGCCATTAATTATGCAGCCACAGGAAACACGCTGTCCTCACTGGCGGTGGGCCTCGGAATCACCCACCACGCTGTTACTTCACTGTTTTCTCACTCAGGGTGCCATATCTAAACTGCAGCCGCACACACAGTTCTCAATCTTGCAGCCCAGGACTGCTCCAATGAAGACATGGCCCTGAAAGCCAAGGAGAGTTCAGTGACTCATCATTGGAATGCCTTTTGGAGGCCTGCCGTGATGTCCTCTACCTCTGACTGCAGGAGGTCCAGCAATCTCACCACTCTGGTTTGGGAGGTGGTGGTCAGTGCCAGCGCTCCACGGAAGAGGTTGGCCATCCAATGCAGAAAGCGGACAAATGATTTCATCTGTGCTGCTAGGGTAAGGCACTGTAAACTCACACACTCACAAGCCCATCATACATTCATTGGCATCTCACTTACTGCCAGCACATTGCCTCTCTCTCTCTTGCACACACCCTCACATCTCCATCTGGCCTCATCTTCTCTGGAGACTGCCTCCTCAGCCCTCACCATCTGAGGCCACCTGCACAGATCAAGATGTGCTCCCACACACACCCTAGGATACCTCCCTTCCCCAGTACAGCCCTCGCCCTGCAGCCTCTGCCCTTGCCTGGGACCATTTCTCCTCCTTCTCCAAGCAAGCCCTAGCCCTGCAGCCGTTGAAAAGCCACCCCCGCCTTACAGCTGGTCTCGTAAGTAGAGACCTGACGGTGAGCCCCCTTAAAAGTGATGTGGTGCTGCCTGCGAAGCCTGGCACTGATGTCTGTGATTCCTGCCTGAAGTAAGGTAGGCAAAAAAACCTCGAAGTCCTGAGTGAAGTGCAGCCCGCCAGGTGCACGTTGCTAATGTAGAATGTGAAACAGTCGATGTACAATCAAGCCAGCATGCCTGGATGACCCAGCGTGGAGGGACGATTCCGGTGAGCATGGCTTATAATGAGATGCTAAAGCATTGAAATGAGGTTCCGGGTGTGCTGCGGCAGGAAACACGGCCCGTCGTTGACGAGAGGAGTGGACGATCGCAAACTGGTTTCATTACAGCATGAATCGAATTTTTGGCCTTCTCACCATATTGTCTGCTCATGCTGTCAAATATGCCCACCACCAATGCAAGGGGAAAATCCCGCCTTATGTTTCCAACTCAACGAAGAAGGAGGCATTGCTGGATCTGCTTCTGGGGAATGAGGTAGGTCCAGCGGGTAAAGTGGCAGTGGGGGAATATTTAGGGTTCAGTGATCATAGGAGTTTAAGGTTTCAGTGGGGTGAAAACATTTCTGGCCCAGGTAAATTGAAATCAAGGCTGTCAGGCAAAACTGTAATGAAAGAATGGCCTTTAATGAGAACTTGTTTCAGTTACGGTTGAGGTGCATTCCCAGCAGGGATGAAAGTTAGAACAAACAAAGCTGGGAGCTCCCCAGATGGTAAAAGAGATAGAGAATAAGATGAAGCAGAATAAGGGTGTGTATGACAGATGTAAGATTGATAATACAAGTGCAAATTAGGCTGAATATAGGAAGTTCAAAGGGGAAGTGAAAAAAAAAATAAGCAGAGAGAGAGTATGAGAAGAGACAGACAGCTAACATGAAACAATGAAAAAGTCTTCTATAGGCATATAAATAGTAAAAGGGTGGTCAGACAAGGGGCAAAATTTTCCATTTTTGAAGCTAAGTGTGGTGGTGGGTAGGTTCCGTAGTGTGGTTCCTGCTGGTTGGAATGGTGGGAAATCGTGCCCGATTCTGCACTTGGAAGTTCATTAATTATGCACAGGCGAGTATCTCTCTGAATGTCAAGACAGGTCAGGAACTAATTCATCCGTCCTGCCATTAACTAACAGACTGGAAGGTCTGGGCACCATATTTAAATGGCACCTGAGTGCACACGTTTCACTCTCTCCAGCCTAGCTGAAGTTTAGAAACCCCCAGAGATGGCTGCCAACAAGAAGAAGGTGGCTCAAAACCACTCTTTCCGGCTGATAAACATTAGGGGCTGGTGCCATGGAGCCCTCAAAGCTATATGGGTGCAGTCAATTGCACCCTGCACTCCAGGGAAGCCTGAGATAGCTGCAAAGCCATTGAATCTCACAGCCTGGCTATCTTGATCAACTGTAAACCTCACATATTGATGAGCCTTATGTAGAGGTCTTCTGTGACCTCCTTGATGCATCTAAGTGTGGCAGACTACGAGTTGCACATAGGTCTCCTGTGGAACCCTGGACATTCTGCAGGCAAAGAAATTGAGCAGGAGATAGCCTCCCACTCGATGGGGCACTAGATCCTCAAGAAGAACTTTTGCAAATGCGATCTACCAGAGCCTGGGACAAGTGCAGACATGCGCGGCATTGTCTCTCGCTCATTTGCAGATAGGAGAGTCTTCTTTAACAGACTCTTGATCAACCTAGTCACCTACGTGGTCTGGGTCTATCCTTCCCATTCTTATGTTGCTGCTGAGGCTCCCCTGGACTCCGGACCTCAGGTGGTGTCCCTTCCTGAACCTGTACTTGGCAGCGCTTGTCCCTTCTTCTCCATTCTAGTAGAACCCTCAAGAAGGCAGCATTGATCCCAGGCTCCATTATTATTTCCTCCTTCTCTCTGTGAACTGATAGATTAAAGACTAATGAATAGTGGGAAAAAAACAGTGAAGCTCACAGTCTTAAACCCAAAGCCACTGTAATGGTCTCAAGTGTCTTCTGCTCTGCCAGCCTTGTTGCTGATGTTGCAATGTATGTGAGGCGCAAAATCACATCAAGGTGACCAAGATCTCATCCCTGAGACTTCACCTCTCAATCCCACAGAGATTGGTGAAGGTTTGAATGACATGTGTGACATTACTTAACCTAGTGCTCCAATCTCAGACCTGGCATACCAATTGAAACTAGCTTGCTCATGATTAATGACAAAGGATGCCCTTTGGCCCATTATGCATGCGAATTGTGGAAAGCACATGAAAACCTTTCATTGATGGAATACCATATATGCAGCAGCTGCGCCTCCTTAATGGTTGCTTGCATTCCCAATTTTCACATTCCTCTATGTTAATGTTGAAATGGAATGAATGTTAAGTGAAGCCAGTGCCTCCTACATTTTCCTGTTTGAGTGGCAAAAGGCATGGGTTCAAATGGCACCCTTCTGAAGGAAGTCTTCCTATTTCTCTGACTCAATTTCTGCCTTGTGGCTACAAAAAGTTTGAGGATGCCCCCAGAAAGGGCTCCTTAGTCCAGTGGTTTGCTCCTCTCATGCTGCCTCTGACTTCTCCTGTGCCAATTTGTTTCTGTATTACTCTTCATGTGCAAGATGGTTGTTCTTCACTTTTACTTCGATACCAGCTTCGACCCTCCCCCTGTCAGTGTTTGGGTCCCTCCAGATTTCCTGGAACCTCACGATGTGCAGGTAGAGATCCCTCCTGTTATTCTCCAGCCTCCTTCAGTAATACTGGAACCTATTGTTGTTGTAGTCAACATTCCAACCTTCCCCACTGAACCCGTCACTGTTGACGTGCCCATGCCTCATGTGGACCTCACCTCTTCCTATCTAGAGACTGTGTGCACAGTCACTTCCAGAGGAGAACCCCCCAAGAGAGCCTCACAAACCCCACCACTTTATTACTGTTACTACAGGGTGGAGATGCCTCCCCTAACCATGCAGCCCAGTACAGAGAGAGACAAGCCCATGGACACCGACTATGAGAATGGTCTGCACACCAAACTGTGCAATTCAGCATACAGGCCTTGTCCCTCCCTGGAGCAGGAGTACAATATGCATGCCATACATTGCCCTGCAGCATGGACCCTGCATCCCATGACTGTCTCTACCCTCTCACTTGTGACTGCGAGGTCCACCGAGTCCAAGGACAGTCTCTACTCTCTCACTGCTGACTTTGAGCCCCAGAACTGTCTCTACTCTCTCACTCGTGACTGTGAGCTTCAGGACTGTCTCTACTCTCTTGCTCCTACCTGCTGGCCCCAAAACGAGGATTTTGACTTTCAATTAGTTCACCAATGCCCTCATGACTGATCAATACACTATCTGCCTTCCCTTCCAACACCACCCCCCTAGCCTTCATGAATCTCTGTGGAACGCATCCCACTTGTGCTGCACAAACACACATGACCCCCCCACTTCCCATTCTGGAGTCAGTGTACATCCCCTCCCATTCATACCTGTGGTATCCCACCAACCCCCTTGTGTGTCTCCGCTTCAGTTTCCCTTGTTGGGCTCCAGTTTCCCACCCCTCAGTCTATCCTCTGACTGCCATTGTTTCCCCCCACCCCCCACACACCCTTCCACCAACGTTCTGCCCCTTTGGCCCCCATGTGTCCATCAGCCTTTCCCCCAACCCTTCCCAGCTGCAATGCTGGTTTTTGTCTGAATGTTCAGCCCTGTCTGAGTGCCGCTGTACAGTGGTATTGTCCAGGACTATAGAGGCAATCACTGGGAGCACAACAACTGTACACCTTCAGCAGTATGATGTTCCACTGGCATCGCAACAAGAGTGGCACAGCGCTGTCACAGGTAGCACTCACCTCGAAGTCGCGAGCGAAGTGAAGTCTGACTGCTGCATGCCACTCTTTTTCAAACGTGTTTCAGATCGATGCAAGTTCCTGCTAGCATTCCGCAAGATTGGAAGGTGCCACCTATTTTAAAAAAATTCATTCAAGGGATGTGGGCATCTCTGGCTAGGCCAGCATTTATCACCCATGCATAATTGCCCTTGAGAAGGTGGTGGTGAGCTGCCTTGAATCGCTGCGGTCCACTCCGGCGAGAAGCATATTAAATGAGCATTCATGAGGTGGTAATGAATGCAAATGGCATTCCTGACACTAGTCAGCTGGATACCCGACCCACCATTAACCCGTCATTAAAGAGTTGTCTGGAGAATAGCGAACTGTTTTCACATCAGCGGGAATCTGATTCTCTGCCTTTTTCCGACAAACCTGCCAAGGGCAGGAGAGGAAAATTCCGCACAAGGCACAAGCAGTGGGGCTGATAATGGACCAAGGAGAATATTTATGTATGGAGGCAGAGGGCATGGCTGAGGTACTAGATGGGTACTTTGGGTCTGTCCTTATTAAGGAAGAAGATACTAGCTAAGTCGTAATGAAAGAGGAGGATTGGCTAAACATTGATAAAAAGGCGTTATTAAAAAGGCCGGTTGTACTTCAAGTTGATAAGTCACCGGAACCAGATCAGGATACTTAAGGATGGAAATTGTGGAGGCACTGGTCATAATCTTCCAATCCTCCTCAGATACAGGGGTGGTGTTGGAGGGCTGGAAAATTGCAAATGCTGTACTCTTGTTCAAAAAAGGGTGTAAGGGTAAGCCAGTCAGTTTAACCTCAGTGGTGGGAAAGCTTTTAGAAGCAATAATCTGAGACAAAATTAACAAGTCACTGGATATATTAGATTAATTAGAAAATGCCAGCATGGATTTGTTAAAGGTAGCAGAGAGGGTTGATGAGAGTGATGCAGTTGATGTGGTGTACATGGACTTCCAGAAAATACTTCAGAAAGTGCCATGTAACAGGCTTGCTGGCTGAAGCCCATTGAATAAAAGGGACAGTAACAGCATGGATATGAAATTGGCTGAGTGACAGGAAACATAGAGTAGTAGGGAACTGTTGCTTTTCTGACTGGAAGAAGGTATATAGTGGAGTTTCCCAGGGGTCAGTACTAGGCCTACTGCTATTCTTGATTAATGACTTAGGCATGGGTGCGCAGGGCAAAATTGCAAAATTTGCAGCTGAACTGTAAGAAGTATAGAGAAAGACACCAAGAGGACATGACAGATGGGTTAAAGGGCAGACATGTAGCAGATAAAATTTTCTATTCAAGAAGGGAGGGAGAGAGAAAATAGGCAACTACAGGTCAGTTAGCCTGACATTGGGAAAGAGCTGGAATCTATTACTAAGCAAGTCTTAACAATTCATTAGAAAATGAAATGATCAGACCAAGTCAACATGGTTTTATGAAAGGAAAGTCATGTTGACAAATTTATTAGAATTTTTTGTGGATGTAACTAGTAGTGTAGATAAAGGGGAACCAGTAGATACAATATACTTGGATTTCCAAAAAGCATTCAATAAGATGTCACACAAAAGATAAGGGAGATGAGGGTAATATATTAGCATGGATAGAGGATTGGTTAATTGACAGGAAGCATAAATGTAGGGATAAATGGGGCATTTTCAGGTTGGTGGGTTGTGACCAGTGGAGTATCACAAGAATCAGTGCTGGAGCTTCGGCTATTTAAAATCTATATTAGTGACATAGACAAAGAGACAAAGAGTAACGCATCTAAGTTTGCTGATGAGACAAAGCTAAGTAGGATTCCAAGCTGTGAGGAGGACACAAAAAAGAGACTGCAAAGAGATATAGAAAGGTTCTGTGATTGGACAACAAGTTGGCAGACAGAATATAATGTGGGGAAATGTGTTATTCACTTTAGTCATAGCAGAATATTCTTTAAAATGTGTGAAATTTGTAAATGTTGATGTTCAAAGGGACTTGGATGTACTCATACAAGGAACACAGAAAGTTAGCATGCAGGTATAGCAAGCAATTAATAGTAC
The DNA here is from genome assembly GCF_017639515.1 of Carcharodon carcharias. Lineage (NCBI taxonomy): Eukaryota > Metazoa > Chordata > Chondrichthyes > Lamniformes > Lamnidae > Carcharodon > Carcharodon carcharias. The sequence goes on along the minus strand of NC_054478.1, from coordinate 81,532,981 downwards.
AAAAATAAAGAAGTTTTGCTGTAATTGTACAGGGATTTGGTGAGAACACACCTGGAGTAGTGTGTGCAGTTTTGGCCTTCATATTTAAGGAAGGATATCCAAAAGGAAAAACCAGTAAAATTTGGAAATGAAGGGTGCCAGTGAATCTTGTCTGAACTGACCTTCTATACCTTAAAATGGAATTCCAGCATTATTGATTTTACTGGGATTTGGAAAGTCTAAAGTGGTTTTTCCTTCAGAGCTTGCACTGGAGGCAATGCAGCAAAGATTTGTTAGATTGGTCCCTAGGCTGACAGGGTTGTCCTATGATGAGAAGCTGAGTAAATTGTGTCTATATTTGCTGGAATTTAGAAGAATGAGAGGTGGTCTCATTGAAATCTACAAGATTCTGAAGGGGCTTGACAGGATACTGAGATTTTTTTGTCCCCTGGTTGGGGAATCAAAACATGGGGGCACAGTCTCAGGATATGGGGCTAATCATTTAGGACTGAGATGAGGACAAGTTACTTCACTCAAAGGGTTGTGAATCTTTGGAATTCTCTTCCCCAGTGGGTTTTGGATATTCCATAATTGACTATATTTAAGGGTGAGACAGACAGATTTTTGGTCACTTAGGGAATTGAAGAATATGGGGAGCGGGTGAGTCAATGGATTTGAGCTGAAGATCAGCCATGATTGGATTGAAAGGCAGAGCTGGCTCGATGGGCTGCTCCTGCTCCAATTTCTTATGTCCTTATGAAGTTTAATGTAGACAGCATGAAGTGTTTACGTTTTGGTCGGCAGAACAAGTGGAGGCAGTATAAAATAAAGGATACAGTTCTAAAGGGGTGCAGGGACAGAGACTTGGGACATGTGTGTACAAATCATTGAGACTGGTAGGGCATGTTGTGAAAATGGTTAATAAAGCAGATGGGATCTTGGGGTTTATAAAGAGAGGCATTGAGTAAAAAGACAAAAAGATAATGGTCAGCTGGAGTATTGTGTCTAATTCTGGGCAGCGTACTTAGGGAGGATGTGAAGGCATTAGAGATTTACAGGAATGATTCCAGGGACAAACGACTTCAGTTCCATGGTAGATAGGAGAAACTGTGGCTGTTCTCAGAGAAGAGAAGGCTGAGAGGAGGTTTGACCGAGGTGTTCAAAATCAAGGGTTCTGATCAGAGTACATTGGGAGAAGCTGTTCCCATTGGCAGAAAGGTCAAGAACTAGAGAACACTGATTTAAAGTGATTGGCAAAAGAATCAAGGATGCATAAGAACAAACTTGATTCCATGCTGATTGTGATTTCCAGTCAGCATGCAGGCAGCCCACATCAGCCTGGAACAAGCCAATATGGTGGGGTCAGGTCAGGAGAGGAAGAGGGAAATTTCACTCTGCGAGGGATATGCCCCCCACTGTCTGTACTCATAATGTTCACTGGCCACAGCTGTGATCGTTGACCCTTCTAAGATCATGGCTAGGCAGCTGTGGCTGTTTTAAAAATAAATAAGACTTAGCTGGCCTTTCCTCTCTATCTCTCTCTTGCTCTTTCTCCATGCTTCTGAGGGTGGAGGATGTAGTGGTATTGTCACTAGACTGGTAATCTGGAAACCCAGGGGTAATGCTCTGGGGACCCGGGTTTGAATCCCACCACAGCATATGGTGGAATTTGAATCCAGTAAAAATTTGGAATTAAAACCAATGCCGATTGTCATAAAAACCGGTTCACTAATGTCCATTAGGGAAGGAAATATGCTGTCCTTACCTGGCCTGGCCTACATGTGACTCCACAGCAATGCCCTCTGAACAAGAGCAATTGGGGATGGGCCGAGCTAGTGACACCCACATCCCATGAATGAATAAAAAAAGGGGCAGGAAGGCATTGCAATGGGGTTGGGGGAGGGAGAAACACATGTTGAGGGCAAAGAGATAGGAAGGCATTGCAAGGGAGTAGGGAGGGTAGTGGGAAAAATGGCAGGCAGAGGGGAGACCAAGGGATGGGAAACTGGAGCCTGACAAGGGAAACTGAAATGCTGACGCACAAGCGGGTGGATGGGATGCCAAATGTATGAATGGGAGGGGATGCATGCAGACTCCGAAATAGAAAAGTGCGGGGTGTGTTAGTGTGGCACAAGAGCGATGGGTCATACGAGACTCATGAAGCGGGGGGTGGGAGTGGTGGGCGGGCATTGGAGGGTGCCGTGTGGGAAGGAAGATAGTGTAATGATCAGTCATGAGGGCCATGGGGAGCTCAGTGAAAGTCAAAGTCCTTGGCCTGGAGCCAGCAGGTTGTAGTCAGAGAATAGAGTCACTCCTTGGGCTCACAGTCAGGAGTGAGAGAGTCGAGACACTCCTTGGGCTCACAGTAAGGGGTGAGAGAGTCGAGACACTCCTTGGGCTCACAGTCAGGAGTGAGAGAGTAGAGACAGTCCTGGGGTGCAACAGGCCATGCTACAGGGCTATGTATAATGCACACGTTGTACTCCTGCTCCAGGGAGGGGCAAGCTGGAGTGCTCAGTTGGGATAATACACAGCTTGGTATGCAGGGCATTTTCACATTTGGTGTCCATTGGTTATCTGCCTCTTTACCAGTCTGTAGATGGAATGGTAATGGTTATGGGAGGCATCAGAAGCCTGTGTTTGGGGAAAACATAATGAAGGGGGGATGGGTATGTGAAGTTCCCTGGGGGGTGTCCTCTAAAGATGACCATGCACACACCCTCTAGATGGGGTGGGGGGGGGAATGAATTCCACATGGGGCATAGGCACGTCAACAGTGATGGGAGGGTAGAAATGTTGACCACAACAATGGGATCCAGTATTACTGGGTGAGGCTGGAGAATATAAGGAAGGAGCTCTACCTGCACAACATGAGGTTCAAAGTCGATTTATGGAATGTAGACAATGAGAAGGGGAGTAAGGAAGCTGATCTCAATATAATAGTGTAGAACCACCATCTTGCCCTGATGAAGTATGGCAGAGTTTAAAATCGAAACTGGAAACAAATCGGCACAGGAGAGATCTGAGGCAGTGAGAGGAGCGCATTACTGGACTAATCTGATGTTTCCTTTTGGTGCCACAAGTTTAAAATTGATTCAGAGCTGAGAGAAATTAGGAAGACATCCTTCAGAAGGTAGCCACTGGAACCCATGCCTTTTGCTGCACAGTAACAGGGAAATGTAGGAGTCACTGGCTTAACAGCATAGTTGCTCCATTCCAACATTGACACACAGGAATGTGAAATTTGGGAATGCAGGCGCTATAAGGAGGTGCAGGTGCTGCATATATGGTACCCCATCAATGAAAGACTTTCACGTGCTTTCCGTAATTGCCAGGCAAAATGGGCCAAAGGGCATCCAGTCATTAATCATGAGCAACTTATTGTTAATCAGTATGCCAGATCTGAGATTGGAGCACTGAGCAAGATCAGATCAAACATGACATTCAAACCTTCTCCACCTATGATGGGACAGTGAGATTAAGTCTCAGGGATGGGATCTTGGTCACCTCAATTTGTCTGTTTGTTCCTCCGATACAAGAGGGGGATTTTTCTATGCCAGCTGGTGTTGGGCGTGTTCAGCAGCATGAGTGGACAACATGGCGAGAAGGCCAAAAATTGGTTTCATGATGACATGAAACCAGTTTGCAATTGCCTGCTCTGTCTGTCAATGGTGGGCCGCCTTTTCCACTGTCGGATGTCGGGAACCTCACTGTAATATATCTGCATATTGTTATAGGCCCACCCCACCAGAATCATGTCCCCATACTGGACCATCCAAGCATATCAGCATGAAACCGATTCACAATAGCATATATAAGGTGTGCTCTTGGATGGCTGCACTTCAAGGGGAACTCAGAGGTGAGTGCACAGTAATGTTGCGCTAGGGTCGCCAGTGAACTTCAAGGTTGAGGTGACTTGGGGAAGGGGGCGCAAGGGCTGCACTGTGGTCGAGGCTACTTTGGGGGGAAAGGGCTGCACTGTGGTTGAGGCAACTTTGGGGGCAAGGGTGCCACTGTGGTTGAGGCGAGTTGGGGGAGCAAGTGTGGCACTATGGCTGCCGCAACTTTCGGGGGTCAAGGACTTCACTGTGGGTTGAGGCAACTTGGTGGGAGGGTGGGCAAGGACTGCACCCTGGTTGATGGTAGTGCACAACCACATGTGGGGTCGGGGGGAGGGAAGTGGCCACGCATTAGGGAAACCTTGTATAAAGTGACCTTTGCTCCGCAGCTGAGACAGTTCAGATGTAGCTACATTGACACGTGTGGAGTTGGGCATCTAGCTTATCTGCCCACTCAAGCAATGCAGAGGCATGAAATTTCCGCCAAGAGCTCCAGAGCTTTTCAACCCTTGTGCACAGACTGCAAATTAATGAGTGTTTTAGTGGACTGCAGAATGGTTGGATGACTGCGCACATTGTACAATCTCCTTGCTAAAGCTGGCCATGGAGCAGTCACAGCCCCTTGCAATGTCATCATTCTGGTTTGGACCAGTCTCCGCCATAGTTCAAGCTAACAGTGCAGCCTGGCAGTGCAGGTTAGGAGAATGCCTGTGCCTAAGCTGAGAGCACAACATGCAGTCCAATGGGCAAAGCTGCTGCCAATTGTTGAGGTAGAGAGGGTGGAGGACGGTAGGCTCTCAGTCAGCCATGCAGCTCACTAAACTCTGGCCATCTAAATGTTGGCCAGCACCTCCAGGATGTGTTAAGAGGCCTTCAGACATAACCAGGAGAGGTTCTTGGAACACCCACGCTAACCCACGCGTCTCTCTCTTTCATCCTACAAGAGAAGTACATCAGAAGCATGGAGCATAGTGACTGAGCTGTATGCCTCATGGTGTCTGGAGAGTGGAGACGAAGGGGAAGAGAGTGTCAGAGGCACCTGGTTGCACAGATGGAGGAGCAGCACCCTCAGGAGGAAGGGGTGACTGAAGCTCCTACACACGCCACTGAAGAGCCACAGAGAGCTGTGGCTGGTCAGCATCTAGCTAGACTCAGGGTCTATAGACACTGCATTTCATTCCTGAAGATGACCGAGGACCAGTGTCGCTGAAGACTTTACAAGTTTAGGGAACTGGTCACTCACATCTGCCACGACTGCAGGATGTGACGCCACTGGGACATGGAGGACATCCACTGCCCATGGCCGTGAAAGTGTTCATGGTGCTGAATTTTTATGCCAGTGGCTCCTTTCAGGGCTCCACAGGTGACCTGTGTGGGATAAAACAAGCCTCCACCCATAAATGCATCCATGAGGTCATGGATGCCATCTTCGCTTTGTGCATTTCATCCAGGACCAGGTCAGCCAGGATGCAAAAGCAATTGCATTTGCCCAGGTCTCAGGTTTCCCACAGGTGCAGGGTGGCATCAACTGCACTCAGGTGGTGCTCAGATCTCTATGGCAACACATGGTCAACTATGTCAACCGCAAGGGATTCCATTCGCTGAATGTGCAGCTGGTGTGTGACCATCAAAAATGCATCCTGCAGGTCTGCACACAGTTTCCAGGGACTGTACATGACTCCTACATCCTCAGTGGGTCACAGATCCCTGACGTCTTCCAGGGTCCACAGAAGCTGCAGGGATGTCTCCTTGGGGACAAGGGCTACCCACAGAGGACGTGGCTGATGACACCCATGTGGCAGCCTCAGACTGCAGCAGAGTGAAGGTATAATGCAGCTCATGCTGCAACTCGCAACTTGGTGGAGCAGACCATCGGGATGCCTGAAAATGAGGTTCCAGTGCCTGGACCTGGTGGAGCCCTGCAATATAGTTCACAGAGGGTGTCACGCATTGTTGTCGCTTACTGCGCCCTTCACAATCTGGCGCTGCAATGGGGAGAGGAGCTGGCTGAGGAACAGATGGAGGACGCTGGAAGTCTCCTCTGATGAGGAGGACTTTGATGGGGTTTGAGGGTGAGGACGTTCTCAAAGTTGACGATACCAGCGATGAGGCCCTCACACTGTCTAGATGAGACAGGCGCACTCAGGAGGCCCTCATAGTTGCTAGATTTGTGGAGGATGATGATGACATGCAGTGAGGAGACACCATAGATCCTCACATTGCATCTGTGAACGTTTGACTCCTGTCTAGCTTATAGCGCACGTACCCTCTGTGATAAAGCTCCTGTCATGGAGACACAGTGGAGGCCCTAGTACTCACTCAATTGCAGGAGGATGATGATGACATGCAGTGAGGACACTCCATAGATCTTCACATTGCCTCTGGGAATGCCTGACTCCTGTCTGGTTGAGGGCAGCTCACTTGCGCTTTGTGATCAGGGTCACATCATGGAGAAGCAGCCATGAAACTTTAAATGCACCTAATTCTTTGTCAGCCTTCAACACCTGTCCCCTTCAGGACCACACCATCACCGGTCACAAATGCTGAAGAGATGGGGGCCAGCCCCACCTCAAAGGTGCTGAGAGCCACAGAGAGAATGACGGAACTCTGTGACACCTGCCCACTACATTCTGGCAGCAATGACAAGCACCATCGAGGTGCAGGCATCGTTAATGTGTCCAGTGAGAGTGAAGCCGGATATCACTTTGGCCTGAAGGTTACACACGGCACAGGGAAGAGACCCTGGACTGAGATACCTGCCTTTATCTTGTGCAGGGACCAAGGTTTCACGTCTGAGTGACACGAACACTGCTCATCAGAACAAGGAGCCATACTCGAGGAGACATTCTTGGGAGTTTATTTACAATGGTGAACATTCTGTATAAGTGATTAACATCCATGCCCAGGCTGTGGGACCCCATCTTCTTAGCTTTCCTAACTCTGCTGCTATGTCTTGGTGCCCCCCAGACATCCACAGCGGAGGTGGAGGCAGCCTGCTGACTGCTACTGTCTGTGATGACCTTGATGGGCGTATTCTGGATGGCCCCAGCCTGCTTTTGGGGCCCTCTGTGGCAGTGGCACCCTCCTCGGCCTGTGGAGCTGGAGCTACTGAGGTTACAGGACGAGGGGATTTTGATGGGTTGGACACTCCCGGAATTACCTGGAAGGATGGCCCCTGGTGTGCACCTGCTGATCCTCCTCTCTGTGGGTGCCTGAGGGTCCTGGCTGACTCCTTGAGGAGAAGGGGAAGCTGGAGTGAGGTTGAGCTGCCCTGCACCCCTCTCGCATACACACTGTTGGAGGCCAACTATGCCATCAGCGATAGATTTCAGCCCATGCAGCAGTGTAGGATTAATGTGCTGGACCAAGATCTCCATGGCAGCCGTAATCCTACCAGTGTTGACTTTGTTGCATTGGCAAGCTGGCACTATCACCTCAGTCTGAAGGTGGATGGATTCCTCCATCATGTGTTACAATCTGAGGAGTGAGCGGACATCCCATCCTGATGTTCCCGAGCTTGCCTTTGTAGCCCCAGCAACTGTTTCATGACTGAGTCCAGAGGCTTCTCATCTGACTTGGACTTAGCGGTTCTCCAAGTGCCAGGGACCTGGGAAGTCCCTGCTATCTCATGCTGTGGATCAGACAGTGTGATGTGCTCACCAGACTGTGATCCCGAAGCTACTTTAAAGCTACGTCCCACCAAGCTGTGTGTCTCTGTGTTGGTGGAGGATGTGGGTGTGTGCTGCAATGCGTCTTCAATGAAGATGCCTTCAGATTCCTCCTCAGAGGTCTCTTCGGGGCTTGATTGGAGGCCCTGGGTCATGGACTCCATTGGCTGTTTCCCAGATGTGCCTGCGAAAGCAAGAAGAGATAATTAGTGCATGGCAGTGGCCTGTGAAACAGGACACATCACTCACAGCATGGCTGTCTGATGGATGTTGCCCTGCTAGATCCTCACTTGGTAGAGCAGCGTCGACCTCACCGTCAGCACAGGACTGGTCCAGATCCTCACCGGCCAGCTGGATGGCTCTGTTTTCAAAGTCCTTGAGGACCTTGATTTCAAGCATTCTCCCACCATTCTGCGAACTCTCTCTGTTGTGTGCCAGCTTGTCCTGCATAAATAGAGATGGAGAAAGTGTAAGGAGGATGACTGCCAGGTCAGATGATAAGTATGCCTGGGTGGTGAATGGTCCCATGGATGAGATGAGGACAATGAAGATGTGTGTGAGAGAGTGAATGGTGATGTCCCTTGAACTGGCAGTGAGTGAGGGCCCTGTGGATGTGTGATGAATTTGAGAATGTGTGAGTTGAGATTGTAGAGAAGAGTGACTTACCCTGGTGGAATGGAGAAGATTATTCATCCTTTTTTGGCACTGGGTGGCTGTCCTCTTTTACAGGGCACTGGTGCTGACCACAGCTGCCACTGCCTCCCATGGTGGATTAGTGATATTTTTGCCCATCCTGCGGCCAGGTCGGGGGTAGAGGACATCACAGCGGGTCTTCCTTGTGTCCAAAAGGTGCTCAAAGGATGCATCATTAGACCTGGGGGCTGCAGCCTTCTTGTCTTTCGGGGCCTTGTCTTCTTTGCAGCAGTCATGGGCTGGGAGCACTGAAAGGTGTGCGCACGGCCTGATGAATCAGCGAGGTGATGGTGTGGCAGGCGAAAGAAAGCCTGCCCGCCAGCGTAACGGCATGTTTCCCGGGAATGCATAATTAATTAGGCGGGATTGGGCCAACATGGCATGAAAAGCCGCTATTCCAGCCAGCGGGTAAAACCTCACTTGGTGCAAATCTGGGACAATTCCACTCATGGCTGCATCAGCAACCTGGCTAGGGCAGAAGCCATTCTAGACCATTAAAGTTGCTTTCGGTTCAAGATTCTGAGCTTAACTGATTTTACCCATTATTAATGTCTTGAACCTATCATCTCCACAGAGAAGGACAAAACAGTAATGGAGCCTCGGCTCAATGCTGCCATCTTGAGGGTTCTAATAGAATAGAGGAGGAGAAGGAGGGACAGGTGCTGCTGAGTGCAGCTTCAGGAGGAGGCCCTGTTTGAGGTCCAGGGTGCACGGGAGCCATAGCAACAACATGAGGATTGGGAGGATAGACCCAGACCACAAAGGTGACTTGCTGGACCAAGAATCTACTGAAGAAGATTCTACTATCTGCACATGAGTGAGAGAAATTTGCCGTGCACGTCACATTTGCCACATTCTTCAGGATAAATGAATGCCCTGTGGAGTGGGATGCTATCCCATCTATTGGCCTTGAAGGTCACCACCACACTCAATTTCTTTGCCTGTGGCTCATTCCAGGTATCCACAGGGGACCTGTGTGGCATCTCGCAGGCCGCCACACATAGATGCATCAAGGATGTGACAGATGCCCTCTACACAATCTCATCAATTTGTGAGGTTTACATTTAATGAAGACAGTCAGGCTGCGAGATTCAATGAGTTTGCAGCTATCTCAGGCTTCCCCGGAGTGGAATGAACTGCACCCATGTGGCTTTGAGGGCTCCATGGCAGCAGTCCCTGATGTTCATCAACTTGAAAGGATTTCATCCCATCAATGTTCAACTGGTCTGCAATCATCAGAAGCACATAATACATCCTGAGTCACTCCCAGGTGTCTCAGATATTCGAAGGGCCTGAGCATCTACAGGGATGGCTGCTGGGGAATAAGGGATACCCCTGAAATGCTGGCTCATGACACTCATACATTGTCCTCAGAGTGCCTCGGAGGAGAGAGAGCTCATAGATCTAAACGGTTCATAAAGAGCATTGGCATCCTCAAGAAGCGCTTCAGATGTTTGGACTGCTCAGGCTCACTGTAGTACACTCCAGACATGGTCTCCCACATCATCATTGTGTGTTGCGCCTTTCACAGCCTGGTGCTGCAAAAGTGAAGCATGATATGGAAGGCCTACCTTGCCACTTTAATTGCCACCAGAATCAGGGAGGAGTAAAGTGAGGGCAATGCGAGATAGCCACATTTCTCCTGTCCTTTAATGCTATTCCATTGCATTGAAAGTGATGTCCAACCAGTCACATCGAGAGCAGATTCAGCATTCAGACTTGCACCTTCTGGCCTCGTGATTCACCAGGTCATCATCTCTAAGAAGGTTAAAGGTGCATCCTTTATGCACTCGCTCTGTGAAGTGAAAGTCAACACAACAGTGAGAATGCTGCATCAACTTACCTGTCGTCACATTATTGAGAAACCACAGCGGCCAGTGAGATGAGGACGTGGTTAGGAATATCCTCCTCCCATCTAGGTCTTGTCCTTTGGCACTACCATGAGGAGACACAACTGTCGCTAATCCTTCAAGACTGCTGAGCTGCCCTCACACAATGATGTTCGTGAGGAAAAAGAATTACAAAAGCATTAAGCATACGCTGCCAATAAAGCTTTTAACACATCTCCATGACATCACATAAGGGTCCGGAAATTACTTTCTGTGAGGCTGACATCATATGAATGTGAAGCTCACAAAGGGAGACTGTCACTGAATGGGAGGATGGCTAAACTTTGCAATAAGAGGATACATATGTAAATAATCACAATGCCTTCAGTTGATCAAGCCATTCACATAAACATCAAATGTATTAATAAAAGTGCAATATTTAAACAGTGGTTGTACACCTGTGACCAAAAAGTGACATCAATTTATCTTAATTTTCCTAACACTATGCCTGAGTGCAGCCCCGACCTCCGCAGCAGAGGTGGAGGTAGCCTGCTGACTGCTACGTCCTGTTATCTGTGATGATCTGAGTGAACGTTTTCTGGTGGCCTGAGGCCTGGAGGGCCCTGGCATAAGGGTCACCTGCTCAGCAGCAGATTCACCCTCCTCAGCCCGAGCAGCTGGAGTGGATGGGTTCACAGGCAGGGGGGATTCTGAGTGGCTCGATACCCTCGGAGTGTCCTGAGTGGAGGCCTCTGGAGTCCCACCTCCGCCCCACTCCACCTGACTGACTGGCAGCATCTTTGCCCATTGAATTGCATGCTGTGCTCTCAGTTCAGGCACAGGCATTCTCCAAACCTGCACTGCAAGGCAGCGCTGTTAGCTTGAACCATAATGGATACTGGTCCAAACCTTAATAAAGACATTGCAAGAGGCTGTGAGCACCTCCACTAGTGACTGCACCATGGCCACTTTTCACAACAGGATTGTACAACTTGTCCAGTCAGCCAATTGTTCTGCTTTCCCCCCAAAACACACATTATTTTGCAGTCTGCGTCCGAGGAGTGAACATTTCTGGAACATTTGGTGGCGTTCTCATGCTTTTGCGTTGCTTGAGTTGGCAGAAAATCTTGAGAGGCCTGACTCCCAGCATGTCCATGGAGCTGCTGCTGAACAGTCTCAGCTGTGGAAGAATGCACACTTTTGACAAGATTTTCTAAGTATGTGACTGCTCCCCTCACCCTCCACACCCCCACCTCTCCGGCATGCGCTTGAGTATTTCCTTCAGTCTGTGCTGTCTTGCAGTCCCCACTCCCGGTCTGACCCGCATTGGAGCCCTGGCACCGCACTGAAAGCCACCTGGGAAAAAGCGACTTGCCCATGCCCCCCTCAAATGCGTTGCGCCTCTTCCTTGATGTCCTATGGGCGATGACTATGAGCATTCACTTCCGAGTTCCCCTTGAAGTTCAGGTCACCAGGTGCACGCCTTTTAAAGATAGTTGTAAATCACACCGTTCTGAAGTCACATCAAGGTGGGTGGTAAATTTGACCTGGGGGGATAATTCTGGCGAGCAGGGCTTATAATTAAATGGAAATACATTAAAATGACGTTCCCAATGTGCGGCGGCTAGAAACATGGCCCGCCATTGACGGGTGGAGTGGACAATCGCAAACTGATTTCACGACAGCGTAAAACCAATATTTGACCTTCTTGCCATATTATTCCCCTCACCACCGCTCACCTGCTTGCCATGACACCTGTCGCCAACGTGGCTGGAACATTCTGGCCATGAACTCTGTCAATCCACAGATGCTGCCAGACTGCTGAGTTTTTCTAGCACTTTCTGTTTTTAATTCAGATTTCCTGCATCTGCAGTATTTTATTTTTATTATAATGTTTTTCTGTATGGATAAGTCAAATTTTCTTTGTCTTGTAATTTTAGGGCTTCTTTAACTGAATTATGCTAAAGAAAAATAGTTTTTGTATATAATACGAAGAATAAGCATTGTGGTTAGATTTTTTTCATTCAATAATAAAACCAGCTTTAGTTCTATTCCTTATAGTAACATACTGTGATTTATTTTGGATTTATTTAAACTGTTACCAAGGTAAAATTTGCATTAGATGATAAAAGCATTTTAAAATTATTAAATTAGCTTTACTTTTTGACTTATTTGACAAACTGTCGTGTGTTTCTTTGACAGTATGTTCGAAACTGGAAACTCATCATTGAGCTCTACAATAAGCTACATACTTCTGTACTGAAAGTGGAACTTCCACTTGTTGAGCAGGAATTAGAGAAGATTAATAAACAGCTGAGACCTGCTATGGAAACCCTAACATGGCAGACTGAGGATTCATGGGAATATATCCAGCAGACTAGAGATATTATACAAGATGTGAATAGCAGAGTGCAGAAAATCAAATGTAATGTGGAGAAAATACACTCAATAGTGGATAACTGGAATGATGCGTTGTTTTTTCTGCATAATAAATATGACTCTGATAAGTTCTGCCTTGAAAGGGGGGAAAAAATGATAAAATACTACAAATTGATTCAAGACGGAGGAGAATCAATTCACCAACTGGTCAAGGTCAGTGTTTTTAATGCACCATAATATATAAATTAGGTTTCTGATATAATTGTTTGGAGTGAGTTTGGGGATACAACATCCACTGACATTGATGAGGGTCTATTTTGGATTGATTAGGTCAAAGACAAAATTCTTGTTTGATATCAGAATGTTTTCAGTGACTTTCTTAATTGTAAATAATTTTTACCATATGTTACATTTTGGGCTTTTAGAATCATCTAAATCTAAAAAAGCAGTAATGTATTTGCTATTAAAATTTAAGGACTATTAAGATATCACAAAAACTTTGGGTTAGGTACTGGTGATGGAAAGATGCGAAATGCTGCTTTTACAGAACAACTTGCTGCACCTCCTGCTTTTCTTTATGCATTCAGGAATCCATGCAGAAAATTGTCCTTTGGTACAAGGAGCTCTTTTATGTTTAGCATTTTTAAATTTATCCTATTGTATAAACTGATATGAAGGATGCTTGCTCTTTAAATACAAATAATGCATTGCTCTATGCTTTAACAAACGATTAAATTAACCTACCTTTGTATGCCTTTGTACATCACACCTGAATTGCTAATATTTAAAGATCAGAATCACAGAATTGTTACAGTGTAGAAGGAGGCCATTCAGCCCATCATGTCTGCACCAGCTCTCTGACATTTTAATTTAGTGCCAATCTCCTACCTTTTCCCCGTAATCCTGCTCATTGTTTCTATTTAGATAATCATCCAATGCCCTCTTGAATGCCTTAATTGAACCTGCCTCCACCACACTTCCAGGCAGTGAATTCCAGACCTGAACCACTCGTCGTGTGAAAAGGCTTTTTCTCACCTCGCATTTGCTTCTTTTATAAAGCACTTTAAAACTGTGCCCTCTGGCTCTCAATCTGTTTACAAGCGGGAACAGTTTATCCCTATCTACTCTGTCCAGACCTCTTATGATTTTGAAAACTTCTATTAAGTCTCCTCTCAGCCTTCTCCTCTCCAAGGAAAACAGTCCCAACTTCTTCAATCTTTCCTCATAAATGAAGTGTCTCATCCCTGGAATCATTCACATCCTTCCTATGGTGTGGCACTCAGAACTGTACACAATACTCCAGCTGAGGTCTAACCAGTGTCTTAAATAAATTTAGCATAACCTCCCTGCTCTTCTAGCGACTGCATTTCCTCCTCTGTTGCCATGGCCTGGGCTGCATCTGCCTCGTAGATAAAGACAGATGCAAAGTATTCATTTAACACCTCAGCCATGCCTCTTGCCTCTTTGTGTAAATTTTTCCAATGAGAAGTCAGCAGGGAACACATCCTTGCCAATCAGGTCTGTCCTGCAACCATTTAATGAGGAGTGATAATTGTTTGGAGGCAAGACCTCCGTCCCTCACTCAGGTGGAAGCCCTGCCGCAGAGAGCTGCCAGCCAATCTGATTGATTGGCAACTCTGCAGTCCCAGCAGCACCACTGGGAGCAGTGGCCACTACTGGGACTATAAGCAGTCCCCAGGGTCAAAGTGCCAAAACACCAAGACACAGGGAAGGCTGGGATCTTGCAGAGAGGAGGGAAGGAGAAGCCTGGGCAGGGTAGGGATGAGGAGGGTGGGAGTCGTGATTTGAAGGACAGGCGGGGAGTGAGCACCTGGGGGGGAGGGGCCCAGACTTTGCAGGAGGCACCCAATCTCAAAAGAAGGCCAGAACTGGGAGCACGCCCCCTCCCCCATCCCCTGCTCAACCTGTCCAGGCCGAGGTTCAAGCAGGATAATCTGCTGGGCCTCCCCTCTCCCCCCCACATCCCACCCCATCCCTGAGTTGAGGCTGGGATGGGAAGCAGTTCTTAAATGGCCACTGTTTACTGGTGTAACCCCCCACCTACCTGTAAACCTGTTGGTGGGCGCCTGTATAATACCGCACCAGGGTTTCCTCATGTATGTGTCTGTGTATGTATGTGTGTATAAATATATGTTCAGAATTTTTATATCTTTTATATTACCGCTCTCTGGAAATCTAACTTATTTTGAATCAAGTTGACCTGCAGTAAACCTGATCTTCCAGAATTCATCTTTGCTGCCTTTTTTAGCTTTGATTAAATTTGCAGGTTATGTGATGCTTGCATTATAAACATTGCTGCATTTTACCTTTAGAAATTTACAGGACTTTTATTTCAAAGATATATTTTATGTTTAGGTTAAAAAGTTTAAATTTTGTCTCAAACTGCTATTTGGGTGAATCTGTATTGCTTTCACTTAACTGGACTTTTCTGTCAAAATATTTCAACCGTTGTGACTTTTAAGTAGTTGCATAAACCAGACTCAAAATATTTGTGATGAACTACATTTCCATCAATTAGATAAGACCCTGATGGACTTGTCTTTTCCCTGGTAAATCATCATCTTAAATTGCTTTCGTTTTGAAACATTGAGCTGTAAGATATTTTTGATTTTAGAAGACTAGTTTAGAAAAGCAATGTTGCATTTTTAGTTAATTTCATTGAGACATGTCTTTTTCCCCTTTGGTTTTTTAGTTATACTATCTCCTGGTAGCCAGAATGGAATTGCATTCAATATTTGCGGATGTTAACCATTCCTTATGTTGTAAGAAATTGACGTTTTTTTCTGTTTGTAGGATAATCTTCATCTGTTCCGTGCTGATCCCCAAGCTGATGAGTGGAAAGTCTACACTGAGTACATTGATCTCATCATTTTGGATGGATTCTTCATTGCTATTAAATCCTTCCTTCTGTATCTAATTGAATGCACAGAAATTTTGCCAAAATCACCACCTCTGTTTGAAGTGCAGCTGGTCCTTCATGGCTGTGAATTGTCATTCAATCCTCCCTTGGACCTGGAAATGAATAATAATTTTTATGATCTCATAGAAGAATTAATAAATGATATATACAAAATGGCCTCTAAAGTAAAAAGAGTAGCAAAACATCTCGGCGTTGACACCTATCAGGTAATATAATTCTCATTAGATTAATTTTGCTAAAAGAAGGAGCTTGCATTTATGTAGGTTCTCATGGGCAGGATTTTTCAGTCGGCATTTGGGGGCGGGCCCAAAACGCCGATGTGTAAAATGATGCACGGTGACGTTGGGCATACATCCTGACGTCATCATGCAGTCCCACAATATTTTGTTCTGCGGGTGTGCGCTGGAGTCGGCTGCGCGCCCGCTGAAATGTAAACAGCTTATTAAGGCCAATTAGTGTAATTGTTAACGCTGCCCGTCCAATGTTACGCTGAGCCAGCCTTAATGGGCCCGCCTGCATAAACTGGCAGCGCGGAGCCGATTATGGGTGGCAATCGGCTCCACCCTCGCCTGCTCCCACCGAGCCTGCCCACCGCCTGAAAAATTCAGGCCAATATGATGTCAGGTTGGCCAAACGTAATTTACAGCTATTGAAGTAGTTTTGAAGGATTAATGTGAGAAATGCAGCAGCAAGATCCTACTCACAATTAGTAACCAGGTGACCAATCTTTGGTGATGGAGAACTTTTTTGGAACATTACAATGGAATCTTTTATACCACACAGGAGGGCAGACAGGGTCTCAGTTCACCTGAAAGATGGTGCCACCGATACTGCAGCACTCCTTCAGTACTGCATCAAAGTGACCACCTGGATTATGTGCATGAGTCCCTGAAACAGGGCTTGAACCCATAACTTACTGACTCAGATAAGAGAGTGATGTAAAGGTGACCCTTAAGATACTTAACAGGATAGAGAAAGTAAAACTGGGTGAGAAATCCAGAAACAAAAGATGGTAAAAACCGGGGACAGA
Source organism: Carcharodon carcharias (assembly GCF_017639515.1). NCBI lineage: Eukaryota > Metazoa > Chordata > Chondrichthyes > Lamniformes > Lamnidae > Carcharodon > Carcharodon carcharias. The sequence goes on along the minus strand of NC_054478.1, from coordinate 81,516,623 downwards.
ATTTTCCCCCCATCGGTTGGTGGGGGGGGAAGTTGCGCAGGGGTGGGTTGGAGCGGGCGCAAACCCGATTGGTGCCCCCCGATCAGGTCCGTGCCACCATTTTACACAGGGGTGCCTCAGGGAGATTAGTTTATGGTTTAAACATTTAAATAAAGAAATTAAAAACTTTTAAAATGTGTCCCCTCATATGACAGTGTCACATGAGCTGGGACATGTCAATGAATTTAAAAAAAACATTTAATTGAATTTTTAAACACTTCATGAAACCTCATCCCACCTGTGAACGAGGTTTCATGAAAAATGCAAAGACCGCCTGGGCTCTTCGCCTGCCCATCAATCTTAAAGGTTGGACAGGCAGCTCATTTTATTCATTCAATTAGTTTTTAACAGGCCTTAATAGGCCTTTGACAGGTCGGTGGGTGCGCAGCCGACTCAGCTGCACGCCCGCCAAGCTGAAAATCTAAACGACGTGATGATGTCAGGACCCAACGTCACCACGCGTCATTTTATGCATCGGCGAGTGGTCTCCGCCGCCCCCTCACTCGAAAATTTTTCCCTGAGAAATAAGAGCACTGGTCTGAACTGTTTTTTCCTTCTGGGAAACATAGGGCTAAGGTGTGAAAGACATAGTGATCAACACCATAAATTTTGTTGCATTGCATCAGAGATGTTGGGAAGTGCATTAGACTCGTGACCTAGTGTTGCAGAGAGGTAATTCTCATCTTCACCCAGCCATCAATATACTGTTTCCAGGACTGTCATTGACCTCATCTCCTCTGGGGATCTTCCTCCCACAGCTTCCAACCTGATAGTCGCCCAACCTCGGACGGCCCGCTTCTACCTCCTACCCAAAATCCACAAACAGAACTGTCCCAGTAGACCGATCGTGTTAGCTTGCTCCTGCCCCATGGAACTCATTTCTGGTTATCTTGACTCCCTTCTCTCTCCCAGTCCCTTCCCATCTACATCCGTGATTCCTCTGAAACCTTAAGTCACATCAACAATTTCCAGTTCCCTGGCCCCAACCGCTTCCTCTTCATCATGGACGTCCAATCCCTCTACACCTCCATCCCCCACCAGGATGGTCTGAGGGCCCTTAAATTCTTCCTCGAACAGAGGCCCGAACAATCTCCATCCACCACTACTCTCCTCCGTCTGTCTGAACTTGTTCTCACACTGAACAATTTCTCCTTCAACTCCTCTCACTTCCTCCAAATAAAAGGTGTGGCTATGGGTACCCGCATGGGCCCCAGCTATGCCTGTCTCTTTATGGGATATGTGGAACATTCCTTGTTCCAGTCCTACTCCGGCCCCCTTCCACAACTCTTTCTCCGGTACATCGATGATTACTTCGGTGCTGCTTCATGCTCTTGTCAGGACTTGGAAAAGTATATTAATTTTGCTTCCAATCTCCACCCCTCCATCATTTTCATGTGGTCCATCTCTGACACTTCCCTTCCCTTCCTTGACCTCTCTGTCTCAATCTCTGGTGATAGATTGTCCACCAATATCCATTACAAGCCTACCGACTCCCACAGCTACCTCGACTACAGCTCCTCACACCCCACTTCCTGTAAGGACTCCATCCCATTTTCTCAGTTCCTTCGCCTCCGTCGCATCTGTTCCAATGATACTACCTTCAAAAACAGTTCCTCTGACATGTCCTCCTTCTTCCTTAACCGAGGTTTTCCACCCACGGTCATTGACAGGGCCCTCAACTGTGTCTGGCCCATCTCCCGCTCATCCGCCCTCACGCCTTCTCCTCCCTCCCAGAAACATGATAGGGTCCCCCTTGTCCTCACTTATCACCTCACCAGCCTCCGCATTCAAAGGATCATCCTCCGCCATTTCCGCCAACTCCAGCATGATGCCACCACCAAACACATCTTCCTTTCACTCCCCCTGTCGGCACTCTGTAGGGATAGTTCCCTCTGGGACACCCTGGTCCACTCCTCCATCACCCCCTACTCCTCAACCCCCACCTATGGCACCACCCCATGCCCACGCAAAACATGCAACACCTGCCCCTTCACTTCTTCTCTCCTCACCGTCCAAGGGCCCAAACACTCCTTTCAAGTGAAGCAGCATTTCACTTGCATTTTCCCCAACTTAGTCTACTGTATTCGTTGCTCCCAATGCGGTCTCATCTACATTGGAGAGACCAAACGTAAACTGGGCGACCGCTTTGCAGAACATCTGCGGTCTGTCCACAAGAATGACCCAAACCTCCCTGTCGCTTGCCATTTTAACACTCCACCCTGCTCTCTTGCCCACATGTCTGTCCTTGGCTTGCTGCATTGTTCCAGTGAAGCCCAATGCAAACTGGAGGAACAGCACCTCATCTTCCGACTAGGCACTTTACAGCCTTCCGGACTGAATATCGATTTCAACAACTTTAGGTCTTGAGCTCCCTCCTCCATCCCCAATCCCTTTCTGTTTCTTCCCCCTTCCTTTTGTTTTTTTTTTCCTTTCCCAATAATTTATATAGATTTTTCTTTTCCCACCTATTTCCATTATTTTTAAATCTTTTATGCTCCCCCCACCCCCACTAGAGCTATACCTTGAGTGCTCTACCATCCATTCTTAATTTGCACATTCGTTTAGATAATATCACCAACTTCAACACCTCTGTGTTCTTTTGTTCTTTTGTCTGTGACATCTTTTGATGATCTGCTCCTATCCTAACACACCCCCCCCACCTTAAACCAGCTTATATTTCCCTCTCCTTGTAAAGAAAGATCAGTTCTGTTGAGGGTCATGAGGACTCGAAACGTCAACTCTTTTCTTCTCCGCTGATGCTGCCAGACCTGCTGAGTTTTTCCAGGTAATTCTGTTTTTGTTTTGTCATCAATATATTTGCCTGATATGAGTTGACAGTGAGTGTATATTGTTTTGGTGTAAAATACAAGAAGAACGGCAACAGCAGTTCTGTTCTGGAAAGCCAGTTTGTGAAGGGTAGAACGGGACCCAAACATTACACACTTTTATATTTATTTGCTGAATTGCACAATACAAGCATGTTCCTCTGAACTCCACAACCACAGTTTCAGTCTGTGTCTCTGTACTTCTTGTAAGACTGATCCACAAAGCCATATAGATTAGAAGGCTCAGGATTTGATCCATGGTCTATGCTGGATTGGTTGGGCAAAGATGGGATGTGGCATTAAGCATCAGGGTTAGGAGACCATGGGATCTTTAACTTGAGAAGGCAGACATGGCCTTGATTTAATGTCTTGTCTGAAAGGCAGCACCTCTGACAGTGCAGCACTTGAAACATTGGGCTTAGGTTATGTGCCCAAATGCCTGGAATGGGATTTGAACCCACAAGCTTCTGACTCAGGGCACGAGGCACTGATCCACAGCTGACCCTCTGTCTATCTAATTTTTTTTCAGCCTCCACAGAGACTATCAAAAATTGCCATTGCTGACTATATTTCAAGTTGTCATAGCGGGGTATTGGGAAAAGTTTTCAATAAGCAATAATCATGCCTTGGTTAAACCTCATCAGCAACGATATTGCCACTGTGCAAAGCTTTTTATAAAGGAGAGCATGCACATTTCCAACTATTGTTCATGGAAATCAGGGGACACCTGGATTTGAACCAGTGACCTCTTGATCTGTAGTCAAATGCTCTACCACTGAGCTATATTTCCTCACAGAGAGCTTCAAAATCCAGGAACTTCAGCTGTTGTAAAACACCATGAGTCTCACATGATTTGAACATGCAACCTTTAGAGCTGGAGTCAGACACGCTACCATTGCGCCACTATACGGGTCTTAAGAGGATGCCCAAATAATGCCCATCAGCTGCATCCAATTAAACTCAATTAATATGCAATTGAAAACAGATAGTGTGCTTGGAAGTGCTTCGGCTTGCACTCCTCTGCACTTTAAGGAAGGGAAACACTTTCCTGTTCAAATGTGATGGTGTTCCCAAATGGAGCATGGATGATGATATAGGATGGTCAACTGCACCCTGCTCAGTAGAAGTTCAGACAATTTTTTATTTGTTTGTGGGATGTGGGCATTGTTGGCAAGGGCAGCCTTTATTGCCCATTCCTAACTGCCCTTAAGAATATGATGGTGACCCACCTTCCTGAAACACTGCAATCCAAGTGTCCTGGCACACCCACGGTGCTGTTAGGAAGGGAGTTCAAAGATTTTCATCCGGTGATGTGGAAGGAACAGCAACATTGTTGCAAGTTAGAATGGTGTGTGACTTGGAGGGGCACTTGCAGGTAGTGGTGTTCCCTTGCATCTGCTGTTCTTATCCTTCCAGGTGGTAGGGGTTGAGAGTTTGGAAGGTCTTGTCAAAGAAGCATTGATGATTTGCTACAGTAAATAGTAAATTTTCTATGATCCGTACGGCTGCCACTGTGCGGTGGTGGTGGAGCAAGTAAAGGTTTAACAACCACAACCATTTTCCTTTATGCTAGATATGACTTCAACCTGTGGAGAGCTTTCCCCCAACTCCCATTAACTTTGATTTTGCTCAGTCTCCTTGATGGCACACTTGGTCAAATGCCACCTTGTGCTGTAATCTCCTTTGAGATCAATACCATTTATAAAGAGATTCGAAGTTCCAGGTATTAGCTGAAAGAATGACCCAACAAGATTTCACGTAACAAATTACTAAAACACACACTTGGCATGCATGTAGTCCTGTGTTGTCGCTTCATCAGTTTAGATCTCATTTGCCTGGTACTGCTCCTGACATGCTCTCCTACACTTCTGATAGAACCAGGGTTAGCCCCCTGGCTTGATGGTAATTACATAGAATTAGAGAGAGGGGGATGCTGGGCCGTAAGGTTCCAGATTGTGGTTGAATAAAATTTTGCTGCTGTTGATGGCTCACAGTGCCTTATGGGTGCTAAGTTATGCATTATGCTCAGAATTGCATATTGAGAAGGCCTATGGCCTGCTTGATGGACACTTTGGTTGCCCCATGGCAGGTGTTGTACTTCTCTGTATTTAGTATGGGTTCCTCACAGGAATGAGCAGCCACGTTCTCAGTAGGTAGCCCTTGTCTCCTGGTATCCATTGCTGAGGATGTGCAGGAGACCAAGAATCTGAGGCATCTGGGACACCAAAGTATGCAGGTGATTGCTTCCCAGGAACCATGTACACACCTGAAGGCTACATTCTTCAGTGCTGGCAGACCAGTTGGACATTGAGTGAATGAAAGCCCTTACTGTAGCTGAAGACTGCTGGCTGGTCAGTGGGAGTGGTCAATGCATGCATCGCACACTCCCTGCACATGGGGTTTGACTGTTTGGATTGGTGAAGAAGGTTCACATAGTTGCCAACGCCCTTAAACAGGGCATTGGCCTTCACCTTGATGCATTGATGCACCACAGACTGTGAAATACCACACATAGCTCCAGTGAATCCCTGGAAAGATCCAGAGATGTTAAATTTCAGTGCCATGGTGATCTTCAGCACCGTGGCATTGGGTGGCCATCACATCCTGTGGGGCTTAGCTCGTCCTCCAGCATGGCACACAAATCAGTGACAGCCTCCATGGAAAAGCACAGATTGTGGGGGATACTCAAACATTTACAGATGGATGAGCTTTGGATGGTAGGCTCTTTCTGGAGCTTAGCCTCTTCTGCACCGAGTGGGCTGACCCGTGTGGCCCTTTGTGTTCTTCTGCTGTGTCCCCACCCCAAGGCAGGCCCTCCTATTGTCTCTGATCTTGCTGCTTTCCTTCTGGCCATAGCTGGATCTCTCTCCCTCTCTGCTGCAGCCCCTGCTCTCTGGAGGCCCCTTAGCCTGGGCGAATGAAGCCCTGGTAGATGGCCTCAGTGCACCAGGGCTCTTATGCAACATACCAACCTCTGCCCTTTTCCTCCCACGTGTTTCTTGTGTTAAAGTGCCAGTGCCCAGATGGGACACTGGCAGCACACCCCCTCAGTGCTGGCACCTTGCCCCCACCTCCTCCTTCGTTTGCCAGTGCCCATGCTGCTCCACCCTCCCTGGCACACCACTTTGGTTCTCACGATGGCTGGTTAAGAAGAAAGCCAGCACTGAGTTCCCGCTTGCTTGCAGCCTACTTTTACTGGGCAAAGCTCTGAAGCCTCCATGTGCCATTTGCAAAATTCAATAAACTCTGTAAAATTCCTCTTTATTGGTCAATTAATGCCTCAATTAGCTTCCTGTCTCATACGGAAGTTATGCTAAAGATGTACCGAACCTTGGTTACACCACATTTAGAATACTTAATGTAATTCTGGTTGCCATATTATAAAGAGGATATAGAAGCACTGGAGAGGATACTGAGAAGGTTTACAAGGATGATACCAGAAATGCAAGGCTTTACATATTAAGAAAGGATTGACAGGTTGGGTCTCATCTCTCTTGAGAAAGGAAGGTTGAGGGGTGGACTAATAAAGATCTTTAAAATTATGAAAGGTTTTGATAGAGTGGATACAGAGATAATGTATCCTCTTGTGGCGAGGAGCATAACTAGAGGCCATCAATAGAAGTGAGTCACCAAGAAATCCAATGGGGAATTCAGAAAAAATCTCTTTACTCAAAGAGTGATGAGAATGTGGAACTCGTTAGCACAGAGAATGGTTGAGGTGACTAATATAGATACATTTAGAGGGAACCTAGAAAAGCATATGAGGGAGAAGGGAGTAGGTGGTTACAACGTTAGATTGGATGAAAAAATATTGGAGGAGACTTGAGTGGACCATAAACACTGGCATGGACTGGTTGAGGTGAATGGTCTGTTTCTGTGTCATATTTCCCTTGTGATCCTACATGTAATCCTGTGTCCACATGAGAAGTCATCCTGCTACACAGGCCATCGTTGGGAAAATTAAGAAGTGACATGGCAAGGTTGGGCATCTGGCACAATGTCTTCCATCCTGATATCCTGTACACTGCACCTGTTCCCAAAGAGCCTGGAAAATCTAGCCATTATGTCCTGTGCATTATTGCTAAATCTCCCCCCAAAAATTCTCTGGCACCAACAGTAATGCTGAAGCTAATAGGAAAATTGATATAGAGAAAGTTCCAGGAAAGCAACAAAAACAGTTTTTAACAGCAAAATTTGAGCAAGTACAGTAATCTGTGAAAATAACCTTTTTTAAAATTGCATCTGCCTATTTGATACTTTTGCTGCAGTGATTGTTTTTTTCAGTTAGGCCACAGGAAGTAGGGGAAGGAAAGCAAGCTTCAGCTATCAATCTATAATGAAATTCCATTTACCTCCAGTGAGTTGCCTGTATTGCAAATGCAGGAAAATTGCAAGTTATTTTTGCAGCAGGGAATTCAGTACTATGTATCGTCGTCCCAATTTCCTCCAACATCTGATGTGTGCCTACCAGAAAGGAAGAGCAATGTACAGGAGGAAAATCCAGGCCTACCATTCAACATTAAGCCCTCATTGTGTGGGCCCAGGATTCTGGATTAGGGAGGTGAAGATTTGCATCAGATGGAGGAACTGAAACTAATAAATTCCCTTATACACCAAGGCACCTAGAAAAAGGAGGGGATTTGTGAAGCACTTGTTTTGAGGAAGCCAGTAATTTATGGGAAAAATCCAGTAGACTAGAAATGGACAATTATAGTTCCCATATTCAAGGTGGACACAGAGGCAAGTACAGGTCTAATTGTTTAACTTCGACAAACAGAAAACAAATGGAATCATGATGGAATCACCCTGGAATCAGGGTTGGAATCACCCTGCTGTCTGAAGAAAATAATTAATAAATAATGAGCAGCACAGCTTTCAAAATGTTAGATTTTGCCTATGCGCAACCACTTACACTTTTTTTCTTGACCTGAGTGTTAAGAGGTAACTACATAGTGACTCTTGATACTCTCAACACAACTAGAGATGAACAATTGCTTGTGTTACTCACATTCAAAGGGCAAAGAAAATACTAAAGGTTTTCTAAGTTTGAGAGATGTCTGAGGGGACCTTGTAGAATCAAATAAAATACTTAATAGAATATAGAAATAAATCTAAAATAGTACTTTGATGAGGTAATGCCGATCGATAGCTGGGATGTTTTGTCAGAGAGAGAAATGGCCAAGATACTGAGTTCCTGTAATGTGAAGATAGTAGTGTTGTATTCTGGAAGTATGTGATTAAAAGAGCTGAAGCATTTCCTTCATCCAAATCTATATTTTGTTCTTGTAAAGTGTTCTTATTCAATTTTTTCTTGATAAACTTTGAAAATATACTGAATTTATCACATCTATCCATTTGTTCAAAGATTGATTAATCCAGGGTTAGCTTGAATCATTTTGTTATATTGATCTAATATTAAATGTGTCTTATGAAACGTTAACTAAATAACTTTGACTAGCAAAATAGCTTTGTGTAAGCTGAAACATTCATTTGTTCTTTAGTAGTTTGTAGAAAAAGGTTGAATATATTTTAATTTCCGCACATAGCAAGAAGTGGATAAGATGAGCGATTTGGTAAGGATGCGTCAAGAGATCATGGACAGAGTGAAAAGCGCTGTTGACAAAGCAAAAAAATACCAAACTTCATTTGACAAATACAGTTATCTGTGGATGAATGACAAAATAGAATTCATGAGGCAGTTCCTCCTCTATGGTCGCTTCCTTACTTCAGAGGAACTGGAGGTTCAAGCAGATTATGGACTTCCAAAATGTCCACCACTATTGGAGCAGTATAGACAGCAGGTAAGATAATGTTTCATAAAAGTTTACTAATTAATGAAAAATGACCAGTTGGCCCCCTTCTGGCCCAGTTGTCCCCCTTCTGGCCCAGGTGTGTTGGGTGTTTTAGCTCTATTATTTATGATCAATGAGCAAAAGTCATAATTTTGCTGCATTGGCATTTTGTTCCATGAGAGATAAGATACAGAATTGACTACATAGTTCTTCATGTCAGTTCATAATTTAAATTACAACATCTGAGGAAATGGCAAACAGATGCCAACTTTCCAAACAGTTGAATGGTCAATTTGCAGAAAAGCAGAAATAGTGGAAAAATCACTTGCAAGTTCTCTCAGTTGGGGAATGATATTTTGCAAGAAGAAACTTGAAGTGGAATGGACTAAAAGCTTTCAAAATGAAAAGAAAACTTACGTTGTAAAAGTGCATTCAAGAATAATTTTTAACAATACTAAAATATAAACATTACGTATACCATGATTGGCTCCCATGATAACTGTCATTGTTAACAGTTCTCTCTTCTCAGGTTCTGTTCCTCTCTCCTTAAAATCTGCTATCAAACCCGTCTCCTCAGAAAGCCAGCCCTTGACCCATGCTTTCTTGCAAACTATCATCCCATCTCCAACATTCCTTTCCTCGACAAAGTCATCTGTCACCTCCCAACTTTGTGCCCACCTTTCCTAAAACCCTATGTTTGAATCCCTTCAATCAGGTTTCTGCCTCTGACACAATACCGAAGCAGCTCTTATCAAAGTCACAAATTACTATATGACTGCAACAAAGGAGAATTATCCTTCCAGGTCCTTCCCATCCTGCCTGCAGCCTTTGACATGATTGCAAGGAGTCTAGTGAATAAAGTAGATGAACTGAGGGCACAGATAAACACTTGATACTATGAAATCATTTAGGGGAGGACGAGACCTAGTAGTATTGTCACTGGACTAATAATCCAGAGACCCAGGGTAATGCTCTGGGGACCTGGGTTCAAATCCCAAATAAAAATCTGGAATTAGAAGTTGACTGATCACCTTGAATTGATTGTCGTAAAAACCCATCTGGTTCACTGATGTCCTTTAGGGAAGGAAACCTGCCTTCCTTACCTGGTCCGGCCTACCTGTAATTCCAGACTAACAGCAATGTGGTCAACTCTTAAATGCCCTCTGAAATGGCCTAGCAAGCCACTCAGTTGTATCAAATCACTACAAAGTCACAAAAAAGGAATGAAACCGCATGGACCACCCGGCATCGTCCTAGGCATCGGAAACGACAACAGCAAACTCAGCCCGGTCTCATGTCATCAGGTTAAACATGGAAATGGAAACCTCCTGTTGAGTACCACATACTGCCCCACTCTGTGCCCCCTCAGCTGATGAATCAGTGCTCCTCCATATTAAACACCACTTGGAGGAAGCACTGAGGGTGGCAAGAGTGCAGAATGTACCCTGGATGGGGGACTTCAAAATCCAGCACCAGAAGTGGCTCGGTAGCACAACTACTGACAGAGCTGGCCGAGTCCTGAAGGACTTGGCTGCTAGACTTGGTCTGTAGCAGGTGGTGAGGGAACCAACAAGAGAGAAAAACATACTTGACCTCATCCTCACCAACCTGCCTACCACAGATGCATCTGTCATGACAGTATTGGTAGGAGCCCATGGGATCCAAGGCAAAGTGGCACGTTGGATCCAAAATTGGCTGAGAGGCAGAAGGGTGATGGTAGAGGGATATTTCTTTGACTAGGAATCTATTTCCAGTGGGGTTCCGCAGGGTCTGGGTGCTGGCATCCTTGCTGTTTGTGGTGTACATAAATGATTTGGATTTAAATGTAAGGGGCATGACCAAGGAGTTCACGATGACATGAAAATTGAGAGGGTAATAAATAGTGAGGAGGATAGGCATAAACTGTAGGAGGATAGCAATGGACTGATCAGGTGGGCAGAGCAGTGGCAAATGGAATTCAACCCAGAAAAGTGTGAGGTAATGCACTTGGGAAGGGCTAACAAGGCAAGGGATTACAATGTGAATGATAGGGTCCTGTAAAGACTGAAGATCAGAGGGACCTTGGTTTTCATATCCACAGATCCCTGAAGGTAGCAGGGCAGGTAGATAAGGCGGTTAAGAAGGCATATGAAATACTTGCCTTTATTAGCCAAGGCATAGAATACAAGACCAGGGAGGCTATGCTGGAACTGTATAAAATGCTGGTTAGGCCACAACTGGAGTACTACCTGCAGTTCTGGTCACCACATTATAGGAAGGATGTGATTGCACTGGAGAGGATGCAGAGGAGATTTACCAGGATGCTGCCTGGGCTGGAGGATATGAGCAATGGGGAAAGATTGGATAGGCTGGGGTTGTTTCCTTGGAGCAATGAAGGTTGAGAGGGGACCTGACAGAGGTGTATAAGATTATGAGGAGCATAGATATGGTGGATAGGAAGGCACTTTTTCCATTAGCAGAAGGGTCAATAACCAGGAGGCATAGATTTAAGGTAAAAGGTAGAAGACTAAGAGGGGAGTTGAGGAGAAAATTTTTCACCAGAGGGTGGTGAGAATCTGGAACTCTGCCTGAAAGGGTGGTTGAGTCAGAAACTCTAGTAACATTTAAGAAGTATTGAGATATTCACTTGGGTTTGCCAAAGCCTCCAGGGCTATGGGCCAAGCACTGAAAAATGGGATTAATTTAGTGAGATCTTTGTTGAGCGGCGTGGACACGGTGGGCTGAATGGCCTCCTTCTGTGCTGTAGATGTCTATGAGTCTATGAGTGACCGCCACACAGTAATGTGGAGATGAAGTCCCGCCTTCACATTGAGGATGCCCTCCATTGTGTTGTATGGCACTACCACCATGCTAAGTGATTTTGGACAGGTCTAGAAACTCAAGACTGGAGGTGCTGTGGGCCATCAGCAACAACAGAATTGTATTGAACCACAACCTGTAACCTTATGACCCGACATATCCCCCAATCTACCATTACCACCAAGCCAGGGCATCAGCTCTGGTTTAATGAAGAGTGCAGGAGGGCATGCCATGAGCAGCATCAGGCATACCTAAAAATGAGATGTCAACCTGATGAAGCTACAACATAGGACTACTTCCATGCCAAACAGCATAAGCAGCAAGTGAAAGACAGAGCTAAGCAATTCCACAGCCAACAGATCAGATCTAAGCTCAGAAGTCCTGCCACATCCAGTCCTGAATGATGATGGACAATTAAACAAGTCACTGGATAAGAAGGCTCCACAAATACCTCCATCTTCAATGATGGAGGACCCCGCGCATCAGTGCAAAAGATAAGGCTCCCATCTTGCCATCTAAGGCAAACCCAAGTGAATATCTCAATACTTCTTAAATGTTACGAGAGTTTCTGACTCAACCATCCTTTCAGGCAGTGAATTCCAGATTCTCACCACCCTCTGGTGAAAAATTTTCTCCTCAACTCCCCATATTTGCTCCCATCTTCAGCCAGAAGTGCCGAGTGGATGATCCATCTCGGCCTCCTCTGGAGGTCCCCAGCATCACAGATATCAGTCTTCAGCCAATTTGATTCACTCCATGTGATATCAAGAAATTGATGAAGGCACCGGATACTGCAAAAATTGACAATATTCCTGCAATAATACTGAAGACTTATGGTCCAGAACTTGCCGTGCTCCTAGACAAGCTGTTCCAGTACAGCTATAACACTGGCAATTACCCGGCAATGTGGAAAACAGTTTTGTCCTGTACACAAAAAGCAGGACAAATGCAACCTGGCCAATTACCGCCCCATCAGTCTACTTTCGATCATCAGTAAAGCGATGGAAGGGGTAATCAACAGTGCTATCAAGTGGCACTTGCTTAGCAATAACCTACTCACTGATGCCCAGTTTGGATTCTGCCAGGGTCACATAGCTCCTGACCTCATTACAGCCTTGGTTCAAATATGGACAAAAGAGCTGAGCTCCAGAGATGAGGTGAGAGTGACTGCCCTTGACACGAAGGCACCGTTTGACCGAGTGTGGCATCAAGGACCCCTAGCAAAACTGGAGCCAATGGGAATCAAGGGGAAAAACTCTCCACTGGTTGGAGTCATACCTAGTATAAAGGAGGATGGCTGTGGTTGTTGGAGGTCAGTCATCTCAGTTCCAGGACATCTCTGCAGAAGTTCCTCAGGGTAGTATCCTCAGCCCAACCATCTTTAGCTGCTTCATCAATCACCTTTCATCATAAGGTCAGAAGTGGAGATGTTGCTGATGATTGCACAATGTTCAGCACCATTTGCGACTCCTCAGATACTGAAGCAGTCCAGGTCCAAATACAGCAAGACTGGACAATTTCCAGGCTTGGGCTGACAAGTGGCAAGTAACATTCGCGCCAGATAAGTGCCAGGCAATGACCATCTCCAACAAGAGAGAATCTAACCATCACTCCTTGACATTCAATGGCATTACCATCGCTGAATCCAACACCATTAACATCCTGGGGGTTATCATTGCCCAGAAACTGAACTGGATTAGTCATATGAATACTATGGCTACAAGAGCAGGTCAGAGGCTAGGAATCCTGCAGTGAGTAACTCACCTCCTGACTTCCCAAAGCCTGACAAGGCTCAAGTCAGGAGTGTGACAGTATATTCTCTACTTGCCTGGATGAGTGCAGCTCCAACAACATTCAAGAAGCTTAACACCATCCAGGACGAAGCAGTAAGCTGGATTGGCACTCCATCCACAAACATTCACTCCCTCCACTACCGATGCACAGAGCAGCAGAGTGTGTCATCTACGAGATGCACTGCAGAAACTCACCAAGGCTCCTTCGACAGCACCTTCCAAACCCACGATGCTACTATCTAGAAGGACAAGGACAGCAGATACATGGGAATATGACCAACTGGAAGTTCCCCTCCAGGTCACTCACCATCCTGACTTGGAAATATATCGCCGTTCCTTCACTGTTGCTGGGTCAAAATCCTGGAACTCCCTTGCTAACAGCACTGTGGGTGTACCCCCACCACTTGGACTACAGTGGTTCAAGAAAACAGTTCACCACCACCTTCTCAAGGGCAACTAGGGATGGGCAATAAATGCTGGCCCAGCCAGCGACACCCACATCCCATGAATGAATTAAAAAATACTGAAACACAGCTTGAGGAAAGACAGGAGTGTGAGCTGCAAATTCCTGGTTGCAGGGTTCTCAAGACGTGATAGAAAGGGGGAAATGGCAGGATTGGGACATCGTAACATTGGTAATGAAACATCATAACCATGAGGATGGATGATGTGCTGGAAGGAACATCAAATGAAACTTTATGAGTTGAATTGAGGAACAAAAAAGGAGCAACACACTCTTGGGAGGATATGGTAGACTGCCAAACAGTTGGAGAAAGAAGAGCAAATATATAGTTAAGTTGTTGAAAACTGCAGTTTTGAGGATTTCACCTATCTTAATATTAACCAGGTTGAATTCAGTATAAATGTTAAACAGGATGCAGAATTTGACATGTTGCCCACCCCACCACCCAACGGGTTCTGAGGCAGGAGCAGCGTGAAATTGCATGGATGGTATTTTCTCCGGATTCCCGCCTGTCCTGGCCTGATAGCAATTTTACAGTGAAGCGGGCAAGGCCTCGGACAATAAGCTGCCCTTGCCCCAGTTAAGGCCCTAAAGTGGCCACTTAATAGTCACTTAAGGACCTTTCCATGTCCAGCTGGCAGGCAGGTGACAGCTCAATGGGGAAGGCAGAAAGTGAACTGAGATCAATCCCAGGTGGGAACCGGGGTGGAGGAGCGGGGTTGCAGGGACGTGGCGGGGAGTGGGCACCTCCATCAGAAGGCCATTTCTGACTGCCCTCCCCTTAGGGCCTGGTGACCTCTGGTCCTGCCCCCCCCCCCCCACCCCCCCCCACCCCCACCCCCACCCTGGCCTATCCCCCTAAATCCCGATCACCCTTACTTGCATCCCGCCCCAGACGTTCCCCACACTGGGACCCCTGCCACTTTCCCGTCCTCTGGGCTATGGGATATGGTCCCAGGCAGCTTTTTGCAGTGCCTCTTCTGACCAGTGAGATCAGAAGTCATGCCTTATGCCAATCAACGCTCGTTTGAATGTGATATGGTATCGGGGCTGCTGGAGTTGGCGGGAATGTGCTCCCTGCTGACTCCTCAGGATGACTTTTTTAGCCAGTGCGTAGCAAGCCCAACAGGAGAAGGGACAGTCCTGGACTTTATTTTAGGGAATGAATCTGTTAAGGTAGAAGGGTATCTGTGGAAGAGCATTTTAGTGGTAATGATCATAATTCAATTAGATTTAGAATATTTGTGGAAGGCATAAATATAGACCAAGTGTAAAAGTTTTAAATTTGAGAAGGCATATTTTACTAGGTTGAGATATGATTCGTAAATGTGGACTGGAAATAGCTACTTGAAAGTAAATCAGAGTCCGAGCAGTAGGAGGCATTCAAGGAGGAGCTGAAGAGGGTTCAGACCAAATACGTTCCCACAAAAAAAAGGGTTAGAATGACAATTTTAGATCCCCTCCCACCGGATGTCAAAGAAGCATGCAGAATATGTCATTTACAGTTTAAGAACTTTGCGGAAGCATATTCAGACATGAGTTAATCCTTTGTCAATGCAGACATCACAGAAGGCCACTTGACCATTGGTGGCCATATTTGGGCAGCATTTTGACTACTTCTTTAAAGTCAGTTTTCAAATGTCCGCATTGATGAAGTCAATGAAAGTTAGGAATTTGATATCCTCGTAGGCATGACGTGACCGTCACAATTGGTTTTTAGAAAATATTTTTTGACATTTTGACATCCTTGTCTTTTGAACGTTGTCCTTTTTGTCATTTTTAAACCAAATTTATATTTTTTTCTTGACTCTCATTTAAGGATATACAACTCTGTCTATTCTCAAATACATTTTAAATTAATGTTTTATGACCCTGTGTACCTTTTAATCCATATTAACAGAAAACAGACGACACTGACGATTTCTTAGATAAGTGGGTGACTTCCATTATCCCAGGCTGTTATGAGGTTTTGGGATTATTTGACCATTTTTTCTGCAGATTTAAATGGAATATAAATGGAATTATTTTAAGTAAAGCATATTCACACAAGTTTAAACTAAAAAGTGACTAAAACATGAATGGATTTGGCATTGAAGTGATTTCCATAAAGTTTGTAAGCAATAAGCGATTTGTTAGCTGTCTGGATAATGAGTAAACATCCCAAATCCATTGTGTTGGGAGATCTCTGGTCTTGAGTGTTTGTCATGGGTTATCAGAGTGTCTCTCTCTCTCTCTCTGTCTCCCAGCTTGTGAGGGAAGGGAGATTAAAAAGAGATACACAAAAATGCTCAGATGGCCAGCTTTTTAATGCAAAGACTGCTGGGAAAGCTTTCGCCAGGGTCAGAATGTTAGAATGCAGGCCAGTGGTTAGTAGTTATTTTGTTTAAATCAAGCAAAATGGCCCACTGATTTGGGAAAGTGTACGATGTTGATGCTGCACTGTTACATGAAGACATGTTGTACAGATTTGAATTAAACAAGCCCAATCATAATTGTTGTTCTGTATGTTCAGTTGCTGTAGAATAAAGTAGCTCGATGGCTTGTACCTGCTTTCATCTTACCAAGTCTTCTGTTTGCAACTTCAAATAGATGGGAGCATGTGAAAGAAAGAGAGGGTTGAATTTTAACGTCATGATCTGCTTGCAGTGGGGTAGGCCGATAGCACATCAGGAACCTGGAAGTTTGAGCAGTGGATTTGTTAGTGGCTTTTTAGCTGAGTCACGGCATTAGCATCGCGCTTCTAGATTTCCCAATTGGAGCATGCGGGCGCGATGATGACTCACAGTTGACTTTTGACGGTTCACCATCTAAAGGGATCCTGCAAGGGTCAGAATTGAAGCATTCCATAACTGTCAGGAGAGAGCCAGCTATTATGGCGATGGTGTGTCAACAAGGGAAGGTGGTTCTCACCCCTGTACATCATGCTGCAGGCGGTAAGGGCCCACAGAAAGATTCTGTTCTCTGTGGATGGGAAAAAAGGAAGACAGCCTCAGAGGTCAAACAAGCATGGCTGGAAGTGGCAGAAGCGAACAGCAGGAGTGTGGTGCCTTCTTCTAGGTACAGTGCTTCAAGAGGTTCAATGACCTCAACTGGACTCGAATGGTGAGTGACATGGCACATTGAAGTGCAAATCCCTTCACTCTGACTTTTCTTCTTCTGAGCACTCCTCAGACCAACACAATATTGCACGTGCATCTATTCCTCTTGTTTAAGGCACCTCCTTACATCGTGATCTGACAAGCCAACCCCAAAACTCCTGACCTTATTTCCACGTCACACCTATCCCTCACAGTAACCCTCCACTAATGTCCTTCCAGCCTCTCAAACCATTCCAATTCTCACACTCATAGCTCTCTTCTTTCTTTGCAGGAGAAGACAGCACAGAACACCAGGGCAAGGCAGAAAACTGGGATGGCCCACCGGTCAACACAACCTTGAGTGCTATGAAGGAAGATGCATTGGAGATAAGCAGAGTCCCACCTTACATGGCCATTGAAAATGGAGAGAAAGATGTCTCCTAGCAACCTGGTGACAAAATTAGCTAGCCCCCAGCCACGTGGCATACAACACTCAGCTATGTCAGCAGCTACTGAAATATGATGACCCGCACAATGATGCCTGAGAGACATCTCACCCTGGAGCTCTAATTCATGTCCTTCATTTTGCACAGGCCCTGCAAGCTTCCGTTAGGAGCTGGTGCCAGAGGAGGATGAAACATCCTTGGAGGAGGTCATGCATTCTGAAGAAGAACCATCATATGACTCATGCACCCCCACAGAATCACAGAAATTTAATGGCACAGAAGGAGGACCATTCAACCCATTGTGTCTGTGCAGGCTCTCCAAATGAGCATTATGACCTCGTGCCATTGCCCTGCCTTTTCCTCATAACTCTGCACATTGTTTCTATTCAAATAATCATCTAATGCCCTCTTGAATGCCTCAATTGAACCTGCCTCCACCACACTTCCAGGCAGTGAATTCCAATCCCGAACCACTTGTGTGAAAAGGTTTTTTCTCACCTCACATTTGCTTCTTTTGCAAAACACTTTAAACCTGTGCCCTCTCGTTCTTGATCCTTTTACAAGCGGGAACAACTCCCTATTTACTCTGTCCACCCCCCTCATGATTTTGAATATCTCTATTGAATCTCCTCTTAGTCTTCTTCTCTCCAAGGAGAACAGTCCCAACCTCTCTAATCTATCTTCATAATCTCCAAAGTGTTCACATTCTTCCTATAATGTGGCACCCAAAACTGTACACAATACTGCAGCTGAGGTCTAATGAGTGTCCTATATATATTCAGCATAACCTCCTTGCTCTTGTACTTTATGCCCCTATCAATAAAGTCCAGGATACTATATGTTTTATTAACTGCTCTCTTTGCCTGTCCTGCCACCTTCAATGATCTATGCACATATATACTCAAATCTTTCTACTCCTGCACCCCCTTCAAAATTTCACTCCTTATTTTATATTGTCTGTCCATGTTCTTCCTACCAAAATGCAGAATCTCACACTTCTCCACATTGAACTCCGTCTGTCACCTATCTCCCCACTCCACTAACTTGTCTGTGTGCTTTTGAAGTTCCACTCCGTCCTCCTCACAGTTCACAACACTTGCAAGCTTCGTATCACCCATGAACTTTGAAATTATCCCCTGCACACCAACATCTAGATCATTAATATATATCAGGAAAAGCAAGGTCCCAATACCGACCCCTGGGGAACTCTACTACAAAACTTCCTCCAATCTGAAAAATGTTCATTGACCTCTCTGCTTCCTCTTTTTCAGCCAATATTGTATCCACATTGCTACTGTCTCTTTTATTCCATGAGCAATAACTTTTCTCACAAGTCTGTTGTGTGGCACTGTGTCAAGTGCCTTTTGAATGTCCCTATATACCACATCAATGGCATTACCCTCATTGACCTTTTCTGGTAGTTAGTTAGTTAGACACAATTTCCCCTTTAGAAATCCATGCTGGATCTTCCTTATCAACTCATATTTTTCCATGTGACTACTAATTCTATCCTGAATAATTGTTTCTAGAATCCTGCCCACCACTGAAGTTAAACTGATTGATCTGTAATTGCTTGGCTTATCCTTACAACCTTTTTTGAACAAGGGTATAATATTTACAATCCTCCAGTCCTCTTGGCACCACCCCCGAGTCTAGGAAAGACTGAAGGATTATGGCCAGTGCCCCTGCAATTTCTACTCTCACTTCCTTCAATATCCTTGGATGCATCTCATCCAGTCCTAGTGCCTTGTCAACTTTAAGTACCCAGTCTATTCAACATTTCCTCCTTATCAATTTGGAACCCAACTAGTGACAGAGTTCCCTCGTCTGTCACCATGGTCTGGGTAGCACCTAACTCCTTGGTAAAGATGGATGCAAAGTATACTTTTAATACCCCAGCCATGGCCCCTTCGTCCATGTGTAAATTCCCTTTTAGTTCCTAATCGGCCCTACTCCTCCTTTCGCCACCCTTTTACTGTTTATATGCCTATAGAAGACATTGGGATTCCCATTTATGATGGCTGCCAGTCTTTACTCAGAATCTCTCTTTGCTTCTCTAATATGCTTTTTCACCTCCTCTTTGAACCTTCTGTATTCCTCTTAGTCCTCAATTGTATTTTCTACCTAGCACCTGTCGTAAGTACACTTTTTCTTTTTTATCCTAATATCTGCCTCCTTTTTCATCCAGGGAGCTCTGGGTTTGTTTGCCCTACCTTTCCCTTTCAATGGAATATACTTTGACTGTGCCCGAATCTATTCTTTTTTGAAGGTAGCCCATTATTCAGCTACAGTTTTTCCCGCCAATTTTTCGTTCCAGTCTATCTGGCCCAGCTCTGTTCTTGCTCCATCAAAGTCAGCTCTTGTCCAGTTAATTATTCTTACTCTGGTTGCCTACCGTCCTTTTCTATCATCATCTTAAACCATACAAAACAATGATCACTGTCTCCTAAATGTTCCTCCACTACCGCTTGATCTACTTGGCCCCTATCTTTCCAAGAACCAGGCCCAACAGTGCTTCTTTTCTGTTGGATTCGACACATACTGCTGTAGAAAATTCTCCTGAACACAATCTAGGGGTTTTTGCTCCTTTCTGCCCGTTACACTTCCACTGTCCCAGTCTACATTCGGGTAATTAAAGTCGCCCATTATAACTACTCTATAGTACTTGCATCTCTCTGTAATTTCCCTGCAGATTTGCTCTTCTACGTCCTTCTCACTAGTTGGCAGTCTATAGACTACACCGAGCAATGTAATTGCACATTTTTTGTTCCTTAGCTCTAGCCAAATTGATTCTGTCCTTGAGCCCTTTGTGACATCCTCTCTCTCTAGCACTGCAATGCTGTCCTTAACCAATACAGCCACCCCTCCTCCTTTCCTATCTCTTCTGAACACCTTGTACCCAGGAATATTTAACACCCAGATCTGCCCTTCCTTGAGCCAGGTCCCTGTTATCGCCACAACATCATATTTCCCCATGGCAACCTGCACTTGTAATTCTCCAATCTTATTTACTATACTCCGTGCATTCACAAACATGCACAGTAACACTGATTTAGATTTTGTTACTTTCTCCCTCACCCCGGTTTCACCTATTACCTTACTATTCTCTATACTAATGTTATTTGTCCCTCCAGTATTTTGTGCACCATGGCATTCCTCTCTAATATTTTCTCTTGGTTCCCACACCCCTGCTGAGTTAGTTTAAAGCCCTCCCAACAGCATTAGCAAAACGCCCTGCAAGGAACCCAGTCCCAGCTCTGTTCAGGTGCAACCCATCCGGCTTGTACACGTGCCATCTCCCCCAAAGCCAGTCCCAGTGTCCTATCCCAGAAATCTAAAGCCCTTCCTCCTGCACCATCTTTCCAGCCACGCATTCATATGCTTTATCCTCCTATTTCTGTACTCACTGCCATGTGATGCTGGGAGTATTCTGAAGATTACTACATTTGAAGTTCTGCTGCTAATTTTCTACTTAGCTCCCTAAATTCTGATTGCAGGACCTCATCCCCTTTCCTACCTAAGTCATTGGTATCAATGTGGAGCATGGCCCCTGGCTGTTCACCCTCCCCCAGAAGAATGTCCTGCAGCTGCTCTGTAACATCATTGACTGTTCACCAGGGAGGCAACATATCATCCTGGAGTCACGTCTACGGCTACAGAAATGCCTATCTATTCCCCTAACCAATGAACCCACTATCATTATTGCTCTTTCTTTCTTTTTCTTCCCCATTTTTTCAGCGGAGCTGCTCGTGGTGCCACACACTTGGCACTGACTGCACTCCCCTGAAGAACCAGTGTCCTCACCAGCTTCCAAAATGGAAAACCAAAGTGTGAGGTGGACCCCAAGGGACTTCTGCACTACCTGCTTACTTCTCTTGGACTGCCTGGTGGTCACCCATTCCCTCTGTCTCCTGGCCCTTAAGCTGCAGTGTGACCACCTCTCTGAACATGCTATCCACGTAGCTCTCAGCCTCACGGATGCGCCACAGTGACTCCAGCTGCTACTCAAGCTCTGAAACCTGGAGCTCCAGTTTCTGCAGCTGGTAGCACTTCCTGCATATGTGGTCAGCTAGGACACCGGTAGCGTCCATGACTTCACACATATTACAGGACACACATTCCACTTGACTGAGCCACCCTGCCATGTCTTAACTCTACTTCCCTTTTATTAACTTTATTATACTTTGGGTTATTTATTTTACTTTACTATATTGGCCCTACATTTCCTTTATTCCTGGTGCTTCTCAGTTAAATCCAAGTACAGCAACTTGTTTAAAAATATTACACCTTTCTAATTTACTCACCAGATCCTACTTACCAAGGGCAACGATCTTCTTTCTGAGGAAAGGTAGAAAAGGGAAGGAGTACCTCTTCCCTCCTCACCGAATTTCTTCAGTCACCTCTGCTCTCGAACTCTCGCCACTTCTCGCGCTGCTTTTATAGTTCTTCTGCTCTCTCCTAGGTGCTGCTGACTGCCTGTCCCAGGTCCTCCTCTCACACTCTTCTCTAGGTGCTGCTGACTGCCTGTTCCAGGATCCTCCTCTCATACTGTTCTCTAAGTGCTGCTGACTGCCCTTTCCCAGGATCCTCCTCTCGCACTCTCCCACCAGCTCAGATACACTCTCCTTGATTGGGCCCCCAAGGCAAGTAGTTGGGTTGTCACATGGTAAGGCACACATCACAAATGAGGAAGAACAGATGATAGAGACAGGGACAGCAGTGAAGAGTCCCCATTGGAGGGTGCAGGACCCTCCGAGCTCTGCTCAACTGGATACAAATTTGAGCCTCAGGGGTCATTAAAGAAGAGGACCGTTCTGGAGCAGCATCATAAAACATATGGTGTTCTGTCAGTGTTTCCAGAAACACTGCACAGGATTGCAGAGATTAGAAAACTCCGCCTCTGCCATGAGTGCCATGATGTTTTGAACCTTTGTGCTGATGCCTGTGTCCACGAAAAGAGAGGCCCCCTGCTTGGAGCATCAAAAATGACAGACAACTGAGTGCATGCTGGCCCTTACCAGTGCCCTGCACACTCAGACTGCCACCTTAGGCAAGATGGAGGAAAGCCTCACCTTGGCTGTTCAGACCTCAAAAAGTACAACAAGGTGCTATCCAGCTTTTGGCTAGCAGGGAGGTATGGCTGGGCCATGAGAAGGAAGATGGAGAAAAGGACACATGGAAGTGGGGACTCTGCTCAAACCCTGCATTGCTGCCCCCTGTCCTGAGGGCTGAGTCTGCCCAGTTGGAGTTGGTGCAGACTTTGGCAGGTATCTCACCGGCTCCAAAACTCAGAGAATGTCAGTTCAGAGTATCTGAGCAGGGAGCTGGCAGCCTGCCTCTGGTTCTGCTGAAGCCATAGGGGCAGCACCGCACAGGAGTGATAGGAAAAGGAAAAGAAAGTATTTGCTGTTTTTCAAGGGTAACCACTTAGGTTTTTAACACTGTGTTAAACTGCCACTTATATGTTCAATGTTTACTAATCTTCCCCAACCACCTGCCAAGTGACCTTCAGTCTTGAGGATAATGATACAAGAGTGAAAACTGAGCAATGGATGTCAGTGAGAGAGATGGATTGTTGACTGTGGGACTGCTTTGTCCTGAGTGCTGAGGCTGGTGGAGGAGGGGTGGGGGGTAACAGTGGGTAGCGGTACTGCCTCAGATTAGCTGAAGTGTGCTTGAATGAGACTGTTTCAGGCATCCCCGGTAGCTAAGTGAGCAGCTGCAGGTTCCCACAATACATCAGGCCCTCCTCTTTCCTGTTGCTTCTTCTCTTCTTCATCCTCTTCCAGAAATAGAGCAGTCATCATCTTCTTCCTCCTGCAGCTCCAGTCCTCACTGCTGTGCAAGGGGCAAGGGGCAGCACATCACTATCATTCTGGAAAGCCTTGCTAATGCATACCGAAGGGTGCTCCCCAGATCTGCCCAGATGCCTGAATTGCATCTTCAGCATCCCAATTGCTTGCTCAGTTACCACTCTTGCGCTCATGTGGCCTACATTTTCCTGGATGTCAGTGGTAGGGCTCCTCACAGATGTCATCAGACACATCTTTAGAGGGTAACCCTTGTCTCCAAAGAGCCATCTGCTGACTCTACTTGGAGGTGCAAATATCTGTGCGAGACTTGACTGGCACAGAATGAAGGCATCATAGCAGTTTCCTGGGCATCTTGCACAAATATGCATGATAATCTTTTGGTGGTTGCATATCAACTGACCATTAATGCAGTGGAATCTCTTTTGTTTGACAAATACTACTGGCTTATCTGAGGGCACCCTGATTGTCACATGGATACAATCTATGACCCCCCTGGACCTGTGGAAATCCAACCAAATTTGAGAACCCCCTCTTTCTGACTGACTTTATCAATAGTGAAGTGGCCATATGTGGCGGCTCTGACAAACATGGCATCTATCACCTGGGAGATACACTCGTACACAGCAGTCTGTGAGATTCTACAGATGTCACCTGCTGATCTCTGAAAGGGGGTGCAAGCAAATAAATCCAGAGTTGTGGTGATCTTGACCACTACTAGAAATGGGTGTGCATCAGGTCCACTTGGAAGGAGATAAAAACAAAAAACTGCGGATGCTGGAAATCCAAAACAAAAACAGAATTACCTGGAAAAACTCAGCAGGTCTGGCAGCATTGGTAGAAGAAAAGAGTTTACGTTTTGAGTCCTCATGACCCTGGTTTAAGGTGAGTGGGGGGTGGGGGGGTGGGGGGGGGGGGAGAGTGGGGGAAGAGAAGTGTGGGGGGGGGTGGTGGTGTGGTTTTAGGGACAAGCAAGCAGTGATAGGAGCAGATAATCAAAAGATGTCACAGACAAAGGAACAACAAAGTGTTGAAGGTGGTGATATTATCTAAACGAATGTGCTAATTAAGAATGGATGGCAGGGCACTCAAGGTATAGCTCTAGTGGGGTTGGGATGGAAAGACTAGCAGGGCATACAAGATTTAAAAATAATGGAAATAGGTGGGAAAAGAAAAATCTGTATAAATTATTGGAAAAAAAACAAAAGGAAGGGGGAAGAAACGGAAAGGGGGTGGGAATGGAGGAGGGAGTTCAAGATCTATAGTTGTTGAAATCAATATTCAGTCTGGAAGGCTGTAAAGTGCCTAGTCGGCAGGTGAGGTGCTGTTCCTCCAGCTTGCGTTGGGCTTCACTGGAACAATGCAGCAAGCCAAGGACAGACATGTGGGCAAGAGAGCAGGGTGGAGTGTTAAAATGGCAAGCGACAGGGAGGTTTGGGTCATTCTTGCGGACAGACCGCAGGTGTTCTGCAAAGCGGTCGCCCAGTTTACGTTTGGTCTCTCCAATGTAGATGAGACCGTGTTGGGAGCAATGAATGCAGTAGGCTAAGTTGGGGGAAATGCAAGTGAAATGTTGCTTCACTTGAAAGGAGTGTTTGGGCCTTTGGACGGTGAGGAGAGAGGAAGTGAAGGGGCAGGTGTTGCATCTTTTGCGTGGGCATGGGGTGGTGCCATAGGTAGGGGTTGAGGAGTAGGGGGTGATGGAGGAGTGGACCAGGGTGTCCCGGAGGGAACAATCCCTACGGAATGCCGTCGGGGGGGTGAAGGGAAGATGTAATTGATGGTGGCATCATGCTGGAGTTGGCGGAAATGGTGGAGGATGATCCTTTGAATGCGGAGGCTGGTGGGGTGATAAGTGAGGACAAGGGGGACCCTATCATGTTTCTGGGAGGGAGGAGAAGGCGTGAGGGCGGATGCGCGGGAGATGGGCCGGACACGGTTGAGGGCCCTGTCAACGACCGTGGGTGGAAAACCTCGGTTAAGCAAGAAGGAAGACATGTCAGAGGAACCATTTTTGAAGGTAGCATCATCGGAACAGATGCGACGGAGGCGAAGGAACTGAGAGAATGGGATGGAGTCCTTACAGGAAGCGGGGTGTGAGGAGCTGTAGTCGAGGTAACTGTGGGAGTTGGTAGGCTTGTAATAGATATTGGTGGACAGTCTATCACCAGAGATTGAGACAGAGGTCAAGGAAGGAAAGGGAAGTGTCAGAGATGGACCCTTCCCTTCCTTGACCTCTCTGTCTCAATCTCTGGTGATAGACTGTCCACCAATATCCATTACAAGCCTACCAACTCCCACAGTTACCTCGACTACAGCTCCTCACACCCCGCTTTCTGTAGGAACTCCATCCCATTCTCTCAGTTCCTTCGCCTCTGTTGCATCTATTCCGATGATGCTACCTTCAAAAACGGTTCCTCTGACATGTCCTCCTTCTTCCTTAACCGAGGTTTTCCACCCACGGTCGTTGACAGGGCCCTCAACCGTGTCCGGCCCATCTCCCGCGCATCCGCCCTCACGCCTTCTCCTCCCTCCCAGAAACATGATAGGGTCCCCCTTGTCCTCACTTATCACCCCACCAGCCTCCGCATTCAAAGGATCATCCTCCGCCATTTCCGCCAACTCCAGCATGAGGCCACCACCAAACACATCTTCCCTTCACCTCCCCCGGTGGCATTCCATAGGGATCGTTCCCTCTGGGACACCCTGGTCCACTCCTCCATCACCCCCTGCTCCTCAACCCCTACCTCTGTCACCTCCCCATGCCCACGCAACACCTGCCCCTTCAATTCCTCTCTCCTCACCGTCCAAGGGTCTAAACACTCCTTTCAAGTGAAGCTGCATTTCACTTGCATTTCCCCCAACTTAGTCTACTGCATTTGTTGCTCCCAATGCGGTCTCCTCTACATTGGAGAGACCAAATGTAAACTGGGCGACTGCTTTGCAGAACACCTGCGGTCTGTCCACAAGAATGACCCAAACCTCTCTGTCGCATGCCATTTTAACACTCCACCCTGCTCTCTTGCCCACATGTCTGTCCGTGGCTTGCTGCATTGTTCCAGTGAAGCCCAACGCAAACTGGAGGAACAACACCTCATCTTCCGACTAGGCACTTTACAGCCTTCCAGACTGAATATTGATTTCAACAACTTTAGATCTTGAACTCCCTCCTCCATCCCCACCCCCTTTCCGTTTCTTCCCCCTTCCTTTTGTTTTTTCCAATAATTTATATAGATTTTTCTTTTCCCACCTATTTCCATTATTTTTAAATCTTGTATGCTCTGCTAGTCTTTCCACCCCACCCCCCACTAGAGCTGTACCTTGAGTGCCTTGCCATCCATTCCTAATTAGCACATTCGTTTAGATAATATCACCACCTTCAACACTTCTTTATTCCTTTGTCTGTGACATCTTTTGATTATCTGCTCCTATCACTGCTTGCTTGTCCCTACAACCACACCACCCCCACCACTTCTGTTCCCCCACCACCCCCTCCCTCACCTTAAACCAGCTTATTTTTCACCGCTCTTCTAATATTCAATCAGTTCTGTTGGAGGGTCGAGGACTCGAAATGTCAACTCTTTTCTTCTCCGCCAATGCTGCCAGACCTGCTGAGTTTTTCCACTTGGAAGGAGGTTTTGTTCCAGGGGGCTTTAATGTCAGCAGTGACCTGCATGAAAGTCGAATCCTCCTGATGCACTGTTGCTCCACTATGTCCTGAAAACTCATCCTCTGTATAACCTGTGTTAGGGGGATTGCCTCCTGCTCATCCCTCTGTTCTGTGACACAGCAGTTGGTTGAAGAAAAGGTTGCTGTTGGTATACTCCCCCTGCTGTTGGTTTTCTCCCTCTGCTGCTGGTGTACTCCACCTGCCGCTGGTGTACTCCTCCTGTCGTTTGTGTACTCCTCCTGCCGTTGGTGTACTCCCATCCGTTGGTGTACTCCCCTGCCATTGATGTACTCCTGCCATTGGTGTACTCCCCTTGCCGTTTGTGTACTCCCCTCCGTTGGTGTACTCCCCTGCCATTGATGTGCTCCTCCTGCCATTGGTGTACTCCCCCTGCCACAGGTGTACTCCCCCTGCCGTTTGTGTACTCCCCCTGCCACAGGTGTACTCCCCTCCGTTGGTGTACTCCCCCTGCCATTGGTGTACTCCTCCTGCCATTGGTGTACTCCCCCTGCCACTGGTGTACTCCCCTCTGTTGGTGTACTCCTCCTGCTGTTGGTGTACTCCCCCTGCTGTTGGTGTCCTCCCCCTGCTATTGGTGCTGCTCTGCTTGTTCCTCATCTGTGGTATGAGGTACAGCTGCATAAACAGATCCCATGCTGCTGAGAAAACTGACAGTTGGGAAGTGCAGGTCAAAGACAAAATCTCCTAACCAACAGAAATGACCTCCAAAGTGTTGGAAATCACTTCTAAAGCAATGAAAGCACACTCTCAGAACAAGTTATCCAAGCAAAAGTCTTTCACTTAGGCAAAGAAGCAGCTATCATATCTCAGTAATCAAGGCTCTCCAGCCCCTCATTTGCTCAGCCTCATCAATCCCCACAGTCCTCTCACCCTGTTTAATCTGATAAGTTCCAAGGAGTCCAGGAAACCCATGTGCTGATAGTTGAATCCAGGGTTAGTAGCACTCTTGCCTCTAGTTTGCAAGGTTGTTGGTTTGAGTCTTACTCCAAGACTTGAGCACAAAAATCAAGGCTGACATCACTGTGCAATAGTAAGGGAGTGCTACACGGTTGGAGGTGCTGTTTTTAGAATGGGGAGTTAAACTGAAGCCCTATCTGCCCTCTCAGGTGGATGTAAAAGATTGCAGTGCACTATTTTGAAGAGCCAGGGAGTTAACTCCAGTATCCTGGCCAACATATATCCCTTAAACAACATCACAAAAACAGATGATCTGGCCGTTATCACATTTCTGTTTATGGGTCTGTTATCATCCTTGAATTAGATTGTCCTTGGTCAGAATTGATAGAGACTGCTGGAGGCAAGGCTGTTAGTAAACTTACCCGGTGATGAATTTGTGATTCCTTCGCCTGCAGTTCATGGGAAATCTTCAGTCTGGTTCTCTTGTGGTTTTCACAAGATTCTATTAGGTTCTGGTCTGCAGAGCACTTGTTTCAGTCATCTCAAGATCTCTGAATAATTTTGGAAATTCTGTCCTGAATTCTTTTGGTTTTTCTTGACTTCCCAATTTGTCTACTTTATCGATGAGTTGTGGATCTGTGCAAGCTTTTTGACTTAACAGCGAATTCTGTTAGTTTTGGATCATGTACAAAGATTCTGTGATTTCTCTTCCTTTGTTCTGATGTTTGGTAGTCAGCTGCCCCTTGACCTTCAGTTGAATGCCTCCTGGGTGTGGAGTGATATGGTGGATGACTGGAGGGATTCTTGCTTTTACCACTGTTCTGTGTCTGAAAGAACTGGAACTCCTGCTTCAGTGTTTAATTTAAAGCTTGTTTTATGTCCTTTGAACATGATATCTGCACTCCAATAGTTGCCATTAGATCCTGTAATTTCTCCCAAGAATGGCACTTCATTGTCATTTTTGTCTTCAATTTCTTGACTGTTATATGTTATTGGCTGTCCTTTAATTTCTGTGTTAGGCAGTAGGCACTAGTCAGTAGTGCAGACAACACAATGGTCAAACAGGACACAAAAACAAAGAGATGGCAACATACAAGGAGGTTATAAAAGCCTTTGATACATATTTCAGCCTTGGAAGGAACACCACCATAGAAAGGATGAAGTTTAATAGACGTCCCCAAAGACCGGAAGAGAGCATTGATTCCTTCATCAACAATTTATATCGACTAGCAAGAATTGCAAATATGGACCCCTGAAAGATGAATTAATTTGGGATTGCAGTTGTTTCTCTTGCTGCTTTTTCCAGTCACTGGGCTCTTTAATTTGTGCATTTTTTGTCGTCTTTTCCACTGTCACTATCTGTTATCTTAAATTACATTGTCCTTGGTCAGGACTGATAGACTCTGCTGGAAGCAAACCTGTTGGTAAACTTTACCTTTTATTGCACATTCTGCTAACCATGTACAGTACAAGGCTTAGCATGAGGCTTCACATAGAACTATCTCTCAGCATTCTCTGTTGTCATGTAATCTTACATCACTGATGATGTAGGTTGTCTATTTACATACTTAACACTAACCTTTTATATTACAATGAGAACTTGCTGTGCAGAAATTAGCTGCCATGTTCATTGGCTGTAAAGCACTTTAGCATGCCCAGTGGTTGTGAGCAGTGCTATATAACAGCAAATCTTTCTCTTCTATTCTTAATTGCCTGTTAGCATACATTAATCACAGACCTGGCTGTCCCACTGGGATTTCCAGCGGGCTACCAAATGCACTTGAGTTAAATGTCACAAAATGCCAGTATTTTTGCTCTTTTAACCTGCACCATGGACCAAAGGTCGCCCATCCTGCCAGGTTAAAATGCCACTCCTCCCACCCCCTCAGCTTCCAGTTCCAATTACAATGGGTACTGTTGTTATACCCCTGCAATATATTATTGTGCAGTGACATACTGGACAGGAGTTTGCATCCCATGGGTGGGCGGTGCCCACCTGATTGGCCGTTAAATCATGCACCATGATGTCAGGTGAGTGTCCCGACATCATTGCGTAATCTCCTGACCTTTTGGTCAGCGGGCACGTGTGAGAGTCGGCAACGCGCCCACCAACAATTAAGGGGCCTGTTAAGGCCCTTAAGCAGGTAATTAATTTGTATTTTTCATTACCTGTCCAACCTTTCGGTTGGTGGGCAGGCAAATCAGCAATGCGGCCTTTGGATTTTTATGAAACCTCATCCATGGACAGGATGAGGCTTCCAGAAGTAATAAAAAAATTTTTTTTGAACATCATTTTAAATATGTTCCACTTCATGTGACTGAGTCACATGTGGGGACATGTTTCATTCATTTTTAAAACGTTTATTTTTGTGTCTACAATTCTTCAGCTTCCTGAGGCAGCTCTGTGTCCTCAGGGAGCTCTCAGTGCGTGCTCCCCCGTGCATGCGCAGACTTCTGTGCTCGTGGTCCTCCCCCCCCACCCCAGCAGCACTGAACTCCTCAGCACGCATTTCACGCTGGCTGGACATTAATTGGCTCCTCAGTGTGAAATCATGTTTGGGGCCCGATTGCGGGTGGTGGACTGTTTCGCGGCTGCTCTCAGGCCATCTGCTGCACCCACTCTCGGGCCCGCACACCGCTCCCACCTGACGACAGGAAAATCCTGCCACTGAGCAGCTATGTCACGCCCCTAAATAAAAGGCACTTTGCCTGCTTACTGGAATGAATAAATTTGCTGTATCCACAGGAAAATCTCAGGCTGGACCTTTGTGCAAGTAGAATATTTACAATTCTTTTTTAAGTTAAATGCAGATTTCATTAATCTGGGAATACTCTTGAACAGTGTGTACATAGTATGGTGATATATTTTCATTTATTCAACTAAATATTTCAGCAGAGCTTTTTTTCTGTATTCCATGTTACTGTAAAGTACTTCAAAGAAATTTAATAGGCATAAACTCATGTTATGGGCGACTTTAAGACACTGCTAAATTAATCATTCAGGTCTCAGACAGTGCAAAACACATAAGTACTTATTGAAATGGATGAATTAGGGTCTGAAACAACTGAAGAAAAGTCTTGAGACATACTTCAGTAAAGATGCAATACAAGTTACTCTAGGTATGCAATAAAATGGTAACATAAATAGTTTTTAAAATTATTTTTTTCTTTTTCTAGATCAATATTTATGAAACATTATATGTTCAAGTTAGTTCCTTTGAAGATGTTCATTCATTTGGATGGTTTCAAGTGTGCATTAATCCATTCAAATCATCTTTGTTAAATGCAATAAAAAGACGGAGCTGGATGTTTAAGGAGCACCTTTTAAACCATGTGATCGATAGGTAAGGAAACACTAATGCATTAGTTTACAAATTGAGTAATTATGGAGAAAAAGCTTTTTATTTATTATGTTTTCTTTTACCATGTAAAAGCCAAAATACACGCAAGGCAAACCCGACTGAAAGAAAATCTTTAAAGCCTAGATGAGTGTCCACCTTTTGAGCTCTAATCTACATAACATTTACTGAAGTAATAAATCACATCACTGCCTTAAAACAAAAATATTGTAGTTCTTACCACCATTGTTTCCTCTCCTCTGGAGCTATGACTTCTCTTTCTAGGCAGCCATCATCATGTTCCCTGAATGAAAAAAATCCTCAATCCTGCTGGCCTTGCGAACTTCAACTCAATCTTCAACCTCTCCCTATTTAATTCCTTGAGCATGTTGTCATTTCTCAAATCAGAGAATGTGGAGTCAGGGACAATTGGCAGAGTAGATTGCTAGCTGGCTTCAAGACAGAAAGCAGAGAGTGGGAGTAAATGGTAGTTATCATAGTGACAGAAGGTGGGAAATGGTTTTCCGCAAGGATCAGTGCTGGGAGTACTGCTGGTCACAATTTACATAAATGATTTGGACTTTGGAATCAAAAACACAATTTCTAAGTTTGCAGATGATACTAAATTTGGGAAGGTGGGGGAATAATCAATAACTGAGGAGGATTGCAACAAATTATAGGAGGACACTAATAAACTTATGGAATGGGCAAGTAATTGGCAAATTAAGTTTAGCACAGATAAATGTGAGGTAGTACATTTTGGTAGGAAGAATAGGGAAGTCCCTTAATAATTGGAAGGTGGAGCAGAGGAACAGAGGGACCTCACACCAATCACTAAAAGTTGTGCCACAGCTTAAAAAAAGGGCATAGAAAATGCAAACCAAGCACTGGGCTTTTTTCTAGAAGGATAGAATTGAAAAGAAGGGGAGTTATGTTAAACCTGTATCGATCCTTGTTTAGAGTACAGTATTGTGTGCAGTTCTGGTTGCTATATGATAAAAAAAATATACAGAGAAGATTTACAAGGGTAATACCAGAAATGCAGAGTATACATATCAGGAAATGATTGACAGGCTTGGTCTCTTCTCTTGATAAAAGAAGGCTCAGTGGTGACCTAATAGAGGTCTTTAAAATTAAGAAAAGTGTTGAAAGATGGATACAGAGAGAATATTTCTTCTTGTGGGGAAGAGCATAACAATAGACCATCAGTATAAGATAATCACGAGAAATCCAATAAGGAATTTTGAAGAAATGTCTTTACCCAAAGAGTAGAAAAAATATGCTACCACAGAGAGTGGTTGAAGTGAATAGTGTAGATGCATTTAAGAGGAAGCTAGACAAGCGTATGAGGGCTGAGAGGTGAGAAGAGGATTACGATAATAGATCTGAATGAGGAAATATGTGAGGAGGCTTGAGTGAAGCATAAACACTGGCATGGACTGGTTGGGCTGATGGACTGTTTCTGTGCCATTTATCCAATGTAAATCCATGTCCATCTTTTCAACAACTCTCTTTTTAAGTCTCTCTCACAGCCCAAACTAAAGTCTGAAATGGCATACTCTATGACTGTTACCATAGTGCACTATACTACCTCATCCTGCTTGGCCTCTTAGAAGCTTTGAACATGGTTAACCACACCATCTTCCTCCACTGTTGTCCACGTCTTTGGATTGTCCTTGCTTGGTTCCACTCTTACCTATCTGATTTTAACCACAGTGCCTCCCATAATAACTTCTCTGCCCACCTGGCACAGTGGCCTCCACAGATCTCCATGGATATATCCTTGACCTCCTCAACTACTTGCTGCTCATTGGTGACATCATCCACAGACTT
The DNA here is from genome assembly GCF_017639515.1 of Carcharodon carcharias. Taxonomy (NCBI): domain Eukaryota; kingdom Metazoa; phylum Chordata; class Chondrichthyes; order Lamniformes; family Lamnidae; genus Carcharodon; species Carcharodon carcharias. Next base: position 81,483,820 of record NC_054478.1, on the reverse strand, counting down.
GGGGGTCAGTTGTATGATGATATCATTCAGTTCCACCTTTCGATTGCAGCTCTTGGTTCCCCTCCTGCCACTATGTTTTATTGCATTTAATCTTGGATGAATACAATTTCTTCCAGTTAAATATTGGCGAGACTGTAACTATCATGTTTGTTCTCTGCCACAAACTCTCCATATCCATGCAAATGATTCCATCCTCATCTAAGGCCACTGTCCTGGGTTGATCCAGACTATTGAGAACCTCAGCATTTTATTTGACTTCAAGCAGTAGTTATGAACCCATATTGTCTCCATCCTCAACCTGCCACCATCCTTACCTCAGCCAATCTGCTACCGAAACCCCTGGGCAGAATTGTATAGAGGTGAGCAGGCGCATTATATCGTGCTGATAGCCAGTGTGCTGTTGCTGGCCTAACAGCTGTGGCCATTTTTTAACGTAAAAGTTTTAAAAGTGTTGAGAGGGCACCTCATGATGGAGGGACCCTCTCTCTGTCAAATGTGAAATGACAGGTTGCAGCTCCTTCTGTGTGGGAGGACTCCTAATTGGATGGTGAGCACACCCTCTGGCTAATAATTGGCTAGTTCATGGAAAATCACTGCCAGGTGTCTGTTCCCAATTCAGTGTGGGGTCAGGACCCCCATTTGACCTAACATCAGGATCCTGCCCCAAAATCCAGAAACCTACCCCATGTCTTTGTCAGCTCAAGTTACTGCGCAAGAGGAATAAACAGGAAATGTTTAGTCAGTTGGAATTCTATGCTTGGACCTGAGATGCCATCCTCTGAAGCCAGCTAATGGCTTCAACTTTAATACTATTGAAGCTTAATTCTTGAAGATTTTTGCTACTTTGTCTTTTCAGTGTAAATCAGTTGGTGTCATTTATTGCTGTAAGCGAGGAGGGCATCGTAAAGAAGGTCAAGGATGGCAATTACGTTGGACTGGTTCAAATCATGGCACATCTAATGGCAGTCCGGGACAAGCAATCAGCTGCTGACGATACTTTTGAATCTCTGAAAGAAACAGCGGAATTGTTAAAAACTTATGGGCATCAGCTTCCTGAATATATTTATGCAGAGCTTGCGGTAAATACCTTTTGTTGAAGCAATAATTTCTGGGATGCATTTTAATTTTCTTGGTACTGTATTTAAATATTGCTTTTGGTTTGCTTTTAATCTAAGGATCTATAATTGTTTTAGCATTGGACCTTCAAAGTTTTAGTTCGTAAAACTTTTGTTCTTCTTTGCTACAACTTTAAAATTAGTGACATCTGGGATATTTTAAAATTAGAGGGTGGAATTTATCTGGCCTGTTCATTGTTTTTCAATAATTTTGGCAATTCAAATATATTATTTTCTTTCATTCTGGTCTCTAGCACATACATCTAAGCCATCATCTCATAACATTGGCTTCAACAGTAACAATAACAATATAAATCGCCTTGATTCTTTGTTTTTTCTGAGAATACCACATCTACTACTGCCTCCCCATGACGAACCAATATGTATAAATCTTCATTCAATTATCCTTCTTTTACATATGCTGGACTATTGGACATGTAATGAAGTTGGTATTGTTATGTGAAAGTGTTGTAAACTTATTTTTTTTATCATATGTTCTTGTATTTTAAGTGAAAGTGCTCTGGGCACCTATTACCTGTTTATGGGAATCCTCTGAGATGAAGGTGGTTTCCAACAGCTATTTGGTGAATACAAGTGATAAGAAATTTTATATTTTACAATATAGAATCAACTCCTGTCATGGAGGCTCTGATGTAACCAAGTGAAATACATGAAAGTACTAGATGGGTTACGGTCTATTTTATTTGAGCATTCTTAAATAATAGCCTGGACTGCTGGAGACCAGATAGCAGTGCAGACCATTACATTACCTTGAAGTGCAGAGGAATTGGAACACTTTGCTCAGTATTTGAATCAAAGTTTTAAATACACTCCCTGAATTTACTCTGCAATGCATGAACAATTCACCTGGCCTCAGTCCCAAGAGCACATTCTTTTGCAACACCAAGATTCAGCACATGGTCTCTCCCCATGATTCTTATTTGGTATTGATGCAGGTTCAAAGATAGTATTGTGTAGTGGGTTGACATCTACTAGGAACTTGGTTCTAAGATGACCAAACTCCTTTTACTTAGGATGACTCACACCAGTAGAGAGAAAACTGTTATGCATTGGTTCCAAATAAAAATCTCACCCTTGGATTCAAACCCAGTTCTCAAGGGTGAAAGGAATGTGTTTTGTTCAATATATAAACCCAGCCTTCAGTGGATATTTATTCGTTAATGGTGAAGAAGAGAAAATAACCATAAAGAGTAAGTGGGAGGGGTGGGGGGAACGTTTAAACATTAGAAATTTTGGAAAGAAAGCAGAAATTATTGTTTGCATTGGTGGAATGGTGAGAATCAGAGGACACAGATTTAAAGTGACTGGCAAAAGAATCAAAGGTGACCTGAGGAAAAGCTTTTTAACTCAACGAGTGGCAATGATCTGGAATGCATTGCGTGAAAGCATAATGGAGGCAGTTTAAATCACGGCCTTCAAAAGGGAATTGGATAAGCATCTGAAGAAAAAACATTTGCAGGGCTATGGGGAAAAGTGGGACAAGCTAAGTTGCTCCTGAAGGGAGCCAGCACAGGCTCAATGGGCCAAATGGCTACTGCCTGTGCTGTGACTATTCTATGATTTAAGTAAAATATGTTTGGTCTTGAGGCAAATAAAGGAAACTCAATGTGAACAGAAGAACGTGGAAAACAAACTGGAAAAAAATTTAAAATCTAATACGCTGGCTAAGGTAGAGATTTTAAGATGTGCAGCTATCAAAAATGTTAAACAAATTTCTAAAAAAAATTAGGTAAACTTCAGTTCTGGTTTCCAGCTGCAACTGTGATTGTGTTGGATAGCCTTCTTGTGAAGTACTCAACTAGTTCTATGCAACTTTAAGGGTTATTTCAAGATCATGCATGTAAATGCATATTAAAAGAGTCAAGGCCTGTTTCTTGTCTACACCATCCAACTACAGTGTGTAACCAAAATATTTATACAAATATAATTTTGAATGCTTGACTACTACATTATGCATATTTTCTTCATCTGAAATATTTTAGGAACTGCCAGAAAAGTGGAAGAACCTCAAAAAGATTGCTTTAACTGTAAAGCATGAAGTGGCACCTTTGCAGTCCAATGAAGTATCTGTTATCAGAAGAAAATGTGTACAGTTTGAGGTGAGATCAGCTTTTAGCTCAGTGCTTTGAACCAAATGGTTTCACATTTTTGTTCTGCTAACAAGCTAGAGGTAAGCACCAGTGAACCAAGAAATTGTAAACTCTGTGAGAAGGGCATGTCCAGAGATAACAATTATGTGTTTGATGGTAATGAATTCCAAATAGATCTGATAATGTAAATCCCAGTTTATAAAATGGGAGTAGTGCTTCCTCCCCTTTCAGTGTGAATTATGCTTAATCTAGTAGATTATGAATCTCCCTTGGTAATTGGTTGCAGACCATATAGTCATTCTTTATAGCTTGCTTTGCTGTGGAACATGACTTTTTTTTAATAGCACCACTAAAGTTAAAAGGTTTGCTATTAATATCCTAGTACAGTCATGTTATGTAATCATGAAATGTCAGTTTATGGACTAACCGGATTTAATGTTAATATAAGTTTTGTAACTAGTAGTATTTGAAGCCCAAACAGTAATTGTACAGCATGTATAAATCTGAGTTGAGAATAATAATAAGCTGATTAGCTTCCATTCTCGAATAGCGTTGTTTCATTACATTGCAGCAATGATATTTGTATTAATGGGTGATTTTACATTTCACTCGAAATACCTTGCTGAATATTTTGAAGGTCCTATTGTTTCTATAACTATTTCTATACCAATGTACATTGCATATTTTCAAAAAGAAATAAGCAGTGGGATTTTGCAAATTATGTTTTAGTACACTTATTACTCATCAGAAAACTATGGTCTGAAAGCTGCTTCTGGTGTTATTATCACTTAGCTGCATTTACCACTTTTAATTCATCACAGGTACTGTGAACACTCAAATACAAATATTTGGGCCCGGATTTTCGCTCCTAAGACAGGTAGCGTGAGTCAGGAAATTTCTCAGCTTGCTGCACTGGCCCCAGGAGAAACTCCCCCTAATGGCAGGGGAATTGGGCCCACCACCCCTGGACACAGATCAGAGGCAGCAACAGAGGCTGCTACGTGCTTAGGCGAGCTATTTAAATTTAGTCTATTTAGTCTCAATTTAGTCTATTGTATTCGCTGCTCCCAATGCGGTTTCCTCTACACTGGAGAGACCAAATGCAGACTGGGTGACCGCTTTGCGGAACACCTTCAGTCTGTCCATAAGCATGACCCAGACCTCCTGCCCCACAGAACTCATTTCTCGTTATCTTGACTCCCTTCTCTCTCCCCTTGTCCAGTCCCTTCCCACCTACTTCCGTGATTCCTCTGACACCTTACGTCACATCAACAATTTCCAGTTCCCTGGCCCCAACCGCTTCCTCTTCACCATGGACGTCCAATCCCTCTACACCTCCATCCCCCACCAGGATGGTCTGAGGGCCCTTAGCTTCTTCCTCGAACAGAGGCCCGAACAATCCCCATCCACCACTACTCTCCTCCGTCTGGCTGAACTTGTTCTCACACAGAACAATTTCTCCTTCAACTCCTCTCACTTCCTCCAAATAAAAGGTGTGGCTATGGGTACCCGCATGGGCCCCAGCTATGCCTGTATCTTTATGGGGTATTTGGAACATTCCTTGTTCCAGTCCTACTCCGGCCCCCTTCCACAACTCTTTCTCCGGTACATCGATGATTACTTCGGTGCCGCTTCATGCTCTTGTCGGGACTTGGAAAAATTTATTAATTTTGCTTCCAATCTCCACCCCTCCATCATTTTCACGTGGTCCATCTCTGACACTTCCCTTCCCTTCCTTGACCTCTCTGTCTCAATCTCTGGTGATAGACTGTCCACCAATATCCATTACAAACCCACCGACTCCCACAGCTATCTCGACTACAGCTCCTCACACCCCGCTTCCTGTAAGGACTCCATCCCATTCTCTCAGTTCCTTCGCCTCCGTCGCATCTGTTCCGATGATGCTACCTTCAAAAACAGTTCCTCTGACATGTCCTCCTTCTTCCTTAACCGAGGTTTTCCACCCACGGTCGTTGACAGGGCCCTCAACCGTGTCCGGCCCATCTCCCGCTCATCCGCCCTCACGCCTTCTCCTCCCTCCCAGAAACATGACAGGGTCCCCCTTGTCCTCACTTATCACCCCACCAGCCTCCGCATTCAAAGGATCATCCTCCGCCATTTCCGCCAACTCCAGCATGATGCCACCACCAAACACATCTTCCCTTCACCCCCCCTATCGGCATTCCGTAGGGATCGCTCCCTCCGGGACACCCTGGTCCACTCCTCCATCACCCCCTACTCCTCAACCCCCTCCTATGGCACCACCCTATGCCCACGCAAAAGATGCAACACCTGCCCCTTCACTTCCTCTCTCCTCACCGTCCAAGGACCCAAACACTCCTTTCAAGTGAAGCAGCATTTCACTTGCATTTCCCCCAACTTAGTCTACTGCATTCGTTGCTCCCAATGTGGTCTCCTCTACATTGGAGAGACCAAACGTAAACTGGGCGACCGCTTTGCAGAACACCTGCGGTCTGTCCGCAAGAATGACCCAAACCTCCCTGTCGCTTGCCATTTTAACACTCCACCCTGCTCTCTTGCCCACATGTCTGTCCTTGGCTTGCTGCATTGTTCCAGTGAAGCCCAACGCAAACTGGAGGAACAACACCTCATCTTCCGACTAGGCACTTTACAGCCTTCCGGACTGAATATTGAGCTCAACAACTTTAGATCATGAATTCTCTCATCTTTCCCCACCCCCTTTTCGATCCCCCTTTTTCCAATAATTTATTTATATTTTCTTTTCCCACCTATTTTAAATGTATTTCCATCCATTGTTTTATCTCTACCTTTTAGCCTATTTCAATTCCCCCCCTCACCCCACCCCCACTAGGGCCATCTGTCCCTTGCTCATCCTGCTTTCCACCCTTACTGTCCCCATTAGCACATTTCTTAGCTAATATCACCACCGTCAACACCTCTTTGTCCTTTTATCTATGACATCTTTTGGCAATCTCCACCTATCACTGGCCCTCTATCCAGCTCTACCTGTCCCACACCTCCTTAAACCAGCTTATATTTTGCCTCTTTTCTATTTTTCCTTAGTTCTAATGAAGAGTCATTTGGACTCGAAACATTAACTGTATCTGTCTTCGCAGATGCTGTCAGACCTGTTGAGTTTTTCCAGGTATTTTTGTTTTTGAGCTATTTAAAAAGCCTGCCTCAGTTCTCTTGGACTTTAATCCAGCTGTTTGCTCATATTTTAAGCCCTCTAGCCCTCACCCTTCACAGACCCTCACCCCACCCTCCACTTTCCATCTGTGTCCACTCATGCCTACCAAGCACACCAAGTGACCCCTCATACCCTCCAAGCCAACTCATGCTCCTCACCCACCCCCATGGCCCCTTATAGTCCCAATACCAATTTAATGTCAACTCATACCAACCCGCCCATCATCCTTTGCCCTTACATCCTCCATGCCAACTCAACCAGTATCCACCATGGGCAGACCTGAGGAACCATGTTGAGATGAAATAAAATAAAGTTTAAAATATCTATTACAGCCTTCACTACATAAGCAAAACTCCCGTTCATGAAAGCCCATTCAAAACTTGTAAATCCCCTTAGTACTTAATCCTATATAAAAACAAGCAGACCTGTAGTCATAACCCCACATCAAAGACAGGTAATCTCTTAATAATCTCTAGGAGCTGTCAAGTAAACTGTGAATTTAGGATACCCCGCTGGGATAATTATAGGCTGTGTAAAGAAGCCAAGCATTAATACTGACGTAATGATAGCCCTTAAGGTAATGTCAACAAACAGCTATTGTAACTGCTAGACCAGAATTTTTACCTATCACTGACATAGGCAGCCTATTTTTAAATTTTTAAATGGCTAGGGTTTTAAATAACTTCACTGCTTGACAGTTCTCCACCCTTTAAGAGCATTTCTACTCCAAAAAATTGTAACTCCCACACACTGTGGGTTAAGGCCCTTGCTATAGTGGAAATGGGGTCTGCTTGAACTCACACTGAGTTCAAATGGCCCTGCTGAGTTCAGATTTCCCTCGTGTGAGTCACAGCCTCTTCCCTTTTCCATGACTCCATGAAAACCCAGGCTTTAGCTTCTTGGTTTCATAACTACACCAGATCTAAGTCAAGGATGGCTGGAAAACCTGGTTGAAAAACAGAATCCTCTTGAGTGCTTGGTTCCACTTGTCACCCTTGGCAATTTCATCTTTTACAGATCATATATCTGCCTAGTGATGAAACATTATTGACATTATGTTTGAGGGATGCAGAGAAAACTCCTCTCTCTCCTTAACTCCATATAATCTAAGGTCAAGCAAATCTGTAAACTTGATGAGCCCCACCGAGACTTGAGGGCCTATTCCATAACAACATTTTAATTCTCCATAAATTTGATGTGCCCAGATTTAATGCCCTACAAGACTATAAATAGTGCAAATAATAATGGAGTCCACAAGAGAGAGTGACTTAATTTTGATTTCCCCCTGGTGGGTTGAATTGCAGCAATGAAGACAACGGTGTGTTTCCGGCATGTCAAAAATTGCACCAGCCTGTGGTAGGTTCATACCTGTAATATATTTGCATGCCATGAATGCACATTAGCCTGAAATAGTTTTCAATAAAGACCTACCCTTGGGATAAAGTCAGCAGTGCACAAGGATCTCATGGCACCAAGTTCACTATCAATTAAAGGTGGCGTGCACATGTCAGCAGTATAAGGTCAGCAGTTTTCCTCATTTAACTGTACAGCGCAATGGGGGGTGGGGGAGCAGGGAAATGGACTCTGTGTGGAGGCTCAGGACCAGCAAGCACGAGTCAGTGGTGAGGGGGGTTGTGAAGTGAGGTTGCGGGTATGGAGGAGTAGAAGAGGCATCCAGGGGAGGACAGAAGGTGAGGTCAGGGGCATAGAGGAGTGAAGCGGGAAGGGCCTGGTGACCTGGGAGGGGTGGGGTGTGGTTGGGGGGGGGTGGTGGTTAATTGGTGGGGACAGATAGTCAAGGTAAGAAAATGAAGGGCCTAAAGGTCAGTGTCAGTACTGTCCAAATGTGTGCCCAGCTGAGGGTGTTGGCTAGCAGAGTCCTTAAGGGCTTTGAGTTCACCCACAGCAGCTCAATTACTCTTGCTGAGAATGATCATGGACAATGTCCTTTACAATGCATAGAAATGAGGGCCAGCTGAGCCTACAAGTTCAGTCATGTCCCACAGGGCGATGAGTACAACGCTGGACACTAACAGGAACATTCTAATGAGAGCGAACAAAAAAAACACAACATTGTTCCTTCCACAATAAAGGAAATGTCCCTAACTCCCCTGTAATCATCAATGCGTGCCAACCATGAGGCATGCCAATACAGTTAGCCCTCTGGCTAAGCTAGTCTCAACAAATAACAATGATGCACATATGAATAAATTGATGTAATTTAATGTAGCATATTTAGAAGTGAAATTTAATTTTGAAAAATACCCACGCCACCTTTGTGCTGTCAAGTCTTATGTTAATGGCAATATAGTTGTGCTGGAAAGTTGTGGCTGTAATACAGAACCTCTCTGTTTGACTAGGAGGTTCTTTAATTGGCAGCCTGTAGATGCAGCATTGTCAGTTTACTGCAGGGTACGCCATTGAAAAGCTTTACCTGCCACTTAAAATACATGTGTTTTCCCTGCACGTAGCCAGGGCTTAGAATTTTAATTATAATCGTGTGGGAAATAGCAAAAAGAACGATAGCGGAAATGTCACTCAGTTCCAGTTACGACATCGGGAATGATATGCTGTTGACGAAATTCCTGCCTTTGTGTGGCATGGCATCATCTGACATATCCTATCAACCTCTGTGTTTGTCAGATGTAGGCGGCTTCGTTGCATGGATACTTCAGCTTTTCAGAAAATGTCTTGTAGGCATAGTTTGCCTACAAAAATAGTTTGCCTGATGGCTGAAGAAAAATTTAGGGAAACTTAAGTTAGATGTGAGTCATGCTGGTTCCATCTCCAGATTATGAATCAATCTTTAAAAAGCAAATTGCATGCAATACCAGTGGCAAAACTTAATATTGCTTCCTGATGTAGTGGAACACTGCGTGCGGGTGTTGCTGCCTGGTGTACCTTTTATATGCAGAAAATTAAATACAACTGCAAATCAAGTTGCTGGAGCATGTGCTAGACTACAAAAGGTCTGTAGACTACAAAAAGGCTTTTTTGTTACTTTGGTCAGCTTTTCCAAAAATTCTGTATTCTCATGAATTCTCAGAAGGCTGAGAGGAGAATTGATAGAGATATTCAAGATCCCGAGGGGTGTGGACAGTGAGAAGCTGTTCCCACTCAAGACAGCATCAAGAACTAGAGGGCACAGGTTCAAAATAATTGGCAAAAGGAGTAAAAGTGATGTGAGGAAATTTTTTTTCACCCAGAGAGCGGTTGGAGCCTAGCACGAACTTCCTGAGAGGGTGGTGGAGGCAGGTTCGATCGAGCTATTCAAAAGGGAATTAGATTGCTATCTGAAAAGAAAGAATGCCCAAGGTTACAGGGAACACTATCTAACCCTGCCGCTCGCCTCTTCAATAAGTACCTCCAGAACCTTGTTGCACTTATGAGCAGAATTCTCCCTTTGGTGAGCGGGGGCAGGGCCCATTCACCGACGTGTAAAATGACGCGCGGTGACTTTGGGCGGGCATCCCGACGTCACCCCCCATCATTTAGACTTTCAGTTCAGCGGGCACGCAGCTGAATCGGCTGCCCGCCCCGCCTGCACACAGCGCTTCCTGGCGGATGTCACGCTGGGCAGGCCTTAACTGACCCGCCCATGTAAAATGGCGGTGCACCCCCCCAATTGGGAACCTGCCTGCTCACACTCACTCCCACACACCCCACCTCCGACGGGGGGAAAACGCTGCCCATCATCTGCTGCACACAGGAATGACCCTGAGGGGTACAAATATAGGACCTTCAGGACTACCAGAAATGAAATGTGTGGCCTGGTATAGGGCTGCCCTTGACATAGCTCTGTCACAGCCTCCCTGGTGAAGCAGAGCTGCCAGAGACTGTTTCCCAGTTAAGCACAGGTAAGATTTTCTCTTCCTCTGCACAGTAATGCAAGGCTTCGTGCGCCCTACCCCATTCCACCCTCTCTTCCCAGCACCTGCAGGTTTCTGCGCCCTGCTGCCCTTCCTCCTCCTCATCCGGCACCCCTGGCATACCGAGCAGCACACCTGTTGTGGCAAAGTATAAGCTTATTTTTGCAAGAGTGCCAAATTTGGCATTCTAGTGTTTGTGCTGATGAACGTTATGAGGGAGGCAGAGGCGTAGTGGTATTGTTGCTGGACTAGTAATCCAGAGACCCAGGTCCTTGGGGACCTGGGTTTGAATCCCACCACAGCAGATGGTGGAACTTGAGTTCAATAAAAATCTGGTATTAAAAATCTAATGGTGACCATGAAACCATTGTTGTAAAAACCCATCTGGTTCACTGATGTCCTTTAGGGAATCTGCTGGTCTGGCCTACATGTGACTCCAGGCCCACAGCAATGTGGTTGACTCTGAACAAAGGCAATTTGGGATGCGCAATAAATGCTGGCCTAGCCAGCGATGTCCACGTCCCATGAATGAATACAAGATGAAAAGCTTTGACAGCATTTCTCCTTTTTCAGCAATACTCAAGTTCTGTACCTCAACAATTTGTGGTGCCATCTTTCAGGCATTATATAAATTCTTTTCCTTTCCTATTTTTTTAATGTTTGTAAGTGACGACTATGGAGATAGGAATTGGTAAGCATTGCCAACAATGAGGGCAGATAACCACTGAATCATAATTGGAAGGTGTGGAATAGGATGAATACTTGGGCAACCTTAGCTAGCAAAATAAAAGTTAAATAATTTTTAAAAACCTGAAGAAAGGGACTACTTGCCCAGGATTGAAGAAAATAAAAGCCTCAAATTAAATGTTTGAGAGGAACAAACTGGGGGCTAGGAGGAAAAGCAGTGCCACCTTGTGTTGGGAGGATGAAAGGCAAGTCTAATCACACAGTTAAAGCAATAAATGCTTAAATAAAGCATTCATGGCATCAAAATGTGACAAACAAATTGAAACAGGAGGGGAATTTACTACACAGAACTTGCTAGGGGTCTATAGTATTGATATACACAGTGAGATATGTATAATTATAGATGCAAGGTGCTGTATATTTCATTTATTGAAAAAATCCTTTATTCATAAATTTCTATACTTAATGAAATCAATGCTGTTGTCACAGATCTCAAAACAATATTCTCTTTCCACAGACAGAGCAAAAAGTGCATGCACTTTCTCTCAGTGGGTATCTGATTTAGAGATCCTGTTCTTCTGCCTGCGTAATTCTGGAAGTTAAATACTGCCATCTCCTTCACAGTTTTCTTTACATTAAACTTTCGTTTAATGTCCTGCCGAATGCTCTTACTTCAAGTTATTGCAATCAACTGCCTAATTATAACTCACGTGATATAGCCCAATATTAAATAATTGTGTCTAATTGCTGTTGTTATGTTCCCTATTCCCCCTTTTTCTTTCTCTCCTCCACCTATTTCTTCTCTCCAAATGACTGTGCTCACATTTTCTCTTTGTTACTAACACTTTATTCAGCAACCCTGTGCATTTGATGGAAATGTTAAGTGATAAATGTAACAATAGAAATTTGTGTTTTAGTTCAAAAACATTTGCAATGCTTTATAAAGGAAATATCACTGGTTGTTTTGTTTCTTTTTCAGGAAAACCAATGCAAGTTCAGAGAACAGTTTAGGAGTGAAGCCATTTTTAGGTTTAATACACACAATCCATACACACTTTTAGACAAGGTGAGAGCACATTTGACATTTCAACTGTATATTCTTGACAGTTCTTTGATATATCTGTTTTTTCAGGTGCAATCTAAATTTTCTCTTATGTTGTAGACACATTGGCATATTGTCAAGCTAGAAGCAGAGATGCACAGTCTTCAGAGAACAGCTGAGCTATTTGAAGTGAATGTACCAGATTATAAACAACTGAAGCAATGCAGTTCAGATATTGTTCTATTGAAGTCTGTCTGGGACATGGTTTTTTTTGTTCAGGTAAGTTTGAATTGTTAACCTTCAACTACAAAGGTTAATGAAGTGGCTAAGTATCTATTCTAAATAGTTATTAAATTTGTAGTTTCCCTTTACTGCTTTGCTTAGAGGTTTAACTAGAATCAGTTCGCAATCCTAGCAATTATAGATGAGGCTTCACCTTCATGAATTTTGTACATCTTGCCTGGTATAGGATGGAAATTTCTACTCCCGCCAATGGTGGGAATCGTGGTGGGCGGGGGCATTAAATTTGGCCATGATTAGAAAAGTCAGTTTCCCGTTGGTGGGAAATTAGATTGGAATTTTGTTCTCCTGACTTTGATGGCGGGTTAAGGGCAGGCTGAGTTCCTGCTGATCTATGCCGGGAACCACATTTGCATTAATTTGCATCTCGTGTGAGTGCTCATTAAAAGTCCAACTCGCCAGAATTATATGCCCCTCCAAATTAAGTGCCCCACCAGTGGATAATTAGAATGGTCTGCTTCATGGCTGTATATAAATGATGCATAACTGGCGAGCTTCAGATCACCCATGACTTGGAGGGCAGCGGACATTGCTTTCGCCTTCCTTTAAAACCATGGCTGTGAAATGTGGGCGCCTGTAGCACAAGCTGCACCAATGCTGAGTATGGGAGGCAAGATCAGCAGGGAGGGGTGAGGCAGAAGCAGGACAAAGTTTTTGGGGGGGTGGTGTGTGGAACATGAGAGGGGAGGGGAAGACAGAAGCCGGACAGTGGGGAGAAGCACGAGTGGGGAAGGGTGAGACAGAGGCAGGACAGTGGGGGGAATCATGAGGTGGGAAGGGCCAGAGGCATGGCTGAGGGGGCAGATGAGAGGGGAGTGGGGAGACAGAGGCAGGACTGAGGTCAGGTCAAAGACCAGAGTGGAGTAGTGAAAGACTGTCTTGGGGCAAAAGTTATAAGACTGACCAAGGAAGAGTAAGAGACTGCCCTGGGGCTGAGGTCATGCTTTCGGGGACATACTGAATAACTGTCCTGGGGCTCTGGGCTATGTTAGAGGGCTGAAGGCTTTGCATGGCATACATGTCTCGGTTCTGGGTGGGGATAGGCTTCTCTGGGCAGTGACGGTTGTTCACAGTATGGTGTGCAGGGTATGGTCAATTACCTAAGACATTTGGCCCTGGGGTTTCAAGTAAGGCAGAGGACACAGTAATGTTCAGGGGGGACATCTGGATCCTGTAAGTCAGTAGCTGAAAAGTCATGGGAGTCTATTGGATGGTGTCATGGGTGGAGGGGAGTAGGGGTGGTGTCCTGTAAAGTAAGGGTACATGTGGCCTCGAGAAGGGGAAGGGCCAGATCAACAAATAGCATGGGGACATCAACATTAAAGGGTCCAGTAGGGAGAACAGGAACATCCACATGAACAATGATGGGGTCAAGGATAATGGGGGGGAAGCTGGATAGTGACAGGAGGAATAGGAGTTAGGAGGCAGTGAGTATGGAGGAGGATGGGAGGAACGTGATGGGTGTTAGGGGGAGGTTGGAAGCTGGTCTCACGCACAAAAGTCAACAGCACCATTTTTGCATTCACCAAAGAATGATGCAGTTTGAAAAACAAGCCAGAAAATAATCGATTGGGAAGGGGTCACTTACCATGTGGGAGGAGTTCAGCAGATCAATTTCAGGTCGATTGAAGGGGCATCCTATAAATGTCCTGCTCAAACCATGGAGAGCATGGCTCAGCTGAGTGCTGGACTCAAGGGTCTAATGCATAATGAACAAGCTTTGCTCCTTTACTAATGTTGCACATTTTGGTAAGAATCCATTAAGTGTAGGTGCTGTGGTGCATATGGTCTAAGCTGGCATGTAATCCTTACAGATGCATGTCAGAATGGATGTAGGGTCAAACAATCAAGGGCACAGATGCTGTGCAGAAGCAGCTTGGACCCTACAAGCCTCCAGTGTACTGGTCATGGCATTCAAGCCACCATGTTTGCAGTCGTGACATAAGCGCAATGATAGGGTGTTGCTAGTTATTGTCAAAGCCACTGGAGGACAACCACGAGAAGCCTGACTGTGGGTTATAGGACATAGGTTATGGACCTTTTAACCCTAATTAAGACTCTCATTGTGAATCCGCATTCAGGTCTGAGGGGAATGCTCAGCCGCCTATTGTCCTTCAGGATGATATCATCCTGCCGTGGGTGGCCTTGGTAAACCATGTACAGACTGAGGGCAAGTCAAGGGTTAGAGACTGGATTCATGCCTTGTATATGGACAGAGACCATTCAAGGGGGATTACCATTGACTGGACTATTGTATCTGTTCACAGGAGTGGAGAATGCAGGCTGCAGGCAACACTGCCTTGTTAATACCTATGATTAGAATGAGGAGAAGAAGAGCCCATTGCTGATTGGCACAGCTCAGGGATGACCATCACCCTGAGGATCAAGAGCTAGCAGGGCTACAGGAAGTCCCAGATGCTGACAAGAAAGGACCAAATCTACGAAAATGTGTGGCGTGACCAAGGATCTACAGAAGACGGAGCTCATACATGTAGATGAATGAAAGACAGTGCCGCAAGCGCCTTCCCTTGTCTAGGGATATGGTGGCTCACATTTGCCACATTCTCCGTGAGGAACTCATACCTCATGGGGAATGGGGGTATTGGAGGGTATCAAATACCAGGCTCTTGAAGGGTGCTGCCGCACTGAACGATTTTGCAAGAGGATCCTTCCAGGGCTCCACTGGGACCTTTGCAGAATCTTACAATCGGTGGTGACACACAAATTAAGAGAGATGTCAGATACCCTTTTCAAGAAAGCTCACCATTTGGTGCAGTTCCACATGGATGACTCAAGCCAGGCTGCGAGAACTGTGGGATTTGCTGCAATCTCAGGTTTCCTGCAAGTACAGGGCACCATCAGTTGCACATGTGGCCTTGAGAGCTCCCTGGCAGCAGCCTGAGAGATTCATTAATATAAAAGGGTTTCACTCTCTGAGCGTACAGCTCATATATGATCACAGACAGCAGATCCAGCACATTTATGCTCAGTACCCAGAGAGCTCATATGATCTTATATTTTGAGTCACTTCCAGGTGCCAGAGATATTTGAGGGGCCTTGCGCTTAGAGGGTTGGCTCCTCACTGATACCCCCAGAAGACATGGCCAATGACACCTATTCACTGGCCACAGAGTGCCTCTGAGGAGAGTTACAATGCTGCATATTCCATCACAAAATCTTTCATAAAGCAATCTCTTGGCCTCTTAAAGATGTGTTTTCGATGTTTGGACTGGTCAGGTGGGGCTCTCCACTACCCACCACAGAGAGTTCACACATCATTGCTGTTTGCTGCACCCTGCACAACCTGGTGCTTCAAAAGGGCAATGTGTTGCTAGAGGAGGACATTGTGGAGCTAGATGTCTCCTCAGACAAGGAGGGCTTGGAAAGGGACGAATCTGAAGAGGGCGAGGATTCATACGACTCACATGAGGATGACATTGCATGGTCACAACACGACAGATGTGCCATGACAATCTCATAGCTACAAAATTTCAAGAGGAATAATATGAAGAAGAGTTTTCACAATCGAAGTTCTCAGGCTTTGATGCAGGGGACAGAACAAACCTTCACTCCCCCGTTGACATATCAGGAAAGTCATCAATCTCACAATGATCAAGGAAGCATCAGAAGTCACCCTCATTCCTAATGATGAGATCATCTTTGGAAGGCACGGGAGCCTTAGGAACATGACCTCTGTGGAATGTGATTAGCACTTCACTAGCGCACCTCCTTAAGCAACTACACATAGTACAGTCCTTTCAACCATGGTGTTAACAAGTCAAAGAGCATCCCAGCCTCCATGCAGCTGAAACACCATTGCACACATGGATGCATTCGTACCAGTATGACAGCAGCTTTGCAGGGCGTCGCTAATAGGAAAAACATTTGTCAATGGTTAACGCTTAACTCTCTCAAGAGGGAGCAACATCCAGTCAGCACCATCTCTCCAAACGCCAGATCTCATGGGTGAATAATGCAGAGGCATCATCTTGCTACTGAGCCCCATTATGTCTTCAGACATCAGGACGCAGTGACCTGTAACTCTACAGCCATGCGCCCAAAGCTGCGAGTTATGTTAGCATTGTCCTCACAGAGAATGGCTCAGCAGGACCATCATTTGACTATTGATAAATACTCATCACCCCGCATTCATTGGAAACCTACCAAGTCCATGTCCTGCATTGCTTTGGCATCTGGGAGAAACATGGCCCAGTCAGTATTGACATAGCAGTCTTTGACAATTTCTTCCCTTCATAGATCCTGCTGAGCATTCAGGAGATGTGCCAACAATCTCTTTCATAGCATTTCAGTCCTCGGCATTGTCCATCTCACAAAGGCCAATCCTTTCTATCTACCCTTAGTCAATGAGTGCACAGTTCTACATTGAATTACATATTGAGTTACGCACTGAGCCTTTGCAGAAGGATTCCATAAAGTACTGTTAGGCAGCCATTCAGGAGCAAAGTAAGATCCTCACAGGTAAGTGAGATGTCACTGGACTAGTAATCCAGAGACCCAGGGTAATTCTCTGGGGACTCAGGTTTGAATCCCACCACGGCAGTTGGTGGAATTTGAATTCAAGAAAAAAACTCTTAAATTAAAAGTCTAATGATGACCATGAAACAACTGTCAATAGTTGTAAAAACCCATCTGGTTTACTAATGTCCTTCAGGGAAGGAAATCTGTCATCCTTGGTCTAACCTACATGTGACTCCAGACACACATCAATGTGGTTGACTCTTAAATACCCTTGAAATGGCCCAGGAAGCCACTCTGTTGTATCCAACCACTACAAAGTCTTAAAAAGGAATGAAACCGGACAGACCACCTGGCATCGACCTAGGCACTGGAAATGACAATGGCAAACTCAGCCCTATCGGCCCTGCAAAGCTCACCTTACTAACATCTGGGGTGCTAGTGCCAAAACTGGAGAGCTGTCTCGCTGACTAGTCAAGCAACAGCCTGACATAATCATCCTCATGGAATCATACCTTACAGATAACCAGACACCACCATCACCATCCCTGGGTATGTCCCAGACCCAGCAGAGGCAGCGCACAGTGGTATACAGTCAGGAGGGAATTGCCGTGGGAGTCCTCAACATTGGCTCCAGACCCCATGAAGTTTCATGGCAATATGTCAAACATGGGCAATGTTTCATGCTCAGTATTACTGAGACTATTATTGATTGTTGTAAAAACCCATCTGGTTCATTCACATCTGCCATTCTTACCTGGTCTAGCCTACATGTGACTCCAGAACCTCTGCATATTTAGTTGACTCTTAACTGTCCTCTGAAATGACCTCTCAAGCCACTTAGTTCATGGGCAGTTAAGGATGGACAACAAATGCTATCCTTGCCAGCAACGTCCACATGCCATGAAGGAATAAAAAAATCATTGGCGCCTGGGTTGTGTGAAATGTATGATAGCTCAAAAATGATCCAAGAACAGCAGAACTTTGTATTATAGAATATAACCCCTATCCTTGTTTTCTTCTTATGGAACAAGATTAATGTTGTTCTGTCTACAAGCAGCATAACTCAGCCTTCATTTTTTAATTGGAGTCAGAGTGTTGGACACATAAGTGGAGCAGGGCCAAGGGAGGCATGCACCGGAGGCAACATTATTGGCGAGAGCAGCTAAAGAGCCACTCCCCATCATGTAATTGGACACACCCTGCATGTCACTTTCCTCAATTGGCCAGCTGCCATGTGATCGTGGTTGGCCAGTCCCTTCTGCCCACTCGGGAATCCTATTGACTTACGGGTCTACCAGTGGGATCCCTGTCACCTGGATTCAATTCTGCCTTTTCAGTGTGTATTATAGTTATTGCCAAATCTTTTGTAATTTGCCATGTTTCAAAGAGCATTTATTTTCAATTGTTTTTAATTGTCTTTATTCTAGACGAGCATTGACGATTGGACCAAAACACAGTGGAAACAAATAAATGTAGAGCAAATGGATATGGAACTGCGAAGATTTGCAAAGGTATGAACGAATTTGCAAAGGATGAATGTAAGCTGATTGCCTGGAATATACACAATGCTATAGTTTTGAAAACCCTACTTTTCCTGGTAGGAAATGAAAACATTTGATAAGGAGGTTCGAGTTTGGGATATCTATGCTGGATTAGCATCTACGGTTAAAAATATGCTGACTTCGCTTCGGGCTGTTACTGAGTTGCAGAACCCTGCAGTCAGAATGAGGCACTGGCAGGAATTAATGAATGCAACAGGGGTAAGTCACCAGGTATTTTACAGTCTGCGTCACGTCGATTTTTTTTTCTTTGCTTCCGAAAAGCAGCCTTAATTTTTATTCCTTAAGCAATCTGAGCCTGTATTTCACTCTGACAGGTCAGCTTTGTCATGGATGCAGACACTACCCTGGGGGACTTGTTAGCTCTGCAGCTGTATAGGGTAGAAGAGGAAGTGAAAAACATAGTGGACAAAGCAGTAAAGGAAATGGCAATAGAAAAGGTGAAACAGATATTTTTGTTTCTTTTATCACAACTTTTTGGCAATTGCATACATACTAAAGAGTGGAAAAACTTACTCCTTTTCCAGGTGCTGGCCGAGATTAGTCAAATATGGAATGTAATGGAGTTTTCATATGAAACACACTACAGTACAGGAACTCCATTGCTCAAATCTGATGAGAACCTTATTGAAACACTGGAAGATAATCAGGTGCTGATTTACAGTTAACTTATTTATCAGAAAAAAATTAGAAATAGATTTATCCTTTCTTTGTCCTGTTTAACCTTTAAATAATTTTAGCCACATATTTGAGCAGATTTCAAATACCTCCTAGGGCTTAGTTAAAAGCTTCAAGACAGCTTTTACATGGAAATTTACAGGTATAGTCATTAATGGTATGTTCTAATTAAAAATATATTTTTTCACAGTTAAACCTAATGCTATTTGTTCCGTTGATTCTGAGATATAAGGTGATGTTCATGCTTAATCCTCATTTGGTGAGATGAACTGGTAGTATCTTTTTATCAGTCTTGTATTTTATTGTTGTAAGATGAAAATATATTCTAGAATTTAATTGATTTATTATTCAATGCAGGTAAAGTGTTCTACTTTTAAAAAGAAATTGGATGGTAGTTGGTAGGGGTAGTTATAGTATGAGCTCCAGGCCATAAACATTCAATGCTTTCAATTATTGGATATAAAAGTGTATTTATGCTTTTTGTTGGTAAATGTTTTATACAGCCACTGGCACCAACTAACATTATCCATATTGTTATGATTATAGAAAGGTCTGGAGCACTTAAAAAAAAAGTTTAAAAATGACCTTCTTAAAAAGATTACATTAAAGTAGTCAAACTTTCTCTGTTCATGAGGGTCGTGTTTTCTTCCAGCATATTAAGCTATTAGTAAACTTCAGCTGATAACCAACTGAGAACTCATGTACAGCTGAAGTATTTCTGAAATGTGCAATTGTATTGCCATTCTCTTGGTATCACAGAAGAAATCTAATGAAGTGTTAGGTCATGCCTTACAAATCTATGGGAATTCTTCTGGCAACTAAACTACTGAATGATGATAATGCAATAGATCTAGTTTACTTTGATTTCAAAAGACACTTGAGAGATTTCTCATGTGATGACAGTAAGAAATAGTTGACAGATTGTATAGATTGATTGAGAATTGGCTTGGCAGCAGATGTTGTTAAATGAAAATTGTCCTGCATGGGAAAATGTAACCAGCAATGTTCTACAGGAGCCTATGCTACTACCCTGTTATCTACAGTGCTGATTAATCTAGGTAATTCCATGGTGAGTTGAGCCAGTTTGGATTTAATATGATGGTGAGGTTCCAAATGTAATTACATGAAAGAATAGAACCTCTTCCCACTTCAATAAGCTTAAAAACATTAATCATAATTTATCAATTGATGTTCATTGCCCACAACCTCATGTGCTGAGCACATGAAGACATAGGGCAGAATTTTCGGGTTGACGGGCCTGGGAGTGGTTGGGGAACAAACTGCTGTCTGTGATTGGCCCCCGACCATGATTTCACACTGACTGGCCAATTAATGGACAGTCAGCATGAAAGGCACACTGAAAAGCTCAGAGCTGCCAGCGTGGGGATGGGAGGAGGGCGAGCGCTGACGTCAGGGTGGGCGCGGTGAAGTGTGGAAGGAAAGCTCTCTGAAGGCAGAGAGTTACCACAGGGACCTGATGAATTTAAAATCAATAAAAGCAGAATGTAAAATTGAGAAACAATGTCCACGCGTCAGAATGAGATTCAAAATACGGATGATGAAAATTTTTTTCAAAACATTTTAATTTAATTCTTTTTTAGTTAATCACGGAAACCCGGCCTTGGAAGAGTTTCCTCAAAAGTGCAAAGGCAGCCTGGCTGATTCGGCCGCTCGCCAACCGTAACGTTGCTTAGACAGCAAAAAATTACCATTAATTGCTCCTTTAATGGCCTTAATAAACCTCTTAATTGTCAGTGGGCATGCTGCCAACTATCGCACATGCCCGCTGACCGAAATATCGTGTGAGTGCGCGATGACTTTGGGACGCTCCCCCAACAACATCACGTGCTCTTTCACATTCGACCGTGTTGGGCTTGCATCTGCACACCCAGTGGAAAATTCTGCCCACATACTTTCACTTGCAGTAAACAAATATGTGTTTCATGGTTCCATAACAGCTTTACCCATGGTTGTAAAGTGATCATCTGCCAGGTGGCACCAATACTATTGCAAATAAAATTTTAAAACTGCTTTTATAGACCATTGAAGCTTTTTGCAAAACTCCTAACCATAACAACGGGCCGTAACTTCCAAGCTTCCCAAAATCGTATTGAGGGGGTACCCAAAGAAATGCTGGGAAATCTACTTCGGAAGTTCCCAGGTAAGGTTTGCATGGCAATTGCCCAGAAGTGCAAACTTACCCTAGGCAAATGCCCTGCACTGGGAACTGTTGGAAAATGTGATTTAAATCGCAAACTTCAGATGGTTCCAACTGGGTTAGATCAATACTTACCCAGAAAAGGTTAGAAGGATTAAAACCACTTCTAATTTTTGGTTAAATATTGTGCAGACCCAGATCGAACCCCCATGGGACTTCCCCACATCACTGACCCCCAGGGGACTCCCTGCAACCCCCTGACTTCAGCCCCTCAGGAATCCCCCCATGCCCACAGGGACTCTTTTTCCACCCCCTCCGCCCCTATCAGGCCCGACTCTCACCCCTAAACCCCTCCCCCAGGCCCAACCCAACCCGAGGCTCGACCTGAGGCTCAACACCTCGACCTCCGACCCCGACCTCTGAACTCTTCCTGACCGTCCCACCCCCGACCTGCCCCTCCTGACCTCCAATCACCCCCTGAACTCCGTTCAACCCGCCCCAACGGCCAAATCCTATCCACTTACCTTAGACACTTATCTTCTCCCTGGTCTGTCAAGGACCTTTAAATTCCACTGAACCTTTAACTTATCTGGTTTACGGCAGCTAGTGCCATAAAAAAGGGTGCGTGGCTTCCTTCGCTTTGACTCAGCTGCACTTCGACACCAGGCCCCAGGGAAGCGCTGCACTGTCTGGATCTTGCATGGCCTGAGTCGGAAAGTCGGGCGAGATAGGCTAGGAAAATAATTCAGGTAAGAAATTGGGCACAGAGTGGCAATCCGATGCTGATTGCCACTCCGATGAGGTCCAGCTCCAACATGTTAAAGAAAATAACTGAAAAATTCTTCATGTACCATGGTTGTAGCTTATTACCACAGCTATTTGTTTTATAAAGCAAAAAATTCTGACCCTTGTATTCCTTGCTGTGATTGATAGGTTCAGTTGCAAAACATTTTGATGAGCAAATATGTGGAATATTTCTTGGTGGATGTCAGTAGTTGGCAAAAAAAACTAATGATTAGTGATTTGGTCATCTCTATGTGGATGGAAGTGCAGCGAACATGGGCTCACTTACAGAGTATATTTACTGGTTCTGAGGACATTAGAAATCAACTTTCTGAAGATGCTAAACAATTTGATGAGATCGATTTGAACTTCAAGGTACTTTCTACCCTGACTACTGATAAGCTAACTTAGTTTTAAATTGCTATCTGTATGCTGATCCTTCATGTTTCATTTCTCTTCGAGATGATCAAGATAATCATTCCATTTTCTATTTTTAAAAAATTATTTTACAAAATGAATTCTGGAAAGTGTGCATTTATATGACTGACTTTTAAAGTGCAACCACTGAAACTAATAAATCAAACACTTACAGAATGGTAGACTAGAATTGATTTATATGTGGAGATATTGAAATAACTTTTACTCTTTCCATCTTAGGACCTAATGGCTCAGACTGTTAAAACTAGGAAAGTAATTGAGACAACAAACAATCTGGGATTATTGGAAAAATTAGAAGTGCTTCAACAAAGGTAACAATTACTGATCAACATTTTATCAAAATTCCCAGCCATCTATAGTAAGACTTTTTTGTACCAGATCATTTAATAATTCCATTTTTAATAATCACTAGTTGCTCTCATTAAAAATTTTGTATCTGCACTCAAGTTTCCCTCACACAACATTGATTCCTGCTGCCAAATTTTGTCACGTGTTGAGTGCTAAATCTTTTGATTATAATTTCCTGTGTCTGCATTCGTAATGGATCTTGACCATGTAAACCTCTGCACAATCTAACTATTGGGTTCCCAGATGTCATTTAAAATGAATGTTTTTTTTCCATTTGCCATTATTTCTCACAGTTGCTAAGAAAAACTTTCAAAAAGCATTTTGTGGAATAGATAATTAGTGCCTTCTTCTTCTTCTTGAGGGCTCTTCCCAAAGACAAGTGCAACCCACAGCACTGCGATCCCCCACATGGGTAGGGTAAGGAGGCAGGCCATAAATCCACCCCAGCCAGAACAGGGATCAAACCCCATGCTATTGGCACCAATCATCTCCACAACAGCTGTCCAGTCAACTGGCCTTTCAAAGAGTTTGAGTTCCCATGGCAGCACACACTTTTACATGCATGTTGTAGCTTGGAGCTATGGATAGTGACGGTAGGGGCTCCAGTTTATTTCCATCACATGGCTGACCAGGAATCTCTCCTGCTCTTACTGCCTGCCATTGGTATATATAGAAGGATTTACAAGTTGATGCCCAACCTGTTTGGCCACATTATGAATGCACTTTTCTTGGCCACCAAGTCCTGGAGTGGGACTTGAACCCAGAGCTTCTAGCTGATAGATGGGGACACTATACACTCCTCCATAAGACTTCACAATCAGTGTCTATAGTGGTTAGATTGTAGTTATAGGTGATAAATTTCGAAAGCATTTTCCATTATAAATATGAAAATAGTAATTCATCATGGGTGATGACTGGAGTGATGACAGGAAGTAAGGGTTTGTAGACAGGAATAGGGAGCCCTGTTGACCAAATTTTTAAATAATTTCTCCCAACTGTCACCATCTTCAACATATCAGAGAGAACTTTATGGTCCCTACACAGGTGCATTTGCAGGTGGGAGGGCTCATAACACCTGCTGGTGACTTTCCAACTGCCTACCTGCCCACCCTCGATCTCTCCATGATTTTAGGGGCAGTTGGCAAGTCGTAGAGCAGCCCTTGCTGCAACTGAGGTCATTAAATGGCCACTTAAGGGCCACTTTGCACCCTGGCTGCAATTCTTTGTTTGGTGGGAGGAGATCGATGACAGTCAGGGGTTAAGCCTGGCAATTTAGCCTGCTTGGGCCTCAGGCAGGAAAGTTGGGGGGGTGCGGTTTGCCTCCTTAATGGGCCCCCTTTTCTGATTGGAGCACTACACCCCCTCAAGGTCTGCACCATCCCTGTCCCTCAACCCCGTAACCCCACGACTTCCTATCCTAGCCCCTCCAAGAGCCCCCCAGATTTACCATCCGTTTGGCTCCCAGCCCTATGTTTTCTGGGACCGGATGTAGTCCCAGAAGTGGCCACTGCTCCCTATGGCTCTGTTAGGATCAGAGAACTGCCAACTATCAGATGGCTAGCAGTCCCCAGTGCAGGAATTCCTCCCCAGATGGGGGCAGTGGCCCTTCTGCAGCCAGAGCATTAATGACTGCGAGGCAGCTGGCCAGAGCAGGAATGAGTTCCCTACTGACTTTTCTGGGAAAACACATCACCTGTTAAATTCTGTCCATTGTTTTTGCTTCCTTCATTGCTAACTTGCCTGCTTCCCTAACCTGATTAAACACCCTCATGCTCCACTGCTGGATGCTGCCTTTTATCTTCACACAATAGGCATTTATGTATCATGGCTCTCCACTTGTTGAGGTGGCTCAAATATTTCCCCTGTGATCTCTTTCTCACACGTCCCACTCTAATGCCAGGTCTTCTGGTACAGGACTTCCATGATCTTCTCCAGTAAGGCAACGCTTCAAGTCAAACATCAAGATCATGCTCCCTTAGAAGTGTGGCTCATCTAAAAGTCAGAGCAGTTATATAATGCAATTTTGTAAAGATTGTAATTTTGCACATTGACTTTCAGCAAGCCAATATTATATGAAACAGCAGTTTGTGTTTGTCTACTGCTTTTTAAGTAAAATATGCCACTAAGTGCTTTACAGAAGGGGGAAGAAAAATATCGGTAGAAGAATAGACATTAAGTCACAAAGGGCGTATAAGGCCAGGTGACTGAGAGCTTAGTCAAAAATATGGCTTTGAGAAGTTTTTTTTGGAGTTTAGAAAGGTGTGTTGCTTTAGGAAAGGAATTCCAGAGAGTAAGGTTGAGGCAGCTGGAGGCTCTACAAAAACTGGTGGGGCCTAGGATGGGATGCATCAAAGATCAGAGTTGAAACATGGAAGTGTGCAAATAAGAATATTAAGTGTTATGATTCCCGTGGAGACCGATAACTTTTAAAAAGAGATATGAATTCTCAGAGACCGACACAAATGATCACATGACATGATTTCACATATTAAGACTTTTACTGTAACAACCTAAAATGAACAACAACTAAACATTACTTAGAAGGCAACTGATATCCTAAATTACAGAAAAGACATTCCTTATTAGTGTTTTTAACACACTTGAAAACCCCACACTGCATTTATAAATTCCAGCATGCTCTCCACAGAATTGCAACCTTCGCAGGAACCAGTTTATAGTTAGTCCCAGCTTCCAATGGGCTCACCACTCCTGGTTTCATGGAGTAGAACATCCAGTGTCCATTGAGTGTCCTTTCCTTCAGTCTTCCGAGGAATCTCAAACCAATCTCTAGCAGTATGGCTCATTCCTGCGATTTCTTCTCCTTCCAGTGTTCTTAAATTTCCACGAGTTCCATCTCTTTGACCAGAGACCTTCCCATCCACATTCCATCTGGTAGCTAACAGAGAAATAGCCTTTTCCCCTCTGCTGACCATGACAGCTGCTGTCCCTGTCTTTCTCTCTCTCACACTTTTTTTTGACCAGACTACCTGAGAGACTGAGTCCACCCATGGCAAGTCAACTGCTCTGTCTTTTGTTTTCAGGTGTGAAATGTGGCACATGGATTTCAATAGCTCTTGACCTGGACCCCCCTGACCCACAGTAAACAGGTCACATCAACTTATCTCCAAGCAGAATTAGCAGGAGGTCTCAGGCTCATTTTTTACCTTGAATTAAAAGAGAGTTTAAAACATAACCATCTTATAAAACCTCACATTTCTTAAAAGCTGGAGGAGGTAATCAGGATAAAATAGGAATAAGGCTGTGAAGGGATTTGGAAATGTTTAATTGTTTATTGTTGATCACTGTGTATATTACGACTCTATATTTAAATATATGTAGTATATATTTATACAATATGTACATATTATTAGAAAGTTGTAACTAAGTTTCAACATTGGGTACTATTGGGAAATAATTTGTATTTTTATAAAGAAATAGTGCTCATCAGAGTTAGGCGTGTTTGTTTTGAAGTACGGAATACTTTCTAATTTTAGCATCAAATCTCCTTGTCAGATATTTCATGGTTTGATGTAGGATAAAGTTCCTAACCTGCATTTTAGAACCAACTTCAGAAGAATATCCCCTGCTCCACCAACATGTTTTTCCCCCATTTTCTATCCATAAAGACACTTTGTGATTTCCCTTTATAAGAAATTGTCAGTCTGAGTTGTGGGCCTGCACCTACTTTGAACTGGATTACCTCACTTATATTACATATTTACAGCTGCTGTAGAGAGACCTACATCATCTGTGTGGGCGAGTTTCAAGCCCTTGTTTTAGAAATTAAAGCAAGAATATGTTAACCCCCTGCATGTATTATTTTAGGCCTCATCCAGTTATTTTTGACTTAATCTGTTGTCCTCATTTAAAAAAAAATCTGTTTTAGTATTGTTCCTTTCGTGCAATGAATTTGCTGAACATGATTGCACTTATTCTATTGCTGTGACAGTGGAGAGCAATGTATGCACAGAACTGAAAAACTAATATACTTCAAAATTTTGGGCCCATTTTGCCTGGGGGTGGGGGTGGGGGGTGTAGGTGTGGGGGAATAATAAGTTTTAAATAATTGCTTTCTCTCAAAAAATTATTTTTCACCTTTTCTCAACTATTTTTTCAACCTATTATATTTTGGGGGTGGGATTGAAGACCCCAAATATGTTAAGAGTTGGTGTTAAACTCCACGTTCTTTGAGTATACCCAAGCTGTAAGCCCGATATGAGATCAGCACGGTCGTCCACAGAACTGGCAGCCCCTGTTGCCCCGTTGGGGGAGCTTCTGCAGCTCTAGCCTTCCTCTGGGTATGTTGGATGTTGCAGGTTGAGTGTAGATAGTCCTCGAAGCATGCTGAACCAAATATCAGTGCTTGCCTCCACACGGGCCAGTCAACTGCAGTGTTTTCCCAAGGAAGGTGGTCTTTAATGCTTAAGTTTGTAAGACTCTTTTTTAGGGTGTCCTTGTGTAGTTCGTACTGAGCACCTTGATTTCATTGCTCTGAAACAGTTCCCTGTAGAAGATCAGCTTGGGGATTCTATAGTCATCGTCTGAGTTGAATTTTCCGGAGAATGGTCTCCATGCTGTTCAGCTCAGTTTGAGGGAGGACCTCGCTTTTTGCGATTTTATCCTGCTATTGAATTCTAATGATGGACCTCAGGTGTCTTTGGTGTTTTGATGTGGCTCCTAGGACCCAGGATAATGTGCCATACTGCAGGGTGGTAATAACTATGCCCTGGAGGAATTTGATTTTAGTCTTTGGCTTAATGCCATGCTGCTCCCGGAGATGATCATGGAATCAGACTTAGGTAGAATGCAAAGCAGCTAACTTAAGTAAGGTGCCATGGTCCATATTTCTTTTTATTATTGTTTTGGTTTAAGATAATGAAGTTTTTAAATTTTATTGTTGTATAATTGAACTTATTTTTAAAGATAGTGGTAGCAAATTTTCTCCTTTATAATCACAATGCCTCACCTGCTAAAAATAACCTATTTTATACTTTTAGGAGCAATTATTGTGATAACAAAATTGGAAGTTCTCAATCTTTTTGCAGACTGACTCAGTGTGAGAAAGCATTAGATGAATACCTTGAGACTAAAAGACTCACATTTCCAAGATTTTATTTTGTTTCTGCAATGGATCTATTAGAAATTATTTCCAAAGGAGGTCAACCAAAGCAGGTAAAGATTCCATTGAACATTGCACATCTTAGAATTAATAGGTGTGCAACATGCGTCACTGAAAACTAAAGTTTAGTGTTTACTGAGTAGCCAATTTGCTTCAGCTGCTTTTGTATCTCCACTTGCTGGATTTCACAGAATCAAAGATCAGTTAATGAAGTTGATGGATTGAATTGATTGAGGCAGACGTTAAATTAATTTGGTGGATTGTGTTGCAGGTTATTTAAATGATTACATTCACTGAGTGACACATTATGTAATAATTTTATTACTTCAAATAATAAGAATTATAAAACGTGGGATTTCACTCACTCGAACATCATTTAATAAAGTCAGGTGAATCTCTTTAAGTTTTATACATAATTAATTGAGTTTCCTGGATTTAACTAGCTGAGTAATAGATTTTCTAATAAATTTATTGCATTTGATTCACTCAGCCAGATATCACTTAATAGAGTAAAAGTAGAAAATGCTGGAAACACTCAGCATGTCAGTCAGCATTTGTGAGGTGAGCAGGGGACTGAATGATTTAGTTGTAGGTCCTCTGTTCTGATGAAGGGCTCACCCTTGAAACATTAGCTTGTCTGTTCTCTCTACAGATGCTGGCTGACCTGCTGTGTGCTTGTAGCATTTTCTGATTTTGCCTCAGATTTCCACTGTCTTCAGTGTTTGCTTTTTTAAAATAATTTAATGAATTTGCTGGATTCAGTCATAGAAAATTTAATGAATTTGATGAATTGGATTGATTTACCAAGAGATCATTTAATGGCATTCATTCAGAAGCAGAAAATGTAATGAATTCATTGGATTTGATTCACTCAGCCAGACATTATTTAAAGAATTTGCTGGATTCCATTCATTGAAGCACAGATAATTTAATGAATTCAGTGAATTGGAGTGAATTATGATGAGATTATTTAATGACATACAGGAAATGGCAGGGAATATGGATAATACTCACAGGGGAGCTTTTGAATACAATGTTAGTCCACATAGGAGTCCTGACTGAATAACTGATGAGTTGTAGAGCTAGTCGTGGGAGAGAGGGCAGCAATACTTTTAAAATAAGTGAAACATAGCTAGAAGCAAACAGTAATAACCTATAATGGGGCTAAGTAGGGGATTTGGAGGCTTACTGGAGTGGCATTCGGACTGAGACCAGAATGGTGTGGGGCAGTGGTGGGTTGAGTCTGTTATAAATAAAGTTAAATTCATTCGCAATGGATAAAGTTGGAAAAAGTGTGACGAAAATCTGACAACAGGAAGTAACGATTTAGAGACAGGAAATGTAAGCAGGTGTAAGATTTGCCCACCATTAATTAACAGGCCACTTAAGGCTATTAAAAAGCCAATTGACAGCAATTTTTCATTGCCTGTGCGATTTCACATTCATTGCATGGGCACAACAGGCAGGCGGGCAGCCCACATTTTCAAAAACCTCATTCAGTGTGAATAGTGAGGAATTTAGTAGATAGTTCGCTGCTGACGACTTAGTGCTACTTGGCAGATTCATCTCTGTTTGCGGCTTCATTGTTAGCATTTCCAGGCTTCATTTCAAGACTCATTGCTGCCTGAGAGGCCCCTGGAGGATTCAGACCATGTGGACCTTTCCAAGTATCAGACAGCCTTCCCTGACCTTGGTAATGGGGGCTGTGGTCTCTGTTGGAGACACCTCCTCTGAGGAGGAAGAGAGGGGCAGAAGGGGGAGGAGGTCAGGGGTCCCAATGCAGCTTCCAGGGGAGGGACCTGTGGGAGGAGAGGCGCAGGCACAAGGAACACAGGGCCAGCAGGTAGCCCAAGGCAGAAGGGGCCGCGGAGAAGATGCCACTATCCTGCTGTAAGGGTTTACATGCAGCGATGCAGCTACCTCAACATGTCCAAGGTGCAATGCCAAAGGAGGCTCTGCCTCTCCAGGGAGACAGTGACCTCTGTTTGCCAGATGATTGGGCCTGAGATCAGCTCTGACTGTGTGAGTGGACATCCCATGCTAGTGGCTCTGAAGGTCACAATGGCCCTCAACTCCTATGCCTCCAGCTCTTTCCAGGGGTCAGTGGGGGATCTGTGTGGAGTCTCCCAATCATCTGCCCACGGTTGCATCAAGCTGGTGATAGAAGTTCTGTTGAGGTGGGTACTGACCTTTATTCTTTACCGTATGGATGAGGACAGCCAGACTAAGCAAGCCAGAGGCTTTGCAGTGATTGCTGGGTTCCCCCTCATCCAGGGTGCAACCGATTGCACACATCAAGGCACCAGCGGGTCAGCCGGGTGCCCTCGTCAACAGGAAGGGATTCCACTCCATGAACTTGTAGATGGTGTTTGACCACAGGATGCAGATTCTGCAAGTCTGGACAAGGTACCCAGGCAGCTCCCATGATGCTTACATCCTGAGACCTTCCTAGGTGCCAAGGCCTTCAGTGCTCTAGCCCGACTGGATGGATGGTTGCAGGGTGACAAGGGCTATCCATTGAAAGGGTGGCTCATGATGCCTCTCCGCCACCCAAAAACAGAGGCAAAGCTGCATTACAATACGAGTCATGCCTCTACAAGGGCGGTGATAGAGAGGACCATAGGTCATCTCAAGATGTACTTCCAATGCCTGGACCGTTCAGGGGGAGCACTACAATACCCTTCAGAGGGGTTGTCACTGATAGTGGTTGCATGCTGCACTCTCCACAATCTGGCACTGTCAAGGGGGGACCCACTGGAGCAAGAGGATCTTGACGCAGCTGCACAGGCCATAGATGATGAGTCCAGTAGTGAATCTGGAGGTAGGCACAGTGAGGACAATGCTGAGGGCATGGAGCCAGACCTCAGTAGCCTCCAAAGAGGCAGGAATGCCTTGATCCAACACTCCATCAGCTAGGCTACCAAAGATCAGCTTCAAACATATGCCAGAGCTGCCGCCTCCATCTGGGATGTCTGAAAGGACTCTTTTATTTGAACCCAAAGAACACTCAGTGCCTGTGCAATAAAGTTCAGAGCCACCTACGTCCAGCATTACATACTGGTGTTCCCAGTACCAATGATATAAAAAGGTGAAGCATACTCAAGCCATGATGACAAAAACACAATTTATCTCATTCTGATAGTTCAATAATAGTTATATAAATGTTTCTGGTCTTCAACCCCAGACTAGTTTACATAAAGTAAACATAAATGAACAGAAAATCACCAGTGACCTGTCCCTCTTGTACTCATGGTACATTTAACTTATGTTTGCATGTGCCAAGTCTTGGTTCTCCCCCTTTGCTGGCATCGGCATTGGAGACAGCCTGCTGACTCTGGTGTCTTGTTGGCTTTGATGGCCTTGGCAGTCGTCCTCTGGCCATTGGAGCCTGTGCTGGCCCCACCTGGGAGGGAGCAGCCGAGTGCCACAGCCGCCATCTCCCCAGTCATCGCAGACTCATCAGATGCCACGATCACTGGCAGAGGGGCAGAGGAGCTGCTGCCATCATCCAGAGCGAACTGAGAGGAGCCCGCAGAGATGGCAACTTGTGTGCCAACATGAGGTCATTCTGGACCTCCCTGTTCACCATTGATGGACAGGCACCGAGCTGGGATACTGGGTGCTTCATCCATCCCCCATACTGACACTGCCCACCTGAGGTCATTGCCTGTGTGGGGGCTTGCAGATCCGAGCACAGCCCCAGGGACCCCTGATTCTGTTCCTGGAGCTGCCTCTCCATGAGAGTCACCATGTTCTCAATGGAGGAGGCAATGTGCTCGGCCATGACGACCAACGCAGTGCTGATGCTCCGCATGGACTCCTCCATCACGGAGGCCATGGCACGTAGACCCTCATGTATCTCTGTCAGATCCTCCCGCACATCCCACTGGACATCCAACATCTGCCGCCTAATGGACAATTCAGAGGCTCATCAACAGCCTTCGACTAAGCATCATCCTGGTCTCCAGCAGTCCTCCGACTGAAGGCGCCATGGGCACTCTCTGCCTCCGCCTGCACCTCAAGCGTGTGTGAAGTGCCCTCACTAATGTGCATTGAGACACTAGCCGCCAATCTAATGCTCACAGAGGTGCTGATATCTAGGCTGGCGCCTGCTTCAGAGAGCGGGTGTGACGCAGGTGCAGCTGAAGCTTAGTGGTTCTCCAGTGTCAGGGGTGGCCCTTCGGGGCCTGGAGCTCGAACGCCTGCTGGGGAACCTAAATGGGAGAACAAGGGCATGTCACACTGTCACTGTGCATGTCAGGCACCCTGGTGAGACAATGGCGAACTGTATCATTGTGCCCTCATCTTCCAAACATCAGTGGGGTCTCCAGGTTTGAGGCTCACATCAATGAAGAGACTACACTAAAATGGTTGCTCAAACTGAAAGTCTCACCTCTGTGCACTGCACCCTCACCTTTGCCTGGCACCCCCACCTTTCCAAGCCTGGTTGCATGTGGCTCTCGAACCCCATAGCATCTTGCTCATATCTGGAAAGGATTAGGAGGCTAGCAGGGCCTCTGCCGGCCCGCGACCTCGCTGTCTTCTCCTGAAACAACAGAGGAGCATTGATTAGCCCACGCTGTACCTGCAGCGCCATTGCAGCCTGGCCAACACCAGCTGAGGTGCACCAGGCAGGGCACATTCAAGTCATGACCCTTGAGCCACAAGGCACTCAGTCCAAGCAGCCGGGGCTCACCCCCTTGGCCAGCTTCAGTGTGATTGACAGTTGACACTCAGACTCTGGCACCCCTGATGTCCATGGGGGGACACATCTGCACACCGACCCATGCCAACATGGTACTCACCCTTCCTGAGTGCAGCAGGTCATTGAAACGCTTCCGGCACTGCACCCGGGAGCGCCACACCATGTCACGGCTGCTGACCAGTGCTGCCACCTCCTCCCATGCCCTCTTGGTGAGATGCGGTGGCCTCCTCTTCCCATCCCTGGGGACAAGTGTGTCTCTCCTGGCAGCACCCTCCTCCAGGAGGATGGCGAGGCACTCAACAGAGGAGCGGGTGGCCAAATGCCCATCCGACCTGCCCTCCTGCCTGCCATGTCCAGCTGCATTTGACTCCATTGCGAACGTACAGGAGAAGTCCCCCGTGGCAGTTCTAGGGGCTGGCTGGGCCATTTTTAAACCCGCCGCTGGTTCAACATTGGACTCCACAGCTGACAGGCCCCTGCACCCGCTTGGCCCTTCTCGGCCAGTGCCGTGCCGCGGTTTCACAGACCGCCTTGGCCCGCTGGCGTGAAATTGTGTCTGGGGCCCGATCGTGGGTAGTGGTCTGTTTCGTGGCCGCTCCTGGGCATGCCCGCTGTGCCTGACCAACGACCTCAAAATTCTGCCCTAAGTTTCTAGTAAAATTAGGAAATATATTTTTACAGTAGCATTATTTATATTTAAACACTGAGTTCCAACAACTCATCGACACCAACACCCATCTAGGACCCTCCACCCCTGCCTGTCCCTCCGGCCCCACCCCATCTTCCAATCCCAGCCCTGGCTGTGTATTCACTATACCCCCTGACCTTCCCCTCTCCGATGCTGAACGTTCAGTGCTCAGCAAAGGACTTAGTTTCATACCCTTGTGCCCTCATCTCAATGAATTTCGGGCTTGGCATGATGCTGAACTCTTCTTCCACCGTCTTCGTCTCCGTGCTCACTTCTTTGGGAGGAGTCCTCTCCCTGTTCAATGGATCCTTTTACCCACCTCCAATATTCTCCCTCCACTTGGACCCCTCCCTCTGGATTCTTACCTTCTCTTGATCTTTTCATTGAGAGCTGTTGGCACGACATTAGTCATCTCAATTTCTCTGCTTCTCTCACCCATTCTAATCTCTCTCTCTCTGAACTTACTGCACTCCGTTCTCTCAGGTCCAACCCCAACATTGTCATCAAACCCGCTGACAAGGGTGATGCTGTTGTTGTCTGGCGCACTGACCTCTACCTCGCGGAGGCTGAGCGTCAACTCACAGACACTTCCTCCTTCCTCTCCCTGGACCATGACCCCACCACTGAACATCAAGCCATTGTTTCCAGGACTGTCACTGACCTCATCTCCTCTAGAGATCTTCCACCCACAGCTTCCAACCTGATAGTCGTCCAACCTCGGCCCGCTTCTACCTCCTACCCAAAATCCACAAACAGGACTGTCCCGGCAGATCGATCATATCAGCCTGTTCCTGCCCCACGGAACTCATTTCTCGTTATCATGACTCCCTTCTCTCTCCCCTTGTCCAGTCCCTTCCCACCTACATCCGTGATTCCTCTGACACCTTACGTCACATCAATAATTTCCAGTTCCCTGGCCCCAACCGCTTCCTCTTCATCATGGACATCCAATCCCTCTACACCTCCATCCCCCACCAGGATGGTCTGAGGGCCCTTAGCTTCTTCCTCGAACAGAGGCCCGAACAATTCCCATCCATCACTACTCTCCTCCGTCTGGCTGAACTTGTTCTCACACTGAACAATTTCTCCTTCAACTCCTCTCACTTCCTCCAAATAAAAGGTGTGGCTATGGGTACCCGCATGGGCCCCAGCTATGCCTATCTCTTTATGGGGTATGTGGAACATTCCTTGTTCCAGTCCTACTCCGGCCCCCGTCCACAACTCTTTCTCTGGTACATCGATGATTACTTCGGTGCTGCTTCATGCTCTTGGAAAAATTTATTAATTTTGTTTCCAATCCACCCCTCCATCATTTTCACATGGTCCATCTCTGACACTTCCCTTCCCATCCTTGACCTCTCTGTCTCAATTTCTGGTGATAGACTGTCCACCAATATCCATTACAAGCCTACCAACTCCCACAGCTACTTTGACTACAGTTCCTCACACCCCACTTCCTGTAAGGACTCCATCCCATTCTCTCAGTTCCTTCGCATCCGTCGCATCTATTTTGATGATGCTACCTTCAAAAACAGTTCCTCTGACATGTCCTCTTTCTTCCTTAACTGAGGTTTTCCACCCACGGTCGTTGACAGGGCCCTCAACCGTGTCCGGCCCATCTCCTGCTCATCCGCCCTCACGCCTTCTCCTCCCTCCCAGAAACATGATAGGGTCCCCCTTGTCCTCACTTATCACCCCACCAGCCTCCGCATTCAAAGGATCATCCTCCACCATTTCCGCCAACTCCAGCATGATGCCACCACCAAACACATCTTCCCTTCACCCCCCCTGGTGGCATTCCATAGAGATCGTTCCCTCCGGGACACCCTGATCCACTCCTCCATCACCCCCTACTTCTCAACCCCCACCTATGTCACCTCCCCATGCCCACGCAAAACATGCAACACCTGCCCCTTCACTTCCACTCTCCTCACCGTCCAAGGGCCCCAACACTCCTTTCAAGTGAAGCTGCATTTCACTTGCATTTCCCCCAACTTAGTCTACTGCATTCGTTGCTCCCAATGTGGTCTCCTCTACATTGGAGAGACCAAACGTAAACTGGGCGACCGCTTTGCAGAACACCTGCAGTCTGTCCTCAAGAAAGACCCAAACCTCCCTGTCGCTTGCCATTTTAACACTCCACCCTGCTCTCTTGCCCACATGTCTGTCCTTGGCTTGCTGCATTATTCCAGTGAAGCCCAACGCAAACTGGAGGAACAGCACCTCATCTTCCGACTAGGCACTTTACAGCCTTTCGGACTGAATATTGATTTCAACAACTTTAGATCTTGAACTCCCTCCTCCATCCCCACCCCCTTTCCGTTTCTTCCCCCTTCCTTTTGTTTTTTCCAATAATTTATATAGATTTTTCTTTTCCCACCTATTTCCATTATTTTTAAATCTTGTATGCCCTGCTAGTCTTTCCATCCCACCCCCACTAGAGGTGTACCTTGAATGCCCTGCCATTCATTCTTAATTAGCACATTCGTTTAGATAATATCACCATCTTCAACACTTCTTTGTTCCTTTGTCTGTGACATCTTTTGATTATCTGCTCCTATCACTGCTTGCTTGTCCCTACAACCACACCACCCCCCCCACTTCTGTTCCCCCACACCCCCCACCTTAAACCAGCCTATATTTCATCACTCTCCTAATATTCACTCAGTTCTGTTGAAGGGTCATGAGGACTCAAAACATCAACTCTTTTCTTCTCCGCCGATGCTCCCAGACTTGCTGAGTTTTTCCAGGTAATTCTGTTTTTGTACTGAATTCTCTTTAATGTTTTTAATGCCTTTAATCCTAATGTTTCCTAAAACTAGAACTACCTCCAAAACAACCAGTCTCTAAGATCATCCCTCCCAGATGCTCCCAAGAGCCTTCTCCTAGTGCCCTCTGAGCATACTGTTTAAAAATAAGGGGTCGCCCATTTAAGACAGAAATGAGGACTTTTTTTTCTCTCAGAGGGTAGTGAGTTTTCAGAACTCTCTTCCTCAAAGGCAATGGAAGCAAAGTCTCTGAAGGCAGAGGTAGATAGTTTCTTGATAAACAAAGGGGTGAAAGGTTATTGGGGGTAGGCAGGAGGTTACGATTAGATTAGCCATGATCTTATTGAATGGCAGGGCAGGCTTGAGGGGCTGAGTGTCTACTCCTGCTCCTAATTCGTATGTTCATATCCACTAAAGAATTCCTGTTGTAGGGATGTTTAAACTTAATCTGATCATCCATATTCAAGCCAAATATTTATTTGATTAAAGACAATCAACTGCATTAGCTCCGAGAACTATGTATGTCTTTAGCAGCTAGTTTAATGATATAAATTACATTGAATCAGAAGCTGGTGCAACTTCTCAATTGAAAAAGAAGTCTATCTGGTTTGCAATTTTGCTTTGGAACAAATTGGTCATTTCCTGACTCTTGCATATGATCTAGCTGTGGAATGATTTTTTGGCTGCACCTTCAGTTGTCTAGGCCCAAAGCTCTGGAATATCCTCCCTATGGCTCTCTGCTTCTCTACCTCACTTTCCTCCTTTAAGACACTCCTTAAAACCTATCTCTTAGACCAAGCTTTTGATCATCTGACCTAATATCTCCTTATGTGGCTGGGTGTCATAATTGGTTTTATAATGCCCCTGTGAAACTCCTTGGGATGTTTTATTACATTAAAAGTGGTATACAAATTTAAGTTTTTGGATGCCTAGCAGAAATTAGGTCAGTAGTCATTCACATTTCTGGAACCTTCAACTGGATATGGTATCTTTTCCTTCACTGAAGCAGCATAAGAAAAAATAAAGTCCTAATTAGGGTTAATCTTGTGAAGTATAAGACTTAAGTTTTGGGATTACCTTTTGTCCTTTTTTAAAAAATGTATTCGTTCATGGGATGTGGGCATCGCTGGGTAGGCAAGCATTTATTGCCATTGTTCAGAGGGCATTTAAGAGTCAACCACATTACTGTGGGTCTGGAGTCACATGTAGACCAGACCAGGTAAGGACAGCAGATTTCCTTCCCTGAAGGGCATTAGTGAACCAGATGGATTTTTACAACAATTGACAATGATTCATAGTCATCATTAGACTTTTAATTCCAGATTTTTATTGAACTCAAATTCCACCATCTGCTGTGGTGGAATTTGAATTTTGGTTCTCAGAGCATTACCCTGGGTCTCTAGTTCAGCTACTAGTCCAGCGACAATACTACTACGCCATTACCTCCCCTATTTTCTCCAGATATTCATTTTTTAAAAATTTGTTTATGGACTGCAGATGTCGCTGGCTAGGCCAGCATTTATTGCCCATCCCTAATTGCCCTGAAGAATGTGATGGTGAGCTGCCTTCTTGAACCGCTGCAGTCCCTGTGGTTTAGAAACACCCACAGTGCTGTTAGGGAGGGAGTTCCAGGATCTTGACCAAGCTTAATGCCTTCTGTATTCAGATTAGTTTTGTAAGTGAGCACTGATTCCTTACATTCTGAGGTAAAAATTCACAATGTGCCTGGTACATGAACAGAGAACTTATTGTTTTATCAATTCGCCCTCCAGACCTAACACATGCATTCGCAGGGCCCTTCTGTTTGGAAGGTGGCAGAGTACACTAATGCACTAGACCTTGTTTTTAGGGTTTAACAGACTTATTAAACAGTTATGTAAAAGGTAAGTTGCACATTTAATGATCTAGATCTTGGTGTGCAGGGGACAGTTTCAAAGTTTGCAGATGACACAAAACTTGGAAGCATTGTAAACTATGAGGAGGATAGTGTAGAACTTCAAAAGGACATAGACAAATTAGTGGAGTGGACAGAGAGTGGCAGATGAAGTTCAATGTGGAGAAGTGTGAGGTGATTTATTTTGGTATGAAGAATATGGAGAGACAATATGAAATAAGGTGTACAATTCTTAAGGGGGTGCAGGAGCAGAGGGACCTGGGTGTATATGTGCATTGATCATTGAGGATGGCAGGACAGGTGGAGAGAGCAACTAATAGAGCATACAGTATTCCATGTTTTATTTAGGGGAATAGAGTGCATGAGCAAGGAGGCTATGCTGAGCTTATATAAGGCACTAGTTAGATCTCAGTTGGAGTATTGTGTATAGTCCTGGGCATCACACAATAATGAGGATGTGAACTTATTGGAGTGAGTGCAGAAGATGTTTACAAGAATGGTTCCAGAGATGAGAAACTTTAGTAGTTATGAAGATAGATTGGAAAGGTTGGGAGTCCTCCTTGGAGAGGTGAAAGCTAAGGGGAGATTTATAGAAGTGTTCAAAATCATGAGGAGGCTGAATAGAGTGGATAGGGAGAAACTGTTCCCACTCATAAAAGGTTCGAGAACGAGAAGGCACAGATTTAAAGTGATTTGCAAAAGAAGCAAATGTGATGTGAGAAAAAGCTTTTTCACACAGTGGCCAAGATTTTCCCCTCGGCGATTTGGGGGCGGGGCCCAGTCGCTGAGGGGAAAATGACGCGGGATGACAGCAGGAGGAATCCCCGATGTCATCCCGGTCCATTTAAATTTTTAGGAAGGTGGGTGGACAGTGAAATCAGCTGTTCACCCGCCGACCTGTCAATGGCCAATTGAGGCCATTGACAGGATAATTAAAGTACTTAAAGACCTGCCTGTCCAACCTTAAGGCTGGTGGGCAGGCCAAGAGCCCCAGCGGGCTCCAGATTAATCGTGAAACTTCATCCACTGGCAGGATGAAGTTTCATGTTCGTTTTGTAAAAAATTAATAAAGGTTATGTGTTCTTTATTAACATGTCCCATCTCGTGTGACATTGTCACAAGAGGGGGCCAGGTTAATAATTTTTTATTGTTTCTATTTTTACAGTTTTTTTCCACTGTCGCTACTCTACCTGAGACAGGACTTTTTCTCAGGGAGAAGTGTGCTCTTTCGCGTGCATGCATGAAAGAGCACACTTTGACAGCTGGGGATTCCCTCCCTCCCAGAACAGGAATTGCATAGTGCTTCCCGTCGGGGATGCTGCTGGGCGGGCCTTAATTGGTCTGCCCACTCAAAATGGCGGTGGGCCCCTTTCAGTGGCGGGGGTTGGCTGGCCACCCGCCGCCAAGCCGATGGGGCCCACACGCCATCCGAGGGCAAGATTCTGCTTAGTAAGTTGTTCAGGTCTGGAATGCACTACCTGAAAGTGTGGTGGAGGCAGTTTCAATCAAGGCATTCGAGAGGGCATTAGATGATTATTTGAATAGAAATAATGTGCAGGGGCACAGGGAAAAGGCAAGAGAATGACACTAAGTCATGATGCTCAGAGAGCCGGTGCCGACACAATGGGCTTAATGGCCTCCTTCTGCACCTTAACAATTCTGTGATTCTGTAACAAGTCGTAGCGAACACCATCACCTTCTCAAGGGAAATTAGGGATGGACAACAAATGCTGGCCTTGCCAGCAACACTCACATCCCTTGAAAGAATAAAAGAAACAAATTTTTACAGTAATTAAGTTAATCTAGCTTCTTGGTATAGAAAATAAAATAGTCCACATGCTCTATACCAAACTGTTATAAATGACTTTCTTTGTAGTGCCTGTTTCTCATAAATTACAGAACTTATTTGGCTTAGCCAAGTGTCTTCAGAGGTTCCAGAGAAACTTACTCATTTGAAAAAGCTACATTGTTGACACTGTCACGGGGACCTTGTGTAACTAACTTGTGTTCAATTCATCACACAACACTTGCACCTCACCCTGATAAAACTTAAACATTCTATTTCATTTGCTGAATAAGCCATTCCTTATCGCCATTGCCTGTGGCTCAGATAAATTATTGGGTTTTCCTCTGAGATCAATGTGGACCATGGTAGCTTGGGAATAACTGGCATAAGTTCATAGGGGTCTGTGTTCAGGAAATTATTACTGTTGCAGGGATAGTTAGTAGTGAAGGCAAGATGCAGAAAGTAGTTAGTAGCTGCAGTGCAAGTATTGTCTAAACAGTGATAGTACACTACGAATGGTAATTATTAGTTATTAGGCTGTTTTACATTGCAGTGAGGCAACAGTTACAAGTAGAACTTCAAACAGATATACTGAACAGAAACTTCATCCAAAGTGATCTTCATAGACACTATATTCATATTGAGTTTGACATTGATAAGTTTTTAAAATATCTCAATATATTTTCCTCATATGATTTCATATTTAAAGGTATATTTTCTTCACTTGGAAATGAAGTAAAGGCCATTACCCAGTCTTGAGAAAAGGTTTTTGCATGTGAGAATAGCTGTCCTAGGGAATGGTGTCAGAATAGGCCTTCAGTGCAAACTTCTGTGAATACATTTTTCTGAGTGACAGAGATCACCAGTGTGAATGAAGAGTCTTAGGTTCAGGTGAGAACTAGGTGAACAATGATATAGATGGAGATGGTGAGAAAGAGTTTAGGACAGAAACATTACCAGGAGGAAAACGGCCAGGGAGATGGGCAGGATAACAATGATGGCCAAAATGGTTGAACTGGGAAGTGGTGGTGGCTGAGAACAGGTTTGCAGTAAGCAGGCAATGGAAGCAGCAAGATGCCTGAAGCAGGGATTGGTGGTTGATACTGATAGTTCAATCATAATGAAGGGGAGGAGAAATGAAAAAAAAATGTGCCTGATTAACTTCACAGGGAAGCAGTACAATAATGGTGGTTAAGCTTAAGGATTGGGTTATGATGTTTGACATCTGAGGTTGTGGATTTATGTAGCTGTACAAATTGAGTGAGTAGCTTAAGGCAGGAATTTCTGCATATTACAGAATGACAATGTCCAAATAAGGCATGAACAGCATTAGGAAAATGTACTAAATGATAGATTTCATCATCTGTGACTACACATCTTTGTTGCCTCTTTACCCTTTTTTAACTATAAAATAATCCAATTCTTTTAACAGTTAATCAATATTATGAAAGACTTCTGATGAGAGTGCGTGAAGGGGAGATTTCTTCTAATTTCTTGCTAGGGGTGTCTTGTTGATTTTGTACTAGCCATCTAATCTTATGATCACAGTTGAAAATTAAATAGTCTGCTTATTCTAGAGGATAAAAAAAATACAATTTGAGCAGAATTCATGCTGTTTTTTCCCCATTTTTCTGTCAGCTAGGGACTTTGACACTGGTTGCCACTGTGTTTGAGATTGGTGACTTGTAGTGTGGAAAATAATGAGTACAAATTTCAGCCAAGGCTAGGGTTCAAATCAAGATCTCCCAGTATGTGAGACATTTCACTTAAGCATTAACCATTGGGGCACTTGTGCCAAACAACTAAGTAGCTTTCTGAAGAAGCACATCCCTTTTCAATAAAAAACATTAGATTGCCCCCACAGTAATTTAAATATTTGATATAATTTTGCACTTATGCCATATTTTGTCCATAATTTTGATTGTTAATAAGGATGGTTCCAGGGTAAAACATCAGATGGACCAGTGATTGAAATTATTATAGGCTATTAACTTAGGCTGTATTAGATTTGACACAATGCAGTTCATTAATGCTTGGTCCTAGATGTTTGATGCCATAATGATAGAAACATTAAACACACCTGGCAACATCTAGCACAGGTACAGCAAGTTCCCATCTGCATCAGGAGTGGCTTTTCTTGCAAAATTGCAACTGTGGCTCACTGGACCCACAGGGGTCAATGGATAGTTTTTTTTTGCATTCTTCCTCTTCCCCTTTCTCTCTATGACTCACTTGAAGCAGGAAGTGACCTGGAGAGATCTCAATCTCTAGTTAGTCAGGGACCTGTGAGACTCACACCATAATTGTGAATGCATACAACCTATAGCTGAAGAAGGCCAGTGTAAGTTAGCTACAGGATAATTAAGTAGCAAGTGGGTTGAGCTTGTGTTGGTGGCAGGGATACATAGTTATGAAGAACAGCAAGTAATGTATGTACCTCACAAGAAAACTGTCCCTATTCATTAATATAAATAGGCTAGTTTGTTGGTTGATAAGGAGCCCCTTCTTAAGAGGGCACATCTTAGTCCACTTCATGAAAAGACAAAAGAAGGGACTTGGTGATGTGTGTGAGATCATGATATTTAGTATACACAGCAAGGGGTCCATTGTGATGATTTCTGGCTCACATTATTAGACCTCCTACAACTTGAGGCACATTGAGGCAGACTAAGCACATGCTTACATCTGTTTTCCATAGTGTGTTTTTCCTGGAACAGGTTGCTAGCCTGAAACCAAAGGCAATAGCTTGAAGGGCACCCTTCCACATCAAGCATGATTGACCAGGAGTCTCTCCTGCTCTTACTGCCTGCCATTGGTGTGTGGGAAGGATTTTAATGTTGATGATTAACATGTTTGGCTGCATTATGGACACACCTTCTATGGCCATTAAATCCTGGAGTGGGACTCGAACTGGGAGCTTCTGGCTCAGACAGCTGGAAAGCTGCTCACTGCTCCAGAAGATCCTCACACTATTGTTTAACTAGATATTGGACAATCAACATGCTTGCCAGTTAATTGAAGTATGGGGCAGAATTTTAACGGCCAAAATGGGGGCAGGCAGGTTCAGATGTGGGTGGGGGTTAAAACCCTGAAAAGTGCCATGTGTCAGAAACCCAACATGATCCCACCCACTTCTGGGTTTAACAGAGGCATATTTAGAGACAAGCAGGAAAGCCTCCAAGGAGCTGTCAGGTCAGTCATTAAATATTTAAATAATTTAAATATTTAATTCAGACTGAATTCTGGCTTTAACAGCCAGTGAACTGTTTTCCCTAGAGGCATGGAACTCGCCAGGGTCAACAAGGTGAGCATACAGCCCGGACTCAATGATCAATGAAACCAACAGGTTGGAGAGGCTTTAAGTAGTTTAATTACATAGAAGCTGGCTCACCTGTGTCTAAAACCTTGTGCTCAAAGACTTGTTCTGAGGATCAGCTTCCTCAATATAAAGAAACAACAGTGCCCAGGAGGCTGAGGCTATTGCAGCAGGCCTTTTGCTGTGATCTGCAGCCTCCTGGAACACGACCTCCTTCCAAGAGGGCCAGGTGGGTATGCATTGCCAGTGGCCATTACGGCCAACATGGACCTGAATTTCTTTGCCTCTGGTTCCTTCCCAGGATCTGCTGGTGATATCTCCAGGATTTCACAATCTGCTGCCTACAACTGTAGTTCCTTTGTCACTGATGTCATGTTTTCCAAGGCAGCTGCTTACATCCACTTTGACACTGATGAGGCCAGTCAGACTCAATGGGTTCTTGGATTAGCTGCCGTGGCTGGATTCCCACAGATACAGCAAGCCATTGACTGCCCAAATGTGGCAATTGAGATACCTTCGGATAAAATTGGAGCACTAATTTGGAAGGGATTCCACTCCCTCAGTGTTCAACTCATATGTGACCACTGGAAGGTCAAAATTCATGTTTGTGCAAGATATC
The DNA here is from genome assembly GCF_017639515.1 of Carcharodon carcharias. Classification (NCBI taxonomy): domain Eukaryota; kingdom Metazoa; phylum Chordata; class Chondrichthyes; order Lamniformes; family Lamnidae; genus Carcharodon; species Carcharodon carcharias. Next base: position 81,440,186 of record NC_054478.1, on the reverse strand, counting down.
CCGGAAGCTGCCATGGTTCACACGTTCTGGGACTGTCACCCCAACGAGAGAAGGGCTTCCGATCAAATCAATTAATTGGCCAACGAATGGGCATTTTACCATGCCAGCAGGATTTTACTGGCACTGGCATAGCTCCCCTGCCATGCGGGGAGACCAACAGGCACATCAAGGCTCCCTGAGGGGGTCCTTCCTTTCTGGACACTCCATGGCCCACGCCACTGCTGGAGGGTTCACTCCTCTGATCACTGGGGCCTGCCTGTCTGGCCCCGGCCCATTGACAAGATCGCCATGCCTCAACATGGAGCTGGCAATTAGTCAACGGTTCCAATGGCGATTTCTTAATTGGCTGCTGCTGGTAAAATCAGCTCCATGGTCCCACCATTCACCAGGGCTCAGGATCCTTTTAGTGACCATTAAATGGTCATTTAAGTGCCTCAATTGGCAGCAGGGTGGGAAGGTTGACCATGGGCCTTCTCGCCCAGAACTTAATTCAGACAGAGTCAGGAAGGCAGCAGGATTCAGGTGCCCTTCCTGCCTCCAAGCTCACCACCAAAGAAAGCAGAAGATTCCACCCTTAGTGTGGGCACTGTAGCAGTGTCATAAGGTTAGGAGACAGATTAATATCTATAGAGACAACCCTACACATGAGCTCAATGTGGGAGAGTGAGGAAACGTTTTGAATTTAGCGGCAGAGTCAGGCCTGCCTGTTAACAAGCACTGGGACTTGATTAAGCCACATTTCAAATTGGCTTTAAAATTCAGGTTGCATGTTTAAAAAAATATGAATGTGTGGGTGCATAGTGGTACAAGAGGGAGGACTTTAGATCCCTGGCACTGAATCTGGGGAGGTGGAGCCTGTATAGGCCAGATGGGTTACATCTCAAAAGGACCAGGACCAATGGCCTAGTGGCAGCACCCAGGAGAGGTGGTAGCAGACGGTGCTAAGTTGTATCAAACCACTAGTCTCAAAAGTCTCAAAAAGGAATGGAAGTGGACGGATCACATGGCATCGACCTAGGCACATGAAACGACAATGGCAATTTCAGCCCTGTTGACCCTGGGAAGTCCCCATTACTAACATCTGGGTGCTCATGACAAAATTGGGAGAGCTGTCTCACAGACTAGTCAAGCTACAGCCTGACATAGTCATCCTCACGGAATGATATCTTACAGATAATGTCCCAGAAACCACCATAACCATCCCTGCAAGCAGAGGTGGCAGCACAGTGGTATACAGTCAGGAGGGAGTTGCCCTGGGAGTCCTCAACATCAACTCTGGACCCTATGAAGTCTCATAGCACCAGGTCAAACATTGGCAGGGTAACCTCATGCTGAGTACTACATCCCGCTCCTCCATGTTGAACACCATTTGGGGAAAGCACTAAAGGTGGCAAGGGTGTAAAATGTACCCTGGGTGGGGGACTTCAATGCCAGGGGATCAACCCTGGTTTAATGAAGAGTGCAGGAGGGCATTCCAGGAGGAGCATCAGGCATACCTAAAAATGAGGTGTCAACCTGGTGAAGCTACAACACAGGACTACTTGCATGCCAAACAGCATAAGCAGCAAGTGATAGACAGAATTAAGCAAACCCACAACAAAAGGATCAGATCTAAACTCTGCAGTCCTGCCACATCCAGTCATGAATGGTGGTGGACAATTAAACAACTAATTGGAGAAGGAGGCTCCACAAATATCCCCATCTTCAAGGATGGGGGAGTGCAGCACATCAGTGCAAAAGATAAAGCTGAAGTATTTGCCATAACCTTCAGCCAGAAGCGCTGGGTGGATGATCCATCTCGGCCACCTCCGGGGGTCCCCAGCATCAGAGGTGCCAGTCTTCAGCCAACTAAATTCACTCCACATGATATCAAGAAAGCACTGCAAAGGCTATGGGTCCTGACAACATTCCGGCACTAGTACTGAAGACTTGTGCTCCAGAACTTGCTGCGTCCATAGCCAAGCTGTTCCTGTACAGCTACAACACTGGCATCTATCTGACTATGTGGAAAATTGCCTAGGTATGTCCTGTACACAAAAAGCCGGACAAATCCAACCCGACCAATTACCACTCCATCAGTCTACTCCTGATCATCAGTAAAGTCATTGAAGGGGTCATCAACAGTGTTATCAAGCGGCACTTGCTTAGCAATAACCTGCTCACTGATGCCCAGTTTGGGTTTTGCCAGGGCCACTCAGTTCCTGACCTCATTACAGCCTTGGTTCAAACATAGACAAAAGGGTTGAATTCCCCCCAAGGTGAGGTGACAGTGACTGCCTTTGACATCAAGGCAGCATTTGACAGAGTGTGGCATCAAGAAGCCTGAGCAAAACTGGAGTCAATGGGAATCAGGAGGAAAACTCTCCACTGGTTGGAGTCATACCTAGCACAAAGTAAGATTATTGTGTTTGTTGGAGGTCAGTCAACTCAGCGCCAGGACATCTGTGCAGGAGTTCCTCAGGGTAGTGTCCTCAGCTCAGCCATCTTCAGCAGCTTCATCAATGACCTTCCTTCCATCATAAGTTAAAAGTGGGGATGTTTGCTGATGATTGCACAATGTTCAGCACCATTCGTGACTCCTCAGATACTGGAGCAGTCCATGTCCAAATGCAGCAAGATCTGGACAACATCCAGACTTGGGCTGACAAGTGGCAAGTTATATTCACGCCACACACGTGCCAGGCAATGACCATCTCCAACAAGAGAGAATCTAACCATTGCCCCTTGATGTTCGATGGCATTACCATCACTGAATCCCCCACTATCAATCCTGGGGGTTATCATTGACCAGAAACTGAACTGGACTAGCCATATAAATACTGTGGCCACAAGAGCAGGTCAGAGACTAGGAATCATGTGATGAGTAACTCACCTCCTGACTCCCCAAGCCTGTTGACCATTTATAAGGCACAAGTTAAGAGTGTGATGGAATACTCCCCACTTGCCTGGATGAATGCAGCTCCCACAATACCCAAGAAGCTTGACACCATCCAGGACGAAGCAACCCACTTGATTGGCACCACATCCACAAACATCCACTCCCTCCATCACCGACACACAGTAGCAGCAGTGTGTACCATCTTCAAGATGCACTGCAGGAATTCACCAAGGCTCCTTAGACAGCACCTTCCAAACCCACAGCCACCCCCATCTAGAAGGACAAGGGCAGCAGATAAATGGGAACACCACCACCATCTGGAAGTTCCCCTCCAAATCACTCACCATCCTGACTTGGAAATATATCGTCGTTCCTTCATTGTCGCTGGATTAAAATCCTGGAACTCCCTTCCTAGCAGCATTGTGGGTGCACCTATGCCACATGGACTGCAGCTTACCACCACCTTCTCAAGGGCAACGAGAAATGGGCAATAAATGCTGGCCCAGCCAGCGAAGCCCACATCCCAGGAATGAATAAGAAAAAAGCACTCTAAGGCACTCTAAGGTCCTCCTGAATGAGGGGCAGAAGTCCTGCCTGCGGCTACTTAATGTTCATTCATGTGTGAAACGGCCATGAGGCACTCAGGTCAACTCTTCGGATGACAGAAAGCGAGACCCCACCATCCAAAAAATTCTGGCCCTAGAGTACTGTGTGCAGTTTTGGTCCTCATATCTAAGAAAGGATATACTTGCCTTGGAGGTGGTACAGTTTACTGGATTGGTTCCTGAGATGAGAGGGTTGTGCTGTGATAAGAGGTTGCATAAATTAGGTCTATACTCTATGGAGATAAGGAGAATTATAGGTTATCTAATTGAAGCATACAAGACCCTGAAGGGCCTTGACAGGATACATTCTCTGAGGTTGTTTCCCCTGGCTGGGGAACCTAGAACATGGGGACACAGTCTCAGGATAAGGAGTCGAATCTTTAGGATTGAAAAAAGGAGAAATGATCTCACTCAGAGTTGTGAACCTTTGGAATTCTCTACTCCAGAAGGTTGTGGATGCTCCATCATTGAATATATTTAAGGCTGGGATAGACAGAATTTTGATCTCTCAGGGAACCATGGGATATGGGGTGCAGGCAGGAAATTGGGGTTGAGACAAAAGATCTGTGATGATCACATAAGAACATAAGAACTAAGAGCAGGAGTAGGCAATTCAGCCCCTTGAGCCTGCCCTCCATTCAATACTATCATGGCTGATCTCATTTTGGCCTCGGCTCCAATCTCCTGCCCTCTCCCCATAACATTCCAACCCATTACTAAATAAAAATCTGTCTATCTCCTCCTTAAATTTATTCAGTGTCCCGGCATCCACTGCACTCTGAGGTAATGAATTCCACAGATTCATGACCCTTTGAGAAAAGTAATTCCTCCTCATCTCTGATTTAAATCTACTACATCTTAGCCTAAAACTATGGCCTCTCATTCTAGAATGCCCCACAAGGAGAAACATCCGCTCCATGTCTATTTTGTCTATCCCCTTTAGCATCTTATATACCTCAATTAGATCTCCTCTCATCCTTCTAAACTCTCGCGAGTATAGGCCTAAACTGCTCAATCTGTCCTCATAAGATAAACCCCGCATCTCTGGAATCAATCTAGTGAACCTCCTCTGAACCACCTCCAATGCAACTACATCCTTCCTCAAGTAAGGGGGCCAAAACTGTGCACAGTACTCCAGGTGCAGTCTCACCAGTGCCTTGTACAGTTGCAACAACACTTCCCTATTTTTATACTCTATTCCTTTAGCAATAATTGCCAAAATTCCATTTGCCTTCCGTATTACCTGCTGTACCTGCATACTAGCTTTCAGTGATTCATGCACAAGGATACCCAGATCCCTCTGCACTGAAGCATTCTGAAGTTTTTCTCCATTTAAATAATAAGTCGCCTTTTTATTCTTTTGACCAAAATGAATAACCTCACACTTATCCACGTTAAACTCCATCTGCCTAATTTTGGCCCATTCACCTAACCTGTCCATATCCATTTGTAAATTTCTTATTTCTTCATTGCAACTTACTTTCCCGCCTATTTTGGTGTCATCTGAAAATTTAACTATAGTACCTTCTATCCCTGAATCCAAGTCATTAATATAGAGTTTAAATAGTTGGGGCCCAAGGACCGAGCCCTGTGGCACCCCACTAGTTATAGCTTGCCATCCAGAAAAAGACCCATTTATTCAAACTCTCAGCTTCCTGTTGGTTAGCCAATCCTCTATCCAAGCTAATATATTACCCCTAATTCCGTGTGATCTTATCTTGTGTATTAATCTTTTGTGCGGCACCTTATCAAAGGCCTTCTGGATGTCCAGATATACTACATCTACAGAATCCCCATTGTCCACTTTGCTTGTCACATCTTCAAAGGTGTGACATCCTTCCTCAAAGAATGCATTGAATAGCAGAGCAGGCCGAGGGCTGTATGGTCTACTGCTGCATCTATTTCTTATGTTCTGATGTAATGTGCATCTCATCATGTAACATCCTAGCTATTACCATTGCCGTATCCACCAATATGTTTGTTTCTGTGCAGATGGAGGATGTACATGAGTCAGTATCCTCAGAGTGTTAGCCTTATGAACATATAGACATATGAACTAGGAGCAGGAGTAGGCCACTCGGCCCCTCGAACCTGCTCTGCCATTCAATAAGAGCGTGGCTGATCTGATTGTAACCTCAATTCCACATTCCTGCCTACCCCCGATAACCTTTCACCCCATTTCTTATGAAGAATCTATCTAACTCTACCTTAAAAATATTCAAAGACTGCTTTCACTGACTTTTGAGGAAGAGAGTTCCAAAGACTCACAGCCCTTTGAGAGAAAAAATTCTCCTCATCTCTGGCTTAAATGGGCAACCCCTTATATTTAAACAGTGATCCCAAGTTCTAGATTCTCTCACAAGAAGAAACATCAACTCCATATCCACCAAGTCCCCTGATGATCTTATATGTTTCAGTCAAGTCACCTCTTATTCTTCTAAACTCCAGCAGATACAAGCCTAGCCTGTCTGGCCTTTCCTCATAAGACAACCTGTCCATTCCAGGTATTAGTCAAGAAACCTTCTCTGAATTGTTTCCAATGCATTTACATTCTTCCTGATGTAAGGAGACCAAAACTGTACACAGTACTCCAGATGTTGTCTCACTAGTGCTCTGTATAACTGAAGCATGACCTTCCTACCCTTGAATTCAACACTCCTCGAAATCAGTGATCACATCCCATTAGCTTTCCTAATTACTTGCTATACCTGTATTATACTCCATTTGCCAAATCTTTGCTCACTCACTTAACCTATCTATAATCCCTTTGCAGCCTCCTCATTCTCTGAGGACTTATTGGCCTCCTCCTGCTACTCCTACTCCATCTGCATGGTAGATATTGATTAGAACTAACAAGTGGAAAAGGTTCAAAGATATGCATTGCTTGAGATTTGGTTTAGTGGTGACAGCAATTCTGAATGAGTGAATTCTATGTGTCAAGTGACATCGTAAGATTTAGTTCTATCAGCAGGCATGTTCCCCCCCCGACCATTTCTCCACTGCCTATGCCCAATGACTGTGCCACCCTGCCAATCTCCAAGGCATCCTCTTCCACTGCGGTCAGGGTGGCGATAATTACAGGTCCACCCCTGGTTCTTTGCCTCTCCCTAGAGTTGTGCTGCCTTTTCTGCAATGAGAGAAAGCAGAGAGTTTTGAGTGTGTGAAGTGCAATGTGTGGAAATGAATGAATGACATTTGTGGAGGGTGGCAGTGAGGGACATGGGTGCAAGATGGTATTAAGATGAGTGCCGGTGTCCTTGCTGGCCATTCAGTTGGAGATTTGGAGTGCCCTGAGAGAAAGGAATGAGTAGAGCTGCAAGATGTGTTTTTCTGAGGAATGCTGTGCAAGAGAATGCTGAGGAAGTCAGAGAGTGTTGCATGGCACCTGAATGTGGTATGCCACTCAGCTATCCTGACCTAATAAGATTATTAAACTTTTTCTGGCACTATATCCATGTACTCAGGACCACATTTCTCCTGCTAACTGCCTCCAAAACTTACCCACACCCACTTAACCTGAATGATTTGCCTCTTCCTCCTATTTGCAGAGAAAAGCATGTCCCTTCTGACCCTCACCAAGATCATCTTCAGGGGTGAGTCAGGGAGCATAGGTGATGGGGGAGGGGAGGAGGCAGACTTTCCATGTCTTCCTTCTATTTTCCATCCTCCAGCCTTTAACAGTAATGTTGGATGCAGCCATTCTGAACTCTGCTAGTGTCCCTTAAATTGAGAACCTTCTATTGATAGTTGTGGGTTATCATCATGCCCATACTCTGTCATTGGTCAGGAAACCCAGAAGCAGAATGATAATGCTGTGGCTGACTTAAACATCTGCAGCAAAGCCCACTGACAGAACAAGTGGGTTACTGACCCATGTCGAACCTCATGCTGCAATAAAAATCCGGCCATGATATTCACTTAGGGTAATGACTAATAATGCCAAACATAATGGAATATTTACTGCAACCTGTGAAATCTTCTAAACTTTGTAATATATCGATTGAATGGAATCACTAGAAAATGCACAGTAAATGAAAAAGAAGGTTGAGTTTTTTTTAATAATGGTGATTAAGAGTTTTACTGACCTTTTGTCTCATCTAACTTTCTTAGCCAATGTTATCCCCTCATCAAGGTGTTCACTCATTGCTAGGGTAAGTTTTCCCTGCAGTATCTCATGCAAGTGGCCAAAATTAATATGTGAACAGTGAGTGCCACCAATCTGATTACTTGAGAGTCATAGGGCCATATTTTGGCTACTTTGGCAGATACCTAGAGCTGCTGATGCGCCAGACCCGCCTTGGAGAAAGTAACTTGAAATGGACAACTTTTGTTCGGGGGTGGTGGGTGCAGGGGTGGGGGGCGTGGGCTGGGGGGGGAGGGAGGGGGGGGCACAGCGGGCGCAGGATGGAGTTGAGCCCACCCACTCTGGAAGCAGAGCATAGGTGGCCACTAGTGTGAGTGAGTGCTTAGCCAGGCGGGTTAGAAGGTCCACTTTGGTTCTCTAGGACTTTGCCCCAGTTGTTTTAGAAGTTATTAGGCCCTATGGCCCTCACCCCTTCTATACCAGCTCAAAGTCAACTCATGCCTCCCACCCATCCCAATGACTCCTTATACACTCTATGCCACCTCCATCGTAGCCACGCATCCAGTATTCAACATAGGCAGACCCCAGGAGCCATGTGGAAAAGAAATAAACTTCTAACAATCAAATCCAACTCCTGCACACTTGGTAGTGAAAAACCTCCCATCATAAAACCCATTCACAGCTTTTAAATCTCCTCAAGTGGTTAATCTCTTATAAAAACAAACAAACTTCTTTTCAGACCCCGCATTAAAGACAGTTAATCCTTTAATAGACTATTTAAAGTTTCAATAAAACTGTGAAGTCAGAACCCCCTATTCAGATAATTGTAGCTTTTGAAACTCAGCAAAGTATGACAGAATGCCAGCCCTTGGGGAAATGTTAACAAGAGCTCTACTGAAATTGAATGAATAGATGCTACTTTTTTTTTCTAACCTATGCCTGTCAATCAAAGTAGTCCACAGACTCTCACTGACAGCTGCAATCTGTTTTTTAAAGTTTAAACTGCAGGGGATTTGAAAAACTTCCGATCATGACAGTTATACAGACCTTATCCACCCTTCGAGAGTGTTCACATCTACTGCATCAATATGTGCCTGCCACACTGCGGGTTAAGGTCCTTGCAGCAGCCAAAAAGGGGTTTATTTGAACTCAGCACTGAGTTCAAATAGCCACACTGTGTTGAAGTTCCCCACCTGTGTGAACCATGCCCTGCTCCCTTTCCCCTAACCGAAAAAATTGGATCTGTCAAAAATGGGAGCAGAACTTCTGTATCCGGGTCTCGCCTGCTATTTTTAAAGGTCAGCGGAGTCTTCCTGACTCTACTAAATTCCCGCCCGTACACTCGGTCCTGATCCTGTTCTTATCTGATGTCTATAAGTTATTTTCAACATAGCTCACTGTATTGTGATCAGGAGTGGGAAACCTGCTGATTCTGCTCCTCAAAATAGACTGGAGATCAAATCTGGGATCTTGCTGCTCTGAATGGACGATTGGAGAGCTCTTCTTTACCCTTTATTTATTTGTCTTTGGTGAATTTCTGTCAGAGGGAATTTAGGAGTTATCTATCTTCCTGTGGGTTTAGAGTCATTTGTAGGCCAGACCAGGTAAAGACAACAGATTTCCTTCCCTAAAGGACATTAGTGAAGCAGATGGGTTTTTACCACAATCGATGATAATTTCACAGTCACTATTGCTGAGCCTCACTTATTTTATAATTCCAGATTTGTTAATTAAATTTAAATGCCACTAGCTGCTGTGGTGGGTTTTGAACCCCTGTCCCCAGATCATTAGCCTGGGCCCCTGGATTACTAGTGCGATGACATTACTACGACGTCACCATCTCCCCGATAAGAACGCCTTCTCAGCTTTCTGTATGGGATTTTTAAAAATGTCTGCTTATCTTTTTACTTTTCTTCTTCTGGTGTGTAAATTTTGTTTTACAATGATTATATCTAAGTGAGTATGGCTATAGTGCAGCTTACATTCCCTTACAGGGATACTTTGAGCATTTTGGACATTTAACTTCACGGCATGGATTGTAGGATTCAATAGTGCCGTTAATGTTAATTGGATGCTCGGGATTTCCTCAAGGAATAGGAAATTAAAAAGTCAGTCACTCAGATTGCTATTGTTTATTTCCAGTTTGAACACGACTGACACAAAATTGGAAGCATGTTACTTTCACATCCCCTTGATCTAGAGTTGGATTTGGCTAAGAACCTCCCTTTCCTCTCCAAAGTTCTTGAAGTTGTTGTCACCTCTCAAATTTGTGTCCATCTTTTGCAGAATTCCACATTTGAATCCATCCAATTTGGCTTTACCCCTGCCACAATACTAAAATGGCTTTTATCAAAGTCACAAATGACACCCTATGTCACTCTGACAGAGGCAAACTACCCCTTCTCGTCCTCCTTCACCTGTCTGCAGCCTTGAAACAAGCTGTTCACACTAGCCTTCTCCATTGGCTCTCAGCCATTGTCCAGCTGTGTGGAATTGTACTGCCAGGTTCCTTTTTTTTATTATTCATTCATGGGATGTAGGCATCGCTGGTTGGGCCAGCATTTATTGCCCATCCCTAGTTGCCCTTGAGAAGCTGGTGGTGAGCTGCCTTCTTGAACCGCTGCAGTCCATGTGGTGTAGGTACACCCATAGTGCTGCTAGGAAGGGAGTTCCAGGATTTTTACCCAACAATAGTGAAGGAACAGTGATATCATTTCCAAGTCAAGATGGTGAGTGACTTGGAGGGGGACGTCCAGGTGGTGGTGTTCCCATGTGCCTGCTGCCCTTGTCCTTCTACATGGTAGTGGTTATGTGTGGGGAAGGTGCTGTTTAAAGAGCCTGGGTGAATTCCTGCTGTGCATCTTGTAGATGGTACACACTGCTGCTACTGTGTGTTGGTGATGGAGAGAGTGAATGTTTGTGGATGTGGTGCCAATCAAGCGGGCTACTTTGCCCTGGACAGTGTCAAGCTTCTTGAGTGTTGTGGGAGCTGCACTCATCCAGGCAGGTGGGGAGTATTCCATCACACTCCTGACTTGTGCCTTGTAAATGGTGGAGAGGCTTTGGGGAGTCAGGAGGTGAGTTACTTGTCGCAGAATTCCTAGCCTCTGATCTGCTCTTTAGCCACAGTATTTATACAGCTAGTCCAATTCAGTTTCTGGTCAATGGTAACCCCCAGGATGTTGATAGTGGGGGATTCAACAATGACATTGCCATTGAACGTCAAGGGGCGATGGTTAGATTCTCTCTTGTTGGAGATGTCTGGCATATGTGTGGCCTGAATATTACTTGCCACTTGTCAGTGCTGTTGTCCAGATCTTGCTGCATTTGGACATGGACTTCTTCAGGATGTGAGGAGTTGCGAATGGTGCTTAACATTGTGCAATCATCATCGAACATCCCCACTTCTGACCTTATGACGGAAGGAAGGTCATTGATGAAGCAGCTGAAGATGGCTGGGCCGAGGACACTACCCTGAGGAACTCCTGCAGTGATGTCCTGGAGCTGAGATGACTGTCCTCCAATAACCACAACCATCTTCCTTTGTGCTAGGTATGACTCCAACCAGTGGAGAGTTTTCCTCCTGATTCTCCTGGACTTCAGTTTTGCTAGGGCTCCTTGATGCCACACTCAATCAAATGAAGCCTTGATATCAAGGGCAGTCACTCTCATCTCACCTCGGGAGTTCAGCTCTTTTATCCATGTTTGAATCAATGCTGTAATGAGGACAGGAGCTGAATGGCCCTGGCAGAACCTAAACTGGGCATCAGTGAGCAGGTTATTGCTAAGCAAGTGCTGCTTGATAGCACTGTTGATGACTCCTTCCATTATTTCACTGATGATGGAGAGTAGGCTGATGGGGCGGTAATTGGCCGGGTTGGATTTGTCCTGCTTTTTGTGTACAGGACATGCGGGAGCAATTTTCCACATAGCCAGGTAGATGCCAGTGTTGTAGCTGTACTGGGGCGCTGCAAGATCTGGAGCACAAGTATTCATTACTATTGACGGAATATTGTCAGGGCCCGTAGCCTTTGCACTCTACAGTGCCTTCAGCTGTTTCTTGATAGCACGTGGAGTGAATTTAATTGGTTGAAAACTGGCATCTGTGATGCTGGGGACCCCCAGGGGAGGCCAAGATGGATCATCCACTCGGTACTTCTGGCTGAAGATAGTAGCAAATGTTTCAGCCTTATCTTTTGCACTGATGTGCTGGGCTCCCCCATCATTGAGGAGGGGGATATTTGTGGAGCCTCCTCCTCCAATGAGTTGTTTAATTGTCCACCACCATTCATGACTGGACGTGGCAGTACTGCAGAGCTTAGATCTGACCTGCTGGCTGAGGGATTGCTTAGCCCTGTCTATCACTTGCTGCTTATGCTGTTTGATATGCAAGTAGTCCTATGTTATAGCTTCACCAGGTTGATGCCTCATTTTTAGGTAAGCCTAGTGCTGTTCCTGGCATGCCCCCTTGCATTCTTCATTGAACCAGGGCTGATGGTAATGATAGAGTGTGGAATATGCCAGGCCATGTGGTTGCAGATTGTGTTCGAGTACAATTCTGCTGCTGCTGATGGCCCATAGCGCCTCATGGATGCCCAGTCTTAAGTTGCTAGATCTGTTTGAAACCTATCACATTTGGCACGGTGGTAGCTCCACACAACATGACGGAGGGGATCCTCAATTTGGAGACATGACTTTGTCTCTACAATCACTGTGCGGTGGTCACTTCTACCAATAACGTCATGGACAGACGCATCTGCGGCAGGCAGGTTTGTGAGGATGAGGTCAAATATGTTTTTCTCTCTTGTTGGTTCCCTCATCACCTGCTGCAGTCCCAGTCTAGCAGCTATCTCATTTAGGACTCAGCCAGCTTGGTCAGAAGTGGTGCCACTCTTGATGATGGACATTGAACATTCTGAGCCTTTTCCACCCTCAGTGCTTTCTCCAAGTGGTGTTCAACATGGAGAAGCACTGATTCATCAGCTGAGGGGAGGGCGGTACGTGGTGATCAGTGGGAGGTTTCCTTGCCCATGTTTGACCTGACGCCATGAGACTTCATGGGGTCCAGAGTCGATGTTGAGGACTCCCAGGGCAGCTCCATCCCGACTGTATACCACTGTGCTGGGTCTGTCCTGCCGGTGAAGGAATATTGTAATATAATTTATCTTTCTTGTTTAATAAATGTTTTATGCTTTCATTAAAAGTTCATTAGCTTACCCCAGTGACTCTGTTCAGTAGCCCCTCTTCATGTATCTAAACAAACAAATAAAAGTTAGGATCTATCAATCAGGTATGTCCAGTGGTAACCTCAGCTAGGGATCTTAACACTTGGGATGTTTTACTCTGTTAAAGGTGCTATATTAATGCAAGTTGTTGTTTAAGAAGCTTTTAGTGGAGCAAAAAATAAAACAAACTTTAACTTTACCTTGAAAATGTGTTTACAATCTCTCTAAACAGGTGACAAAGCATTTGCTTAAGCTATTTGATAATTTAGCTGATTTAAAATTTGAAAATAATGACAAGGATGGTGATACATGTAAAGCAGTGGGAATGTACAGCAGAGAAGAAGAATATGTACAACTTTCCACACCCTGCCACTGTGAAGGACAGGTAGGTTTTTGTTTGTTTATTTGCATTCTAATCCAATATATCTGAAAAACTATATATTGTGACCTAGTTTGACACTAGATATTATTGGAAAAATCTCTTGAATGGATTTTTTTGTTTTTGCATATATTGAAGAAAAAAATGTATATGGAAGAAGTCATAATATAATCTGAAAAACAATGAATTGATTAAATGCAATCTCTTGCAAACGTATCTTAAACAACAAAGTATTAATTCTACTTCCTCTACAAAGGAAGTCATGTTTGTCATATGAAGAATTTCTTTTAATCATGCATCAAATTAATTACCATCTGACAGTGATTTCTTTTACTTCTGAGAGTCAACCCATCAAATTTGTTCACTTTGGCACTAGCTCTCAGTATGTGTTAAAGAAAGATGTGTTGTAGATTGGGTAAAAATCTGACTTTTGCAGGTAGCAGGGCAGGTTAACAAAGCAGTTAATAAAGCATAAAGATTCCTGGGCTTTATAAATAGAGACATAGAGTGCAAAAGACAGCAAGTTATGGTAAACATAGAAACGTTGGTAAAGGAATAGACCATTTAGTCCCTTAAGCCTCTTACATTGCTGTTCATTGAGATCATGGCTCACCCTTGACCAAGCTCCACATAATTGCTTTGGTCCCATAATTTCTTAATATCTTTAACAGAAATCAATGAATCTCAGATTTAAAATTACCACTTGACCCAACATCAACTGCTATTTGCAGGGGAGATTTCCAAACTTCTACCACCCTTTGTGTGTTTCCACACTTTTCCCCTGAAAGACCAGGCTCTTAACTTTGAGGCCGTGTCCCCTGGTCCTAGATTCCCTGACTAGTGGAAATAGTTTCCCTCTGTCTTACTTTATCAGTTATGCACAATATTTTTTAAATTTCAATTAAATCCCTCTTTAACGTTCTAAAATCAACAGAATACAACCCCATTGTGCAATCTCACCTCATAATTTATTAAACCTTTTCAGTGCAGGTTTCTTTCTGGTAAATCAACACTGCACTTACAAGGCCAAAATACCCTTTCTCAGGTGTGGTGCCCAGAACATGCCACTTCAGACATGGTCTAATCAGGGCTTTGTATAGAAAAGATAAAAGTTAAGTTCCTAACAAAGATGTATTTTGCTTCGTTTTGAGGCTGAGTGTTGGCTGCATGATCTGGAGGAGACAATGCGAACCACAATGCAGCAAGAAATCATGGAAGCAGTAGCAGCATATGAAGAGAAACTGAGAGATCAGTGGTTGTTTGACTACCCGGCACAAGTGGCTTTGACTGGCACTCGCATTTGGTGGACCACAGATGTTGGAATTGCTTTTGAGCGTCTTGAGGAAGGCTTTGAAACTGCTTTAAAAGATTACAACAAAAAACAAGTTAGTTGCCTTTGAACAGAATTTTCCTGATTAAATCTGTTAAGACCAGTACCTTGAATTGTAACATTTAAATTACAGTGACCATACTGATTTAATTCTACTTTTATCTGTACATTGTACAGCTTAGAGAAATTGTAGTAAAGCACTGGGAATTTTCTCAGAGGTTGTCCCAACTGCCCAGCGTAACCTTACTGATGAGCCTGTTCAGCTGGGGTTTCCATCGATCATCTGCCAAAGCTATGGCGGCTAATCAGGAGAATCTGAAGAAATCTCTGGCAGTTATGTTGGACATTTTTACTGATTGCCTTTTTTTGTTACACTGTGGGCTTCTACTTCCCTTTTCTCATTATTACAAGCTGACCAATGATCAACATTTGCAGTCATTATTTTTAGATTGCTAATCTTTGAGATTGCATGACAAGCTGTAAAACAATTTAATTTATCTTTTATTCTTCTGTGATGTTCCGGAAATAATCTCCTTAACGTGCAAAATATCAGACTGAGTTTATAAAATTGAACTAATTTGCATCCCTCACTATCCATTAATTTTGCTTCAGATGTTCTATGGCTGGGATTTTCCAGTCCCAACAGTGGCAGGCGAGTGGGCAGTCCTGGGAGGGGGGACACAATGTGGCAGGAGCTGAAAAATTGGTTTGCCGCTGGCGTGAAATGGTGGCGAGAATGTGCGCTCCTGCCTGTCATGGTGGGTAGCCATTCCTGTCAGAGGCCAGCGTGAAGCCATTTTGCATCCATTGAATGTGATGCAGATGAAGCCCAACCGAATTGTCCCCCCTTGTCCAATTATCTGTGCCACCAGTGGGATATCACACTGGTCTGGAACATGTCTAGACCAACGTGGCATGGATATGTCGAGGCTCACAGAGAAAGGCCTGGGCCAGCTGCCAGCTTGTGGAGAATGGAAGATAGAGGCCTCCAGTGACAGTGAGCCCTGGGGCACCACATGCAGCAGTGGGTGGGTGGAACCTCCCGGATGTGGATCTTTGTGCTATAGGAGCCTCCCGGATGTGGATCTTTGTGCTGTAGGAACCTCCTGGATGTGGATCTTTGTGCTGTAGGAGCCTCCCGGATGTGGATCTTTGTGCTGTAGGAGCCTCCCGGATGTGGATCTTTGTGCTGCCGGAGACTCCCGGATGCACTGCAGGTGGTTGGCTGCATGAGGTACTGGTGGACAGTGACAATGCGAAGTCATTTCAACAGATGAATGCATGAAGGGCAAAGGCTCAGTATGTGTGGGAGACTTCTTCCACATGGCTCACAAGTTTCCTTGCAAAGATCCTTGCCTCCCTGCACATGCTTGATTCGAGTTAGCATAGACCCAGCTCGGGGTGTCCCTTTGAAAATGGCGGGGGCGGGGGGGTGGGGGGTGGGTGGGGTGGGGTGGTGGTGGTGGGAAACACGGTCTTAATGACTACAGATCACAATTAAACCACATCATATCTAATCAAAGTTCAAGTGTATTTACATAAGTGTAAGAATGCTAACAGTTATAGTGATCATGCAGCCACATGTGGAATCATAATTTCTTAATCTCTCATTCCCTACCACTTCTTCTAGGTGCTCTCCCCACATTTGCAGCAGGGGTGGAGGCAGCCTGCTGACCAGTGTGCCCTGTTGTCTTGTGTGACCTTGGCGGGTGTCCTCTGGAGACTTGAGGCCTGAGGGGCCATGGCTTACTCTGGCTGTCCTGCTGTGGGACACCTGCTCCTTTTGTGGTCATAGAGGATGAAGCTGAAGGGGTCACATGCAAGGGGTTTCGCGCACATGTCGGAACCATTTCATTAGTGGGCAGGCGAACGGACTCCTCCGCCTCATGTGCCACTCTGTGAGGGCCTCCGACACCTCTGCCTGATGTTCCCCCGCCTCTCACAGCATATCCAGCATTATGGGCAGGGCCAACCTCAGAGGCTCATCATCTGACTCAGATGTTGCAGATGCCTCTTCCCTAGCATTCCTCCGAGTACTTGTGATCTTGGTTGACCCTTCATCCTCCTGCTGCAGGCAGGTGTCCATGCCTCAAGGTGTGTGCCTCTGGGCTGGTGGAGGATGCAAGTGACTGCTGTGATGGCTCTACCGATGCACTTTCTTCCCTCTCCACAATATCCTCAGTTCTCTGTTGGCTGGAGGTACTGCTGGACAAGGTTGCTTCTTCTGGCCTTCCCCCTTCCTGCTGGTACATAAGTGAGAGAGTGACTGCCTCCAACATGGTTTCTATGGCCTACATTGTGCATGGATGCTTATTGGATGGAGGCTGCCCATCAACCTTGCCATCTGCACAGGTCTGGCCTGGTTCCACCCCTGCCAGCTTGGCTGCCCGTTCCTCAGGCCCTGTGAGGTTCCTCAATTTAGCTGTGTCCCCACCCATCTTCTCTCTCTCCCTCCTGTTGTGCTGTAACTTTTCCTGCGTAAAGAGGGAAGGTGGGATTGAGAGAAATTGGTTTTCAGGTATCTTTCTCATGGTTCCACTCTCATAAATAACCCACTGGATTGTGAGCCATGTGACTGATGCACTGCAGATTGTCCACAACGGTTCTGGGCCAGCACCCTCTAAAGCAATGAGCCCACGTAGATAGAAGGATAAGGCTCACAGGGGCATGTCATTGCTGGTGCCCTCAACACCTACCATCCCTACCGGCGGCAGCCCCCCCCCTCCCCCCCCCCCACCCCCCCCCCCCCCCCACCCCCACCATCCCAATCAGCAACTGAGCTTGCTGTGTGGAAGGGTCAGGGACCCACAGTGGCCTCTCCACCTGCAAACTAGATGGACTGCAGTAGGGGAACTATGAGGCATCACCTTATCATGTTGAATAGCTCTTTTATGCATGGGGGCCACACAGATGGTGTCCTTGCCATTGAGGTTTATGTCTCCACTACCGTTCAGTGAAGTGAGTGAGAGTGAATGTTCACTTACCTTGGCAGCACGGATGAGGACAGTTCTCCAGTGGAGGCTGTGGTCATTCGCCACCCTGGCGGCTTCCTCCTTTGCAGGGTTCGTCACATGACTCAGCCTCGTCCTTCCATCCTCATGGCACAGGGTGCCCCTACTGGCTTCCACTGCATTGAGCAGCACATCGAGGGAAGCGTCGCTGAACCTGGGAGCCAGAACTCTCTGGGATTGCCAGGTCGTCTCCTCCTTCCACGGTAACATGACAAAGATGCCTTTTAAATATGGCACCCAGATATGATGGTGGTGCGCATCATCCAGCCTGCCCCGCTGCGCAACACTTCAGGAAATCCCCGACTGCATAATAAATGTGCCCAACATGGTGCAATTCGGCGCAAACCCCCATCAGGCTCCATGGTGGGAAACACTCCCAGTTCCTGTCCCCACCACCGGACTTAGGCCTGGAATGGAAAATCCCAGCCTATATTTTGGCTAATACATAAACGGGCGATGTCTTGCAAGTATAGCACTTTCT
Source organism: Carcharodon carcharias (assembly GCF_017639515.1). Taxonomy (NCBI): domain Eukaryota; kingdom Metazoa; phylum Chordata; class Chondrichthyes; order Lamniformes; family Lamnidae; genus Carcharodon; species Carcharodon carcharias. The sequence continues at coordinate 81,422,193 of NC_054478.1, read as the reverse complement.
GGAATAAATAATCAATGTATGACATGTAGTGTACTGTACCCTATCTTTTTGAGTAGTCAGATATAATTATTTTTATTGCAGATTGCTCAGCTAAATGCTCTTATAAACATGCTACTAGGGGAGCTCACCCATGGTGATCGTCAGAAGATTATGACAATCTGTACAATTGATGTACATGCCAGAGATGTTGTAGCAAAGCTCATAGCACAGAAGGTAATTTGTTGTAGCAATTACCCTAATGCATTCTTAAAGGCATAAAATAAACATAATTTCCTTGTAAAGGGGCTGCTCAGTTGCTTCTGGAAAGAAATGACAATGTTTTGATTCAGTCAGTTGGGTCTTATCCATTGATATGCTACATAATTACATTTACTAGCTAAAGTAACAAGATTGACTTTGTGGTATTTAGTGTAAATTCCTCATAATTTTGACTACATTGTTTTCAGAGTGAATGCAGTTTTAATACATGTCCTTTTTTATTTTTATCTTTGCAGTCAGAGCTTACACAAGTGTCACACAACTGCTTCCAACACTGCACATCACCACTCAGTACTCATTTAGATGTTGCATGCTCTCGAAATTTAAATAAAATACATTGAATCTTCAATCTCTCTAACCACTGCATTTATGCTAAAGTGTTTTAAAATGATCTTGAAGAAAATCCGTTCTGTTGTTGAATACATGAAGCCCATTTTAATTGCATTCAATCCATTAATAATTCTGTCATGTACGGAGCAACAGAATAACAGATGGTAGATTAAGATGTTCGGTGCCGAATGTATATGAATTAGATGGAGCTGTAAAAAAAATACATTTTTCTGTTTCTTTTAATTATACATTACTTCTACCATATATCTAGTTTCATGATATATTTTTGTCAGGTCAATGCGATTGCTTTCAAAAGCCAGACCCATTCACTGTTGAAGTCAGGCAGAGTGCATATTATACCAATGTGAAGGACAGAATCCTGAAATCATTTGAGACTGTTGTGTTATTTTGAGAATATGTTTTACCTGCAAGTGATCACTGCAGAAAATAATGACTTTTCAGAAAAAATGTAAAAGCTTCAGCAATGTGGCCAGGGGGAATGAAAAGCAAATAAAATTGCTGTTTTGAGCCCTATATTTCTATACCCTGTCATCTTAATTTTATAAGATATTTTTAAGACGTCAAGATGTGACATATTGGTCTGGACTTTCACTGAATCGGGATGACTCGGGGAGGGCCCTATTAAATATGGCGGGTGAGTCCCGTTTCCGGGATTCCCAAACCCATTCCCAGGCTGTCTAGTTTTCGGGGGTGCCTTTAAAGGGTGTGGGCTGGTTCCTGTCAAAAGTCTACATCCAGCACTCCCGACCTGGCCAGCTTCATCACAGAGGTAGGCACCACCCACTCCTCTGCAATTTTCATGGAATTGGGTCAGGTTTTTTAAAGCATGTGGTTCATGGCTCCTCAGGAGTCATAAAAGATAATTCAACAGGTCCTCCTCAGGCCCCCTGTGCCAAACTCTGCCCTTCCACCCACTCCCCATGGGCCTTCATGCCCCCATGCCAAGGAGGAGTCTGGACTCTTAGTCAAGCATACATAATGAGGGAGCCCAGGCAACCAGTAAGTTGTTGAAACAATTGCTCCCCACAGAAAATATTGTTTGATTCACAGCTCAGGCTCTCTAATCTCTGCTGCCAATTTCACAATGATTGTTTACACAACGTTAAATGGTTTCAAGGGTTTGTGGTTCTTGTTAATGAAACTTTAAAGGGTCTGGATGACTTACGTTTTTATTAGCTTGTAGTGAAATTACTTGTTTTTCAACACAGTAGAAAGTTATGAGTGAATTGCTATTTTGAATTTTTTTTTTACATCCTACTATGACACTCAGATCTAGACAGTGTATAATGGGTCAATGGACATGGAAGTGCCAGAGCTTCGCATAAGGGGCATGAGGGACCAAGGGGGTGGGTGCCATGGGGGGCATGAGGAGCATAGGAGTAGCTGGAAAGGCAGAGCTTGCCAGGGAGGCATGGGGGACTATTGAAGTCAGTGGGGGGCATGGATGGTGCATTGGGAGGATTTGGAGGGTGAAGTGGTGTGGGGGGATGAGGGCTGGAGGGTCATTGTGCACCGAGGTAAGCCTTTTAAACAGCCCACCTTTGCATCCAGCAGCCACTGTGGTTGCCTCTGAACTTTTTCTCTGGTCAGCTGGCCCGATTCCAGCCTGCACCCGCCTCCTGGCAATGAAGATCCCACCCTTGCAGGCACTTTCTCCCAAGATGAGGGGATCGAGCGGGAATTTTCCCAGCATCCTCTTTCTGCCTTGAGGATGAAAATTCAGGTCATTAACTTTAACCTCCCAAATGGCTCGTCTTGAATTACATGACAGTCAATTTTTTTTCCAAATTCTTAAATTGACTTCATCCCATGTGTTGTTGCAGGGATGAAAGTGATGCTATTGTATTCAGCACTATTGCATTTTGCAGGGACAAAAAATGATTTGAAAATGCAAAAAATTAAAATGATGAAGTTACAAAAGAAAAATTGCTTACTCTCCTTGAGATCTGTCATGAATTGTGTATGCACTCTGTTGCCGCTGAACTGTTACCACTGTATACTTTGCTGTATTTTTTACTACACAATTTCATAGACATTGGGCAGAATTGTCCCAGATTTGCACAGAGTGCAGTAGCGGGTGGTTAAAAAGGACATTTTACCCGCTGGCCATTGTGGCAGGCTTTTGCGCCATATCGCCCCATTCCTGGCGTGTTCCACCTCATTAATAATGCACTAACGGGAAATACACCGGATCACTGTCGGGGTGGCCTTTGATTCATTACCCCCCTCCCCACCCCCCCATCCCTCCGCCGTCACTGCAAGCCTTCAGTAATCTGGCACCATATTTAAAGGGCGCCCCTGCACAGAGCTAGCACTCTCAAAGCCGTCAGAAGCTGCTGGGAAGCCATGGCTGCCAAACGGAGGGAATATGCTGCCCCCAAATTTAGTGACACCTCCCTTGAGTGCCTACTGGCACAGTGGAGGCTTGGCATGAAGTCCTCTACCCAACTCTGGGTGAAGACCAGCGAGAAAAGTCACCATCCAGCATGGGAGGTGGTGGCAGCAATGGTCAGTACAAACGCCCTGCAAAAGAGGACAGCCACCCAGTGCCAAAAGAGGATGAATGATCTCCATTCCTCCAGAGTAAGTCACTCTTCTCATCACTCTCAACTCACACACTCACAAACCCATCACACATCCACAGGAAGTGCCAGTTCAAAGAGACATCACCATTCACTCTCTCACACACATCTTCATCTGCTCTGTGGATCGTGTCCTCACCCCAAAGATGGCACCATTCAGCACCCACACATGCTAGGCATCCTTCTCATCTGGCCTGGCAGGCGTCCTGCTTACACTCTCTCCATCTCTATTCATGCAGGACAAGCTGGACAAAATGGAGAGGTTGCAGACCGGTGGAGGAATGCCTGGAATTAAGATCTTCACGGCCTTTGAAAACAGTCATTGATGATGATCGGGGCTGTTCCTGTGCTGATGGTGAGGTCAGCGGTGCTCTGCCAAGTGAGGGTCCAGCAGTGCAACATCCATCAGACAATCAGACAACCGTGCTGTGAGTGATGTGTCCTGTTTCACAGGCCACTGCCATGCACTAATTATCTCTCCTTGCTTTCGCAGGCACATCCGGGAAACAACCAAGAGAGTTCACAACCCAGGGCCTCCAATCAAGCCCCGAGGGAAGCTCAGGAGAGGAAACCACTGAAACCCTCCCTGAAGACCCATCCCAGCGCTCACCCACGCCCTCCACCAGCACAGAGGCACGCACTTCAATGGGACCTGGTTCCAGAATAGCCTCAGGATCACAATCTGATGAGCAATTGCACTGTCTGATCCATAGCAGGTGGCACAGGGACTCCCCAGATTTCTGGCACTTGGAGGACTACTGGAAACCAGAAATTTGCTGAGTCCAACTCAGATGAGGAGCCTCTGGACTCGGTCATACCTCAGTTTCTGGATCTGCAAAGACAAGCTCAGGAACATCAGGAAGGGATGTCCACTGCACATAAATTGCGAGGCACGATGGAGGAGTCCGTCTTCCTTCAGTCTGAGGTGATAGTCCTGGCATGCCAATGTTCCAAGTTCAATGCTGATAGGATGGCGGCCACCTTGGAGACCTTGGTCCAGGACGTCACTCCTGCGCTGCTGCACAGGCTGAACTCCATCTCTGATTCCATAGTTGGCCTCCAACAGTGTCAACATGAGAAGGGTGTGGGGCAGCTTGATCTCACTCCAGCTTTCCCTTCTCCCCTAGAAGTCAGCCAGGGACCACTCAGGCACCCATAGGGAGGAGGATCAGCAAGTACACACCCTGGGGCCATCCACCCAGGTGATTCTGGATGTGCCCAGCCCATCTGTATTCCCTCTTCTCGTGACCCCAGCTCCACAGGCTGAGGAGGGTGCCACTGCCACACAGCAGGAGCCCAAAAGCAGGCCAGGGCCCTTCAGGTCTCAGCCCTCCAGAGGATGCTTGTCAATGTCACCATAGACAGGACGTAGTAGTCAGCAGGCTGCCTCCACCTCTGCTGTGAATGTCAGGGGAGCACGAAGACATAATGGCAGGGCTAGGAAGATAAAGAAGATGTAACTCTTTTGAGTCAAAACAAATAAACTAAATTAACAAAATCAGGGACAAATTAGAAGTCATCCCCTTAAAGGGAAACTGTAAAAACAAAAGACAAAATGCAAAAGAAACTTATCAGCCTTAAATTAAAATGTGATTAAGTGGGTCAATAAAACACCGCACCGGGCACAGAAGGCCTTCAGGGTGCCGGCAGACCCCACGTGTTCCCTCTACAGCGATACCCAGCCGTGAATGTAGCCGCAGAAGAGGGGCAAACAGTCAGGTGGGACGACCCCCTCGATCACCCGCTGCCTGGACCTGTTAATGGCCAACTTGGCCAGGCCCAGGAGCAGGTTCATGAGGAGGTGTAACTCTTTTGGAGTCAAACAATTAAACTAAATTAACAAAATGAGGGATAAAGTAAACACAGCCCCTAAATTAGGTCAGCTCTAAAACCAAAGACAAAGTTTAAAGAAAACTTACAAACATCAAACCAAAATGTGATTAACAGGTCGATAAAACACCCCAGTCCCCGTGGTGTCCACCGGGCATGGAAGGCCTTGACAGTGCCAGCAGACTCTGTATGCTCCCTCTCCAGGGACACCCGGCTGCGAGCATAGCTGTGGAAGAGGGGCAGACAGTTGGGTCGGATGACCCCCTTGATCACCCGCTGCCTGGATCTGTTAATGGCCAATTTGGCCAAGCCCAAGAGCAGATTCACAAGGAGGTCTTCCTCCCTCCTGGCCCCTCTCTGCACAGGGTGAGAAGATGTAGTTGCACAGCCTGGGCATGGGCGTTAATCACTTGTACATAATGTTCACTATTGTAAATAAACTCCTAAGAATTTCTCATTGCCTATGGCTCCTTGTTCTGATGAGCAGTGTTTGTGTCACTTGGATGTGAAACCTTGGTTTCTGCACAAGATAAAGGTAGGTGTCTCAGTCCAGGGCCTCTTCCCTGTGCAGTGTGTAATCTTCAGAGAGAAGTGATGATCCAGCTTCACACTCACTGGACACATCAGTGATGCTTGCACCTCGATGGTGCTTGTCATTTCTGCCAGGATGTCATGGGCAGGTGTCACAGAGTTCCCTCATTCTCTCTGTGCTCTCAGCACTTTTGAGGTGGGGCTGGCCCCCATCTCTTCAGCATCTGTGACCAGTGATGGTGTGGTCCTGAAGGGGTCAGGTGCTGAAGGCTGACAAGGGACCAGGTGCATTTCAAGTTTCATGGCTGTGTCTCCATGATATGACCCTGATCAGAGAGTGCAAGCGAGCTGCCTTCAGCCAGACAGGAGTCAGACACTCCCAGAGGCAATGTGAAGACTGCATGTCGTCATCATCCCCCTGGAATCTAGCAATTATTAGGGCCTCCACTGAGTCTTCATGACAGGAGCATAAGAACTGAAGGTATGTGCACTGCCATCAGCCACACAGGAGTCAAATGTTTACAGATGCAAGGTGAGGATGTCAGGATGGTCCTCACTGCATCTCATCATCATTCTCCGCAGATCTTGTGGCTCTGAGGGCCTCCTGAGTGTGATTGCCTCATTGCCGGCATCCTCACCTTCAAGGACCTCATCATCATCATCCCCATTGACATCTTCCTCATCAAAGGATACATGTAGCTGCTCCTCAGCCAGGTCCTCCCCCTGTTGCAGCACCAGGTTGTGGAGCATGCAGCAAGCGACAATGATGTGCAACATCCTCTGGGGACTGTATTGCAGTGCTCCACAGAACCTGTTGAGGCACCAGAACCTCGTTTTAGAAATGCCTATAGTTTGTTCCACCTAAGTCCGGGTTGCAGCATGAGCCTTGTTACACCATCTCTCTGGTGCTGTATGAGGCTGCCGCACAGGTGTCATCGGCCACATCCTCTGTGGGTAGCCCTTGTTCCTGAGGAGCCAACCCTGAAGCTTCTGTGGACCCTGGAAGATGTTAGGGATCTGAGACCTGTTAAGGATGTAGGAGTCGTGGACGGTCCCTGGGAATTGTGAGCAGACCTGCAGGGTGTGCTTGTGGTGGTCGCAGACCAGCTGAACATTCAGCAAGTAGAAGCCCTTGCAGTTGACTTGGTTGACTGCTTGTTGCCATGGAGATCTAAGTGCCACATGAGTGCAGTCGATGGTACCCTGCATCTGTGGAAAACCAGAGATCTGCGCAAATCCCAGTGCTCTTGCTTCCTGGCTTTCCTGATCCCAGGTGAAACGTACAAAGTTCTGTACCTTCGCAAAGATGGTGTCCGTGACCTACTGGATACACTTGGGTGTGGAGGCTTGCGAGATCTTGCACAGGTCACCTGTGTAGCCCTGGAAGGAGCCACTGGCTTAAAAATTGAACACTGCAGTCACTTTCACGGCCACTGGCAGTGGATGCCCTCCATGTCCCTGTGGCACCAAATCCTGCAGCAGGTGGCATATGTGACCAACCAGTTCCTTAGACATGCAGCCTTGCAGCGCAGGTTAGGAAAATACCTATACTTGAGCTGAGAGCTGTCAGCTCAGGCACAGGCATTCTCCTAGCCTGTGCTGCAAGGCTGCACTGTTAGCTTGAACCATGATGGATATTAGTCCAAATCTTAATAAAGACATTGCAAGGGGCTGTGAGTGCCTCCACCAGTGATTGCCCAGCACAACTTGCCCAGTCGGCCAATTGCTCTGCTGTCCCCTAAAACGCACATTAATTTGCAGTCTGTGCCTGAGGGATGGAATGTTCTTGAGCATTTGGTGGCACTTCCAGGCTTTTGCGTTGCTTGAGTCGGCAGGAAATCTTCAGAGGCCTGACTCCAAGCATGTCAATGGAGTTGCAGCTGAATGGCCTCAGCTGCAGAAGAATACTCACTTTTGACAACCTTTTCCAAGTGCGCGGCTGCTACCTTCATCCCCCTCTCCCCAGCCCCAGCATGTGTTTGAGTCCTTCCTTCAGTCTGTCTGTGCTATCTTGCCCCCACACCTGCCTCACTCCCCTGGTCTGATCCGCACTTGAGCCTTTGCCCTGGCACCGCACTGAAAGCCAGCCAGGGAAAAAGTGACTTGCCTGTGCCTCCCGTGAGTGCGCAGCGCCTCATCCTTGATGTTCTACGGGCAATGCTTGTAAGCACTGCACAAGGTTGTGTGCAGTCACCTCCGAGTTTATCTTGAAGTTCAGGTCACCAGGTGAACACCTTTTAAAGGCAGATGTGAAGCATGCCGTTCTAAAATTACCCCACTCTGGAAGGTTAATTTGATATGGGGGCATGATTCCAGTGAGCAGGGCTTATAATTAAATGCAAATGTATTAAAATGATGTTCCTGATGTCCAGCAGTGGGAAACGTGGCCCGCCATTGACAGGTGGAGCGGACAATTGCAAACTGGTTTCACGGTGGTGTAAAACTGATTTTTGGGCTTTTCACCATATTGTCTCCCCCCCGCCCACCCACCATGATGCCTGACACCAACAGAGGCTGGAAAATTCCGGCTGCTGTAAAATAACCAATAATGTAACTTTACCAATAATTTTATGGTCAAATAATGGATGCCATTGAATAGGTAAATTTAAACTCTGTTTCCCAAAGTGACAAAGAGGCTCTTGTACAATGATATTTTTGCATGTCAACCTTGGCTTAGTGTGACAATTTTTGCCTGAGTCCAAAGGTTGTGGGTTCAAACACGACTCCAGAGTGTTAAACACATAATCTAAGCTGACATCCCATACCAGTACTGAAGGAGTGCTGCACAATGGGGCTGGTAAACAGAGTCCCTCAGGTAGATGTAAAACTATATGACAAGGAGCAGGGAAGTTCTCTTGGCGTTCTGATCAACATTTATCTTTCTCTGCCACCATCACTGAAAAACAGATTATTACATTGCTATTACCATGATCATATTGACTACCACATTTTCCTGCATCGCAACAGTGACTCCACTTTGGCTATGAAATACTCAGGGACATCCTGAAATCATGAAAGGAACTTTATGAATGCAAATTATTTCTTCAATTTTAAAATGTTCATTCTTCCAGAAGTTTCTCTGTACAAGGTATGTAATTTTGAGACTCCTTGAAAACAACATGCTAGACCATCCCCTTATTCAAAGGTTTAAAAATAAACTTGATTTTAACTTTCCATTTTAAACTATACAATTTAATTTTTCCCATGCCCATAGCTAGTAAAATCAGCCAAAGTGTTGCAGCCAGTTGATGCATTTGAGAGCACAGTATACCAATCAACCATCAACCAGACTGCAATCTACACAGTTGGCTTGATAGCGCAGAAAAAACAAAATTGGAGAGGGTGATCCCAGGAAAGTAACATTTGTTCAAGGTTAAACAGACCCAAAATCTGTACTTGCCTCTGATTTTTCTGTCTGCTCTCTCATCCACATGATGTCTTGCTTCTGAGACCTGTCTGTTTCTCTGAAACCCAATCTTGAACCAGCTGTAATTTCCTTCAGCTAAATATTGGAAGGAGCAAAGCCACCATCTGCACAGAGTCACAGAATTGTTATCGTGTGGAAAGAGGCCATTTGGCCCATCATGTCTGCACTGGCTCTCTGAGCAATTTAGGTTATTGCCAATCTCCTGGCTTTTCGCCGTAACCCTGCACATTGTTTCTATTTAAATAATCATCCAAAGCCCTCTTCCAGGCAGTGCATTCCAATGTGTGAAAAGGTTTTTTCTCATCTCGCATTTGCTTCTTTTGTAAAACACTTTAAAACTGTGCCCTCTGGTTCTCGGTCCGTTTACAAGCAGGAACCTCCCTATCTACTTTGTCAAGGCCCTTCATTATTTTGAAAACTTCTATCAAGTCTCCTCCCAGCCTTCTCCTCTCCAAGGAAAACAGTCCCAACTTCTCCAATCTTTCCACATAACTGAAGTGTCTCATCCTATTCGTCTAAACCATTTCATTCAGCCCCCTTTACAAATTCTATATCCTTGCTACTGATTCTTTTCCCCTCCCTGGATACTCCCTGGTTCAACAAGAAGATTTGTTTGTAATTTTAGTGTCCCATTTGAACCTGATAATTAACTTCCAACTCAACATCATCTCAGTCAAAAAGACCATTGATTCCCATCTTTGTGACATCCTCCAATTCTGCCCATGCCTCAACCCATCTGCCACTGAAATACTTGGTCATGCTGCTGTCATTTCCAGACTTGTCTATTCCAATGGCCAGCATCATATCCTCCTGCCAATCTGTAGACTTTAGCTCACCAGAACTTTGCTGCCCATATCCTTTCCTGCATCAAGTCCCACTCACCGTCAGCCCTGTCCTCACTGCCTTATTAACTGTGAGTCTCCAAATGCCTGAAAATTAAAATTCTCCTCAGTGTTTAAATCTCTTCCTGACCTCATGTCTCCCTGTTGCAATAACATTCTGCAGCTACAAAAATCTCCCTCAGACACCCTGATCCTCTTACTCTGGACTTTTATACATCCCCCTGTCTTCAACCCAGCATTAGCAGCTGTGCCTTTAGTCAGCTTGCCTCCATACTATGGAATTCCATTCGTCCCTTTGCCTCCGTCTTTCACTTCTCCTTTAAGAACCTCTTTTAAAACCCATCTCTTTCATCATTACTTCTCCTAATAGCTCATTGTTTGGTTCATTGTTCCCCTCTTATACCTCTATCAAGTGCCTTGGAATGTTTTTGACCTTAACTTCTAAATAAATATGAGCTGTTATTTTGCATATATTTTCTATTCTGTTCCCAATCAGCAGGGTAGAACTGTTAGGTCAGCACACCTTCGTGTTATTGGTGTGACAGTGGCAGTGCTGATGGATGAAAGAACTCTGCATGGTTCCCATTTCTTATTGCTATCCAGGGTTTTAAGTATGGCATATTTTAAGGACTGGATGGGCGCAGTTGTGATGCCTTCAGAGCTGAAAGGCCTATTGACAGTCATTGTCCAGGGTCACATATAATGAATAGCCGCATGCGCAAAGTAACCAAAGTACTTGAAGGTATTTGTGGAGCTAGGTGACTACAAAAGTTAACATCTTCAGAACAGTAAATGTAAAAAGATTAGTGGAAGAACAAGTGTCACTGTGAAAAGATCAGTGCAACAGTTGCCCATTAGCTTATGATGGAAGTGGCATGCTGTTGTTCATTTCTGAAATGAAAGATGGTGTCTTTTCAAAAGATAGACGTTTTAAATCAGGTGTATTTGCTTTTACATTTGCAACTACTTTTATTCAAAACTATAAAGTATCTGATAAAGTATGAAGAAAAATATTAAATGGGATTAGTTATTTTTTTAAAGAAATTGAGAGGCATACACTGTTCTGATATGGTATCCATAATTTTTCAATATTAATTTTTTGCTAGGTCACTAATAGTCAGGCATTTGCCTGGCTATCGCAACTGCGACACAGATGGGATGATACTCAACGACATTGCTTTGTCAATATCTGTGATGCTCAGTTTCAGTATTCATATGAGTACCTTGGTAATACACCTCGGTTGGTAATTACTCCTCTGACTGACAGGTGAGCCCTGGATTGATCCACTTACTTGTTTCACTAGTTGTTTGAAGAAATTTAGCGTTCGTAGATTCTTGCGTCAAAGCACATTAAGCTGAAAACTTGTAGTAATTTGATATTTTAATGTCAGTGAAGCCAGGACTATATTCTACTGTTTAATGATAAGTCACTTTTACAATTTGCTATTTTCAAAAATTTTTGAAAAATCCTTTCGTATATTTCTCCTCACTTTGTCAGCTGCCATATAATTTTGAGTGTTGACTTCCCCAGCCAACCTGTATCAAGCCAGCATACTGAGTTATGTATTGGTCATGAAAAGTGATATCTGCTTGCGCATAGAATGGTCCAGGTGTATATTTAAAAATAATTTGGCAGCCTCCTTAAGAAGTAAATCTTTTTCTCGTATTGATCGGAATCTGATATTGAATACATGTTGTGCTATTTTTTCTTTCAACTGTACGCAACTTGTGGTATTATTTTTATCAGACACTTTCTTGGAAATTATTAACCCACCACAATGGTCATGTGTGATTGAGCAACATTTGAATAAAACAAGATCATAATAAGGTCATTAAATTCTGATCCATATTAATCTTCAGGACTGGATGTTATGTGCAATATTATTGTAAAGAAAGTAGATTTCCATAGTCCTTTGTGACACTTTGGTATATAAAAATATTTTTTTGTGCAACAATATTTTTTTTGTATTTCATCCTTCAATCCTCCTTGTTTAGTACTTTCCCAAATTTTCTCATGAGCTATGGGCAGAATTTAACATTCGGCGTGCGGGTGTGGGCCTGACACGTCGGAATGTGAAATGACGTGCGATGACGTCAGGCGAGCGCCCCCATGTCACCATGCACCCTCACGATATTCTGCCAGGCGGTCGCGCGATGATGACAGAGGCACACCCGCCATTAATTAACGGGCCTGTTAAGGCTCTTGAGGCACCAATTGTCTTTGATTTTCCGCAGCCCTTGTGATTTTCAGGGTGTTGCACGGGCGCAACGGGCAGGTGGGTAGGCCACATTTTCAGAAATCCCATTCAAGGGCGGGATAAAAGGGGTGAGTGGACTCGCTAATGTGAGTTGTTTGTACCTTACCTTATAGCTTACTGCTGCTTGCTTGTGTGAACAGGACAATTCACTTCGCTTCAGAGCTGCTTTGACAGAAATAACAGGCTTCAGTTCAGGACTCTGGAGAAGTTATAACACTTGTGGCCTTCCAGGTATCAGACAGCCTTTCCTTACCCTGGGAATGGGGATTGTGGTCTCCGCTGGAGGCACCTCGTCTGAGGAGGAAGAGAGGGCCAGAAGGGGGAGGAGGCCAGGGGTCCATACTCAGCCTCCAGGGGAGCAACCTGTGGGAGGAGAGGCACAGGCACAAGGGGCACAGGGCGAACAGGACGTCCAAGGCAGAAGGGGCCCAAGAAGACGCTACTATCCTGCTGCCAGTGTTTACAGGTGGCAATGCAGCTACCTCAATATGATGAGGTGCAATGCAGAAGGAGGCTCCGCTTCTCAAGGGAGAGCATGACCTCCATCTGTCAGAGGATTGGCCCTGAGATCAGCTCCAACTGTGTGGGTGGACATCCCATGCCAGTGGCGCTGAACGTCACAGTAGCCCTTAGCTTCTATACCTCCGGCCTTTTCCAGGGATGGGTGGGTGGGTGATCTTTGTGGAGTGTCCCAATCAGCTGTCCACACTTGTGTCAAGCAGGCAACAGATGCTCTGTTCAGGCGTGCATTGACTTTCATTCACTACCACATGAACGAGGCCAGCCAGACATAGCGAGCCAGAGGCTTTGCTGTGATTTCTGGCTTCCCCCTCATCCAGGGTGCAATAGACTGTACACATGTGGCCATCAAGGCGCCAGTAGGTGAGCCCGGTGCCTTCGTCAAGAGGAAGGGCTTCCACTCCATGAACGTGCAGATAGTGTGTGATCACAGGATGCTAATTCTACAAGTCTGTGCAAGGTACCCAGGCAGTTCCCATGATGCTTACATCCTCAGACACTCCCAGGTGCTGGAGCTCTTCAGTGCTCCAGCCTGGCTAGATGGATGGCTGCTGGGTGACAAGGGCTATCCCCTCAAAAGATGGCTCATGATGCCTCTCTGCCATCTAAGAATAGAGGCCACACAGCGGTACAATAGGAGCCATGCCTCAACAAGGGTGGCAGTAGAGAGAACCATCGGTCTTCTCAAGATGCGCTTCCGATGCCTGGACCGTTCAGGGGGCACACTGCAATACCCCCCAGATCATGTGTCGCTGATAGTGGTTGCAAGATGCACTCTCCACAATCTGGTGCTGGAAACAGGGGATGCAGAGGAGGAAGAAGATGTTGATGCAGCTGCTCTGGCAGCAGACGATGAGTCCAGTAGTGAGTCTGAGGATGAGTATGCTCAGGAGAATGCTGAGGGGATAGACACAGACCTGGGCATCGTCCAGGGAGGCAGGGACACCTGGGAGGCTTTGATCCAATGCTCCTTCAACTAGCCTACCAAATAAGAACCACCACCACCACATGCCAGGGCTGCAGGCTCCATACTCGATACCTGACAGGAACATTTGCTTGGTGAACAACATGCACTTTGTGCCATTTCAATAAAGCTCAATGACAAACAAGGCACTCATAACATCATGGGTTACCCTGCACCTGCAGAACTAATGAAGCACCCAGAGGCTTGTTGAGCAGAAACACATTTAACGGTGTGGTGCCTGGCATATATAAAACAAATTAAATGGAAAGGTGTTCTCCATCACACCTACTTATAACTAATGTAAAAGTGGGGAAAAAAAATATCACCAGTGATAAGCCCGTGTTGTGCTTAATGTGCTTTAAGTTTTTGTTTGCGGGTGCTACGTCGAGATGCTCCCCGCATCGCTGGCACAGGCATTGGAGACAGCCTGCTCACTCTGCTGTTCTGCTGGCCTCGATGACCTTGGCTGGCGTCTTCTGTCCTGTTGGGCCTGTGCTGGCCCCAACTGGGAGGGAACGGGCAGTGCCACAGCTGGCATTTCCCCAGTCGCCGCAGCCTCTTCAGATCTTATGGTCACTGGCAGAGGGGCGGAGGAGCTGCTGCCGTCATCTGGAGCGCCCTGAGAGGAGCCCGTAGAGATGACAGGTAGCTCGTGCACCACTTTGGACCTCCTTGCTCACCATTGATGGATGATCACCTGGCTGGGATACTGGTTGCCGAATCCAGCTCCCACACTGACACTGACCAGCTGAAGTCATTACCGGTGTGGGGACTTATAGGTCCGAGCGCATCCCCAGGATTCAGGTCCTGGAGTAGCTGCTTCATGAGATTCGCCACTCTCTCTGTGGAGGAGGCAGTGCGCTTAGCCATGAGGGTCATTGCATTGCTCGTGCTCCGCAGGCACTCCTCCATCACGGAGACCATGGCACTCATTCCCTCATGTATCACCACCAGATCCTCCCCGACTCCCTGTTGGACTTCCAGCTTCTGCTGCCTCATTGACATTTGCCACTCACACTCTAAGAACTCTGAGGTCCAGGGGGTGGGGGTTGGGGGTGCTCCTAACTGCTGTGCTAAGCGACCCATGCCAACATGGTACTCACCCTTCCCGATCGCAGGAGATCATTGAAACGCTTACAGCACTGTACCCATGTGCGCCTCACTACATCATGGGAGCTCACCATGGATGCTACCTCCTCCCAGGCATGTTTAGTGAGGTGGGGGGCCTCCTCCTCCCATCCCTGGGGACAAGAACAACCTGGCATGCTGCCACCTCCTCAAGGAAGGCAGCGAGACACTCGTCGGAAAAATGCGGGGCCAACTGCCCCGCCAACCTGCCCTCCCGCCTACCGTATTCAGCACTGACGTTGTCCATAACAAGGGTCTTCCGAGTCAATGGCAGCCTCCATATGGCTGCCACAGCCACTTTGAATCGGCCGCCGGGTCGCCATTGGACCCGGTGGACATCGAGATCCTGCCCCCGCCCGCCCCTTCTCACTGATGCCGGAGTCGCGTATTACGCTGGGTGGGCCTTAATTGGCATGCCCGTGTAAAATGGCAGTGCGGAGCCGATTGCGGGCAGTGGTCGTTTTGCCGATCGCCCTTGCCCACTCCCGTCGAGCCCACCGAGTCAATGCAAAATCCTGGCCTATGTGTTTCATGAGCCCATAGGTTTCCCAGAGCTGCCACTGCTCTGCTGGCTTAACCTTACTGGAAGTGCAGCAGAATGATTTTAGTTTGCTTCTGTGAACAGGGTTTCTAGTGTATTTCTAATGAGTTATGGCAATGGAACAACAGCAGTTCTGAGAAAATGCCTAACCATAGACTTTGGTGCCATTCCTGTTTTTATTGTGCACTTTTACAGTGTTGAATTTAATCTAAATTCTGTAGACCCTGTTAAAAACCATTTACTAACTTAAAGACTGCATCAAAAGTGAAGACACTTCCACATTATTTCAGTGCCATCTATTTTATGTTTTCATTCACTCAAGTTCTGTTTAAATCTAAGTTAATAAACACAAGTAAGAAATGGCAAATATAATAACTTTATATCCTAAGCACTTCATAAATAACAGAATACTGCAAATATTTACTAATATTGACAATTAAATTGATCCATTGTATCAATCCCAAGTTCCTAGGAGAGGCGTACATTGAGTTGATTTAAAGACTATCATGGTTGCGTATTATTCTGTTTGATGTTTCACATCAGACCAGATTTTGCAGTCATAAGAAGTGAGACTAACAGTTTGATGTTATAAGAGAGTAAAAGGATAGCTAGTATCTTCACATACACCACTTTAACGCACAACCCAGAAGTTGGTGGAAGAGATAAGGTGCACTGCAGCAGCAGTTTCATATTGAAATGACTTTAATTTTATCTCTCCCCCTTAATCCCAATCTTTATTTTGCTTTCTGTACACCATGGGGCTGAATTTTCACCTCTGCATGCAGGCACGTGCTGGACACACACGAGCATGAAATAGTGTGTGATGATGTTGGGTGAGCGTCCCGACGTCATCACGTACTTGCACGATATTTTGGTCGGCGGGCGTGCGCATGAGTCGGCAGCGCACACGCCGACAATTAAGAGGGCTGTTAAGCCCATTAATAAATTAATTAAATTGAATATTTCCCTGCCCGTCCAACCTTACAGCTGGCAGGTGGACAAATAGGCCAAGTGGCCTTTGCATTTTTTGCGAAACCTCATCCAGAGGTGGGATGAGGTTTTGAATAGTGATTAAAAAATATATAAAACCTTTTACAACTCATTTTTAACATGTCCCTGCTCATGTGACAGAGCGGGCAGTGGACCGTCATGTGGCTGTTCCTGGGCCCACCCGCCGTGCCCACCTGATGAGGGGAAAACCCTCCCCCATTCAAATCTTCTTATACCTCCTGGTTTAGACTCTGATTATCTTAGGAAGGATTCTTATAATGATTGGTTGAATATCCTTGCTGTCTCTTGTTTTGCTCACAGCTGCCAAAGATCCCCTATAGAGGATGTCATACTCTAACAGCCACCGGATTAGAGCAAGCCCATGCTCTGAGATCTATAGAAACTCTGTGGTCACCTGTCAGGGAGGTGAACCTCCATCCCGCTGACAGCAGAACCTCAGCAGATAAGAAAAGTAAAAATAGGGGGACATCTAGGCAGTAGTGACCATAATATAATCCACTTTAAGATCAAAGAATGATAGAATGGTTACAGCACAGAAGGAGGCCATTTGGCCTGTCATGTCCATGCTGGCTCTCTGCAAGAGCAGCTCACCTAGTCCCACCCTCCCGCCTTTTCCCCATAGTCCTGCATTGATTTTCTCATCAGATAATTATCCAAAAATTCCCTTTTGAAGGCCCTGGCCAAATCTGCCTCCGCCACACTCTTAGGCAGTGCATTCCCAACCACTCGCTGCATAAAAGATTTTCCACATATCACTGTTGCTTCTTTGCCAATCACTTTAAATAGGTGCCTTCTAGTTCATGATCCTTCTGCCAATGGGAAAAGTTTCTCCCTATCTACTCTGTCTGGAGCCATCATGATTTTGAACATTTCTATTAAATCTCCTCTTAACCTCCTCGTCTCAAAAAGAATAGCCCCAGCTTCTCCAATCTACCAATGAAGCTGAAGTTCCTAATCACTGGAACTATTCTCGAGAATTATTCTTGCACCCTCTATTGACTTCCCATCCTTTCTAAAGTGTGGTGCACACAAAACAGGATACGACATTCCAGTTGAGTCCCAACTAATGTTTTAAACAGGTTTATCATAACCTCCTTGCTTTTGTACTCTGTACCTCTATTTATAAAGCCCAGGATCCCAAATGCTTTATTAACTGCTTTCTCAACCTGCTACTTTCAATGATTTGTGAACATATACCCCCCAGGTCCCTCTGCTCCTGCATCCTCTGTGGAATTTCACCCTTTATTTCATATTGCCTCTCCTCATTATTCCTACCAAAATTAATTGCTTCACACTTATTTGCATTAAATGTCATCTGTCAATTATTTGCCAATTTCACCAGCCTTTGCCCTTTTGAAGTTTATCAGTATCTTCCTTACATTTCATAATACTTTCAAAATTTTGTGCCTTCTACCAGCTTTGAAATTGTGCCCTGTGCACCCATGAATATGTATCAAGAAAAGCAGAGATCCTAACACTGACCCTGTGAAACCCTATTATATACCTTCCTCCAGTCCAAAAAACAGCTGTTCACGACTACTCCTGTTACTCAGCCAATTTCATATCCATGCTGCCCACTGTCCCTTTTATTCCCTGGACTGCAATTTTGCTGCCAAGCCTGTTATGGACAGTTTATTAAATGCTTTTCAGAAGTCTATGTACACCACGTCAACTGAATTACCCTCATCAACCCTCCATTTTGCCGCATAACAAAACTCAAGCAAATTAGTAAAAAAGATGTTAATAGAGAAAGACATAATTATGGCAAAAAACAGCTTAATAGATTAGAGAAAAGCTGTATTTGAGGGGCTGAGAATAGCACTTGGGAAAATAAAATGGGCAACAATATTGGCAAACAAGAACATAGAACAATGGGGAACAGAAAAACAATGTTCACAGTGAGTGCAGGAAAATAACTTCCACTAAAAGAGACCTATACATGAATGAGATTGCATGGATGAGTAAGGATATAAAGAAATAATTGATTAGGAAAATGCATACATTAAATAAATAGGCAGCATGAGGAGTGATATGAAAGAATATAAAGAGAATAGGAGAGAAATTAAAAAAAGCAATTAGAAAGTCAAGGTGGAACTATGAAGTTAAATTATAAAGGAAGATTAACCAAAATAGTAAAATATTTTACAGGCACATCAATAAAAAATAGAATAAATGTGATGGAAATAGTCTATTGAATGACCGGACAATACCTCAGGTAACGAAAGAGAGTTGGCAGAAATATTAATTAATTATTTTGTTTTGGTGTTTACCTGGGAGCTAGAACAGGTAGATATGATATTGAATGATGAGATTAGTAATAAGAAAAGTGCATTTAAAATAAAAACGGAAATGTTTTGAATAAACTCATCAAATTCAAAGAGGCCAAAGCCCCTCGTGTGGATGGAATGCATTCTCACATATTAGAAGAATCTGGGGAAGTTATGGCAGAGGCATTACTACACATATTTAATAATTTGTTAGAGAAAGGTATAGAGTGAGAGGATTGGTTGATAGCTAACATAATCCCTATATTTGAAAAGGGGGACAGAACATTCCAGGGAATTATAGACCAGTCAGCTTAATATTGGTGGTAGGAAAAATAATGGAATCCCTACTAAAGGAGAGAATAGAAGAACATCTAGAAAAGAAAAATATAATTATGAATAGTCAGCAAGAACTTCAAAATGGAAAGCCCCGTTTGATAAATTTATTGAATATTTTGAGGAGATCACAGAAAGAGGAGACAATGGTATTTCAGTAGATGAAATTCATGTGCACCATTATACACTAATGAATAAGGTAAGAGAATGTGGAGTCAGGGACATGCAGCAGAATAGATTGCTAGCTGGCTTCAAGATGGAAAGCAGAGAGTTGCAGTAAAGAGTAGTTGTGTTCCACAAGGATCAATGCTGTTCATAATTTACATTAATCATTTGGAATATGGAATCAAAGCAATTTCTAAATCTACGGGTGACACCAAGTTGAGGGGATAGTCAAAACTGAGGAGGACTGCAACAAATTAGAGGAGGATAATAAATAATTAGCCAACACAGATAAATGTGAAGTAGTACCTTTTGGTATGAAGAATAGGGGGAAGAATTATTTGGAAGGTACAAGTCTAGCTGGGGTAGAGGAATAAAGTGATCTCAGAGTACAAATACACTAATCATTATAAAGCACCACAGGTTACCAAGACCATAAGAAAGCAAATCTAGCACTGGACTTTATTTCTAGAGGGATAGAATTGAAAAGTAGGGAAGTTAAACCTGTTTTGAAACTCAGTTAGACAGTAACTAGAATTGTGTGCAGTTTTGTTTGCCATAATATAAAAAGGATATAGACGTAATTGAGAAGGTGCAGAGAAGATTTACAAGGATGATAGCAGAAATGTGTAGGTATACTTATTTGGAAAAGATGAACAGGCTGGGTCTCTTTCCTCTTAAAAAAAGAAAGCTGAGGGGTGACCTAATAAAGGTCTTTAAAGTTATTAAAGGTTTTGATAGAGTGGATACAGAGAGAATGTTTCCTCTTCTGAGGAAGAACATAATGGAAGATAGTCACCAAGGAATCCAATAGGAATTCAGGAGAAACTTCTGTACCCAAAGAGTGCTGAGAATGTACAACTCGCTAACACAGCAAAAGAGGGTTATGTTGATGGACTTAGATGAAGAAAGATAGGAGGAGGCTTGAGTGGAGCATAAACGCTGGCATGGACTAGTTGGACTGAATGGCCTGTTTCTGTTCTATATATCCTACCTAATTTGATGTAAGATGGACATATATTTTGGAAATGTCAGAACCAACATAGTAACAAAAATCATGAACAAATGTAGGGGCCAGAATCTTCCAGTCCCACCCACAGCAGGAAGCTTGGAGGTGCGGGAGGGTGGGGTGGGGGTTGGGGGAGCTTGGAGGTGTGGGAGGGTGGGGTGGGGGCGGGGGTTGGGGGAGCTTGGAGGTGTGGGAGGGTGGGGCGGGGGGGTGGGGGTGGAAGCTCAATTTGGTGGGGGGTCAAAAATCAGTTTCCAGACCGTGGGTTGAACTTTTGCGATTAAGTTCTCGGGATCTTAAAGGTGGGTCAAGCTTCCCGATGAATAATGTTGGGAAGATCTTTTGCATACATATGCATGTTCATTAAAAGGCCGGCTCACTGGAATTAAGTGCCCCCTCCAAAATGAGTTTTCTGCCAGCAAGAAATTGGAATGTTCACATTTATGACTGCATATAAATGGTGTGTACCTGGCGAGATTGACTTCTTCCTGGAATTTGAAGTAAGTGCTTCTTTGATCTTCTTGGTGACCGCTCAGAAATGCCAGCCTCTTGATTGAGAATGGGTGCCGGCAGACCAAGCTGTGTGAAGGCGGGACAGGGGAGGCAGGACCAGCGGAGAAGGATGGAGTGGAGGGTGGACAGCTGAGGGAGGCTAAGTAGGGAAGGGTGGAGCGGAAGGTGGACACGGAGGGAGAACCAGTGGGGAAGGGTAGGAAGGGTGGGAAGGTGCCCAAGGAAGAAAGCCAGACTGTCCAGGGCATGTTTAGAAGGGTAAGCATGTCATACTTGTCTTGGTCCCGTTGTAGGGCAATGGATGGGCTCTCTGGCCAGTGAGCATTGTAGAAAGATGGGTCTAAAGGAGTCAGAGTTTGGTCCTAAGGGTTTCAATCGGAGTATTGGGAGGCAGCGTGTACAGATCGAGTAGGGTGGAAGTGCTAGTCTCATGGGCATGTAGTGGATGGTCTCATGGTGAGGGGGGAGGTCATGGAAAGTCAGAGTACAGCTAGCCTTGATAACGGGAGGGCCCAGGGTCAGGATGGGCATTGGTTATGGGAACGGTGGCAGGAATGTCCACAAAAATGATAATTAGGTCCAGCGTAACGGAGGAGGCTGAATGATTACAGGAGGGAGAGGAACGACAAGGCGGTGTTGTGTAGGAGGATGGGGAGAACTTGGTGGGTAACAGAGGGATGATAGAAGGTCTTCAAGGTGCCGGCAAATCTCACACACACCATGCTGAAACTCTTAAGGTAGTTGTGCGGTTCATAAAATCTCTCAAGTATTCAATATGGGAGGGGGGGGGGTCTCTTTCCGGATGGGAGGAGTTCATGCTTCAGTTTTTGGACTGAGTAAAAGGGCACCTTATTAATTAATAGTGCATTCCCTGGAAAACCAGAGAGTTCTGCTTTGGAGGGTCCAACGCCCAATAAAGCAGCATTGCTGTGTGACTGATGGATTGCATTCCAGTGAGAACCAATCAAGGTCTGGAGCTGCCACATTCTGTGCAGAGACAAGGTTGAGGGGAGGAGGTGGATGCCTCCAAACAGCATGGGTGGTGGACAGCAGCAAATTCCTGACTCCAAACCTCCAACTCCCTAGGTAAATGGCCATGGCTGGGGACAAGGGATATCCCCAGAAGACCTGGCTGACACCAGTCCGGTGTCTGCAGAGTGCTGCTGAGGAGAACTACAATGCTGCTCATGCCTCCATAGATCCGCAATTGAGCAGACGATAGGCCTCCTAAAGATGAGGTTCAGATATTTGGGCTGCTCAGGCGGGGCTGTCCAATACTGACCACAGGGAGCGTCCTGGATCATCATTGTTTGCTGCACCCTGCACAACCTCGCATAACAAAGAGGGGCTATCTTAGCTGAGGGAGACATGAAGGACCGAGATGTCTCCTCCGATGGTGAGGATGATGAAGGGGATGGTTCTGATGAGGGCCAGGATGTTACAGAGCCATGTGCAGAAGCCATTGCAAGGGTATAACATGACAGCCAGGCCCGTGACAATCTAATAGCTAACAGATTCCAGGCAGGAAAAGCTACTGATACATTTCCCTTACTATTTGGATATCTCTCCTCTGCTGGCTGGCAGCTCCATTCTTGTAACACACATTATACTTTGCTTTCGTGTACCTTGATTTATGATAGCTGAACTAAATTACTGCTTAATGTCTGCACTGCTGCTGGAGTGATCCTTTGCATGCACTAAACTGTGCTTATATACAGAGCTCTTGCAAAAAATGCACCCATTAGAACCTGCACATTACTCCATTCTCCCACAACCTCAGGCACCTGTAAGTAGAAATTAGATTTTTCCCATGCCCTCACAAAATCTGTATGCATGGCAATTTGGAAGCAATAAAAATCTCACCTCAGCAGGAATGCACTCATTTCACCTGGGCACCCACCGCCAATGGGGGACAAACCTTGCAGAGAGCTCTTTCAGGTGGGACCGGATATAGGGGTCCATAGGGAAGAGTAGCATAAGTCCATTTGGTCCCTTGAGATCCTTCATACAGATTGATCAGGGAAGTTTGTGTTCCTACCTCTGATTATCACTCGCCCATAGTAAACCCATATCCTTTGACAGTTTTACCATCCCAAATAGTTTTGAGGTTACTTTGGAGTCCACTCACTGAGAGTGCCTCACCTGCACAATGGGGTGTTGAGTAGCAACATCTCAGGACTCCCCAAGTGTAGAGATTCCTACAAATATCAGCCCTAGATGCCCTTAGTATTATTGAGAGACTGTGATCTGTCATTCTGGACACTCCAGTCAAGTTAAACATCTTTCCTACATGGATCCTGCAGAACCCTTTCAGAGATGTGATGCTTCACATGGACAGCCTCATAGTCCAGCACACAGGCCCATTCTACTCATAGTCACCTCATGGGATAATACCCCACTACTTCAATGATGTCCGGTGCACCTTGGTTGCAATTCCTTTATGCGAAGTGTATTCCAACCCTTGATAAGGAAATGAGCAGCCAAACAATTCTCCATTTGAAGCCTGACAAAGGCTTCAGTCAACTGCACACACACCTCTTCAATCCTACACCCAGTATCTCTTGCAGCTAAGGCTAATTTGCCCATTGCCTCGTTACTTGCAGCCTTCAGCAGGTTAGCTCAAATTACAATTGAACAAGGACAGTCAGTAACGATTGGACATGCACACTGTAGTATAAGGATATTTGGCATTGCAAGGGTTAATGTGGGACTGAAGAACAGTACTACCCACAGTATGATGTAGTAAGACACATGACAGAAGACAAAGTTGTATGGACAGACTCGTGTCGGAGTCAGCATGAAGTTAGGTCCTAGCCTGAGCTGTACCTTGTACACATGTAAATAGTTATGTGTTACCAATAAATGCTACTATTCAACCTTAAAAACCTCTGAACATCCTCATGAAGCCTCCTGAACAAACCCTTACAAGATGGTGACAGCTCATGAACGAACCCAGCACCAAAGAAACTGGTGAAGGACCCAGAATCTGAAAAACTAAAGGAACAACATTCTGACCTGACTGAAGTGCACCTGGACCATCAAAACAGCTGCAGCTCACCTAAAAAGAAGCTCCACTGCAGACATGGAGGCTAAAGGGCAGAAGAAAAACCCTCTGGGCAGCTAGAGAACCCCACCAGAGCATATGGAGGTCCATTGTGAGTCCCCATTGATTGCAGAGTCAAAGGACCTAGCAAGGGTGAGCAAAAATTCAGTTCTAGCCTGAACTAGCCTTTAAAAGTCTTCAGGTTATTAGTCAGTCAGAATAGTCTGCTTCATTAATCTCCACAGCCAGCCTGGGGCCAGAGTCGGCACTGTACAGCGTGGCGGCTGAGTTCCACCGAAAATAAGTTTTAAAAACACAGGCAAAGCCGGGAATTACCTTTTAATCACCCTAACATATGTTAAAAATGTTCTGAAGTACCCATACGTTTGATTAGAAAGTTCGCTGCAAGAAATCAATCCATTTGAGGTTGGACCTGTGATCGCTGCAGGAGCCTGCCAAAACCTGACAAGCCTGGGAAGAAGCATTGTAAAATCAGTAACTACAGCACCATCTTTAACAGTGAAACAGCATTTAAAGCTATACTCCCCTGAGCTGACAAGCAATCATTGATAATAAATCAACACTACCAGATCAATTTGGGCTGATACAAAGGCAAGACCAAGTGTAGAATTGGGGGTTTTGGTGAAAAAGGTTATCAAGTTACATGATAGCTTCAGGATTAGGTAAAATGATAAAGATTGAACAGGCAAATACATTCCTCCCTCCTCACCGTCCAAGGCCCCAAAACACTCCTTTCAGGTGAAGCAGTGATTCACTTGCACCTCCTTCAGTTTGGTCTGTTGCATTCGCTGCTCCCAATGTGGTCTCCTCTACACTGGAGAGACCAAATGCAGACTGGTTGATCGCTTTGCGGAACACCTTCGCTCAGTCCACAAGCATGACCCTGACCTTCCTGTCACTTGCCATTTAAACACGCCATCCTGCTCCCATGCCCATATGTCTGACCTTGGCCTGGTGCAATGTTCCAGTGAAGCCCAACGCAAACTGGAGGAACAGCACCTCATCTTCTGATTAGACACTTTACAGCCTTCCAGACTTAACATTGAGTTCAACAACTTCAGACCTTGAACTCTCTCCTCCGTCTCTACTTTTCTAATGCGATTTTTAAAAATATTAACTTTATTTTTAATTATTATTCTTATTTATTTGAATTCTTATATTTTTATTTAATTCTATTCATTCACTTTTTTAAATCCTTTTTCCCCAATGCCCCTCCCCCACCTCCACAGGGCCATCTTTCGCTTGTTTCTATGTTGTACTTTCACAGAGCGCTCACCCTTGTTCTGCTATTAACACATTTTGCCTATCAGCACCTTCTTTAGTTCTTACCACTACCACTAACATTCCCTTTGTCTTGTGTCCATGACTTCTTTGTCAATCTCACCTTAGTCCCACCTATCCCTGACCTCCTATCTTGCTTCACCTGCTCCACCCCCTTTTAAACAGTATAAAATCCATCACATTTCTCCTCTTTAGCTCTTAAGAAGAATCATACAGACTCTAAACGTTAACTCTGTTTCTTTCGCTCCACAGGTACTGCCAGATTTGCTGGGTTTTTCCAGCATTTTATGTTTTTATTTCTGATTTCCAGCGTCTACGGTATTTTGTTTTTATCCCAAGAAGGTCGCCTTATCTATGGTTCCTTGCTTTGATGAGCAGTGTTCGTGTCATTCGGATGTGAAACCTTGGTTCCTGCGCAAGATAAAGGCGGGTGTCTCAGTGCAGGACCTCTTCCCTGTGCAGTGTGTAGCCTTCAGACCAAAGTGATGGTCTGGCTTCATGCTCACTAGACACATTACTGATGCCTGCACCTGCTTGTCATTGCTGCCAGAATGTAGTGGGCAGGTGTCACAGAGATCCGTCATTCGCTCTGTGTGCTCTCAGCACCTTTGAGGTGAGCCTGGCCCCCATCTCTTCAATATCTGTGTCCAGTGATGGTGTGGTCCTGAAGGGGAAAGGTGCTGAAGGCTGACAAAGGAGCAGGTGCATTTAAAGTTTCATGGCTGTGTCTCATAATATGACCCTGAGCATAAGCGAGCTGCTCTCAGCCAGACAAGAGTCAGACATTAATGGATGCAAGGTGAGGATGTCAAGACTGTCCTCATTGTATCTCAGCATTATCTTCCACTAATCTTGTGGCTATTAGGGCCTCACGAGCATGCCTGCCTCCTCTGGCCGGTGCGATGGCCTTATCGCCAGCATCCTCGCCTTCGAGGACCTCATTAGCCTCATCCCCTTTGACATCCCCCTCATCGGAGGAGACGTGCAGCTGTTCCAGGACCTCCCCCCATTGCAGCACCAGGTTGTGCAGCATTCAGCAAGCTATGATGATGTATGACACCTTCTGGGGCTGTACTGCAGTGCTCCATTGGACCTGTCGAGACACTGGAACCTCATTTGAATGTGCCTATCATTGCTCCACTTAAGTCTGGGTTGCAGCACGAGCATCGTTTTACCGTCACTCTGCTGCAGTCTGAGGCCGCTGCACGGGCGTTATCAGTCATGTCCTCTGTGGTTAGCCCTTGTCCCTGAGGAGCCACACCTGCAGCCTCTGTGGACCCTGGAAGATGTCAGGGATCTGAGACCTGCTAAGGATGTAGGAGTCGTGGATGCTCCTTGGGAATCATGCGCAGATCTGTAGGATGTGTTTGTGGTGGTCGCAGATCAGCTGAACATTCAGCGGTTGGAAGCCTTTATGATTGACGTAGTTAACTGCTTGTTGCCATGGAGATCTAAGTGCCACATGGGTGCAGTCGATGGCACCCTGCACTTGTGGAAAACCTGAGATTTGCGCAAATTTCAGTGCTCTTGCTTCCGCGCTTGCCTGATCACAAAGTTCTGTGTTTTTGCGAAGATGGCATCCGTGACCTCCTGGATGCACCTATGCATTGAGGCTTGCGAGATTCCACACAGGTCACCTGTGGAGCCCAGGAAGCAGCCACTGGTGTAAAAATTGAGCACAGTGGTCACTTTCACAGCCACTGGTAATGGATGCCCACCATGCCCCCGTGGTGCCAAATCCTGCAGCAGGTGGCACATATGACCAACCACTTCCCTAGACATGAGCAGTCTTCAGTGACACTGGTCCTCAGTCATCTTCAGGAAATGACAAGCGCTATCTATAGACCCTGTGTCTAGTGAGGTGCCTACGAGCGACAGTTCGCTGTGGATCTTCAGCTCGTGTGCAGGAGGCTCTGCTGCACTGTCACCTTGAGGGTGTTGCTCCTACCTTTGCCGAGCCAGACGCCTCCGCTTCACTCTTTTTCTTCTTGTCTGCTCCCTATAAGCCATGAGGCATACCACTAATTCACCAGCTCCATGATCCTGATGTCCTCCTCCTGCAGGATCTAAGAGAGAAACATGTGAGTTAGCATATGTGTCCTAATGACCTCTCTTGGTTAAGTCTGAAGGCCCCTTCACGCATGCTGGAAAGTGCTGGCCACCACTTGGATGACCAGAGTTTAGTGCACTGTATGGTTGTCTGAAACCCCACCCGCCTCTGCCCCACTCCACCTGACCGATTGGCAGCAGCTTTGCCCACTGGACTGCATGCTGTGCTCTGAGCTCAGGCGCAGGCATTCTCCCAACCCACACTGCAAGGCTGCACAGATAGCTTGAACCATGGGGTAGACTAGTCCAAACCTTAATAAAGATATTGCGAGGGGCTCTGAGCACCTCCACCAGTGACTGCCGTGGCCAACCTTCGCAAGGGGATTGTACAATTTGCCCAGTCGGCCAATTGTTCTGCTGCCCTAAGGTACACATTAATTTGCAGTATGTGCCTGAGGGATGAAAAGTTCTGAAGCATTTGGCGGCACATTCATGCTTTTGTGTTGCTTGAGTGGGCAGAAAAGCTTCATAGGCCTGACTCCAAGCATGTCAATGGAGTTGCAGCTGAACGGTCTCGGCTGCAGAAGAATGCTCACTTTTGACAAGCTTTTCCAAGTGTTTGGCTGCTTGTCTCACACCTCCAAAGGCAACCTTGCCCCAGCACCGCATGGAAAGCCAGCCATGAGAAAGGAACTAGCCTGTGTGCCCCCCACCCCCACCCCTGCCTCTGCCGCCAAATGCACGCTGCCTCTTCCTTGATGTTCTATGGGTGATGCTTGCAAGTGCTGCGCAAGGTTGTGGGCACTCACCTTTGAGTTCTCCTGGAGGTTTAGCTCACCAGTGCAAGCCTTTTAAAGGCATTTGTAAATCACACCATTCTGAAGTCACGCCGCCGTGGGAGGTAAGCCCATGATTCCAGGATGAAGCCACAATGATGAGATACAAATGCATTAAACTTAAGTTCCTGACACTGGACGGCAGGAAACATGGCCTGCCAGTGATGGGCAGAGCAAGCAGACAATCCCAAACTGGTTTCATGATGGCATAAAACCGATTTTTGGCCTTCTCGCCGTATTGTCCACTCATGCCCGCAATGATACCTGCCGCCAATGGGAGCGGATGATCCTGGCCTTTGTATGTGGGAGAGAATGAGTGTGTGTTTGCCTTAATCCCAGTCTCAGGTTTCTCACTCACTCTCACTACTACACACAAACACATTCACACGGAATCACTCACAGTGAGTGAGGATGAGCGAGTGAGCACCAAGACTGGGAGTGAGCCGGACACACACACTTTCACCCTCTCTCACTCTGGTCATTTTCATTAATTACTCTTTTTTAACTTAACAATTTATTGCTCTGACATTGCTTTACTTTTGCTCAGCAATTGTTTCTTTCCATAATATCTCACCCCTTTTTGAAATTCAGTGTATTGTGCCAAACCTTATCTTTCTTAAATTTGCTCATCAGACCCGAGTGAGAAAAAATGTGGCCCCACCACCAACACACAACCCCCCCCACCCACCCCACCCCCACCAAGTGAAAAGGCTGGATAAGCCTAGTGTAGGGCTTCACTCTTTCAACTCTGCAACTACATCTACACTGTTCCTTGCCACTCACATACTCACATGGCCTGTTTAACTTCCCTTGAGGGCTCTTTGCTTCCAAACACATCTCAAATCGGGGCAACAACAGCAGGAGATGCAATGGCCTCGCTGAATGCTCTGCACAGGCATCATCTTCAGAGCTCCGAACATGCTGAGCTGCAAGTTACGGCTTGCATGATGCATGCCCAGGCCACACACTCACAAATGATGGACGATCCTTAAGCAACCACAGGTTGAAATATTCAGTAATCACAATGTTGATAATGTGAGAGAAGTGACTCTATAGGTGTTCATTATTGGATTTTGATGGGGAAACCAAGTTCCACACCCTTAAATGCCCGCGTTCATTGTAGTAACTAGCAGCAAAATGAGAATCCAGGACACATCCAAACTGTACAAGTGAGCATATATTTACAAGTGTCAAAACTATATACAATGGTTGTACACTCACACCATCTGCCTGCCTTCAAAATTTCTTTATCTTACTTTTCCTATTGCTATGTCTAGCTGCAGCCCTGACAAACATGGTTGAGGTGGAGGCAGCCTGCTGACTGCTATGCCGTGTTGACTGTAATGATTTTGGCAGGCATCCTCTAGTTTCCAGAAGCCACAAGCTTCAGCTCAGGGTTTCCTGCACCTCTTCGGTCTGTCCTGCTGGAGGCGATGGGTTCACTGGCAGAGGGGAAGTTGAATGGCAGGGCACCTTTGGAGTATCCTGGGCTGAAGCCCCCAGGATGCCTGGCTGGTGCTCCCGCTCCCTGCACGATGGCACCTGTCTGACTCCTTGGCGAGAAAGAGCACCTGGAGGGAGGTTGAGGTGCCCTGTCCCCCTCTCGCTTAGCCATTGCTTCATTGCATCCATAGCTAAAGTGATGAGGTGCAGGTCAGAGCACATATCCAGCAGCTACCGTTGGACCTGGGTTTCCAAGGCAGCCACCAGCCTTTCCATGGAGGCAGCCAAGTGCTCGCATGCTGGAGTCATGTCAGCAGACAGAATGTGGACAGATTCATATAGCCTTTGGTCCAATCTGCGCATGGCCTCTGGCACCCCTGCCTGATGTTCCACTGTCTGTCTCTGCATTTCCATCAGATGTCTTATAGCCAAGTCCAGAGGCTCATCATCTGCATTGGACTCAGCAGGGGCCTGGTCTCCAGTAGCCCTCCGAGTGTCAGAGACCTCGGCTATCATTTTCTCTGCCAGCTGTGGACCCACCAGATTGTGACCCCGAGCCTTCTGTAGAACATGGACCCACTGAGGTGAATGTCCCTGCGCAAGTGGAAGATTTAGGCGAATGCCTTCCTCTGAAGCTTTTGAGATTTCATCCTCAGAGGTGAGGTTAGGGATGGGTCTGTGAGTGCTCTCCCTTCTTTGCTTCCCCTTTTCTTGCTGTTACCTGGATTGAAGAAACGAAAGATTTAGTGGATGCCTAAGCAGGCTCCGTTATCTTTGTCTCGCTCTGTTGCCACATTTGACAACTGTGGACTGGAGACATCGTCACTGGCTTGTTGGGGGAGTCCCGCCTCACCTTTGGCGCAGGTACAGTCCCGCTCATCTGTGGCTAGCCTGTGGCCTCCAATTCAGAGTTGGTTAGAATTCTAATATCTGACATGCTGCTGCTGGTCTTGGCCCACTCCCTCTTATTGTGGGTGTTCTTGTCCAGCAGACAGACAGAAGGATTGATTGTCATCCCAATGGGTTTATGAGCAGTTTAGGAGCGTGCATGCCTTTACCATCTCCCGAGCCCTCCCCAGTAAGTGATTAAAAAGCCGGATGTCCTGCAACTGATAGAACATTGAGGGCATGAAGCGACAGCCACACATTCAGTGCACATGTCCCATCTGCTGCTGAGTCCTGCTCCTGTCTAACATCCGCTCGCACACTTACACTGCTTGATGCCCTGAGTGCCACTTTGCAGTGAGTAGACAGTGCCACTTACCCTGCCAGAGAACAGCAGATCATTCATCCTACTGCTGCACTGCCGGGCTGTTGTTTTGTGGGCTCCATGGGCGTTAACCTCTGCTGCAACCTTTGTCCAGGCCACCATGGTCAGACAGGAGGGCCTCCTGCTGCCTTCCTTGGGAAACAGCTCTTCCCGCCTTTCCTGGACTGGCTGGAGGAGAACCTGCAGGGAGGCATCACTGAACCATGAGCCTACACATAGTCTGCTCTGGGACATACGGTTAACTGCAGAATCTGGAGCTCCTGGCTTGCAGTGAGTGAATGGCTGGCTGGGTGTCTTTTATATATGGCACCATGACCTTCGACCCCATGAGGTAATGGTGGGCACAGCGACTTCCTGCCTGCCCCCACCAAAAGCCCCTCGTGCATTTATATGTATTAAGCTGACCATTGCATGATGGCTTATGGCCAGCCGTCCCACCTCCAAACAGAAATTACTCTCACTTCCACTCGCACAGCCCAACCTATACTTCAGAATGGAATAAACCATCTATTGTGGATTATGTAGGATCAATGAAAGAGGTGGGAAGATAAGAAAATTATCTAGGAACGAAAAGTATAAAGTTGGCACAGAATTGCAGAATGTTCATATTTCACAAAATTATCGGGGGATGGGGTATGCTGATGGTTAATTTTATAGTAAAATTTGCAGAAATATTGGAAACAATAACCTAGAAATGCTGTTAAAGACATTAACATTCAACACTTAATGGCAGGATTTTCCTGCGCAATCCCACCTACAACCGGACTGTAAGGTTAACAGACACCTCTTCACTCTGACCTGATTTTCTACCTGGCACCTTCTCCAGGTGCACCTCTTCCCCACCCAAAATATACAAATTGTGGTAGGGGCACTGGACCATAGCTGCTCATTATATATCACTGATGTACACAATACTGCCCTTGATATGTGATCACAAGATAGCTACAGATGGAGACAACCATTTGGCCCATCTTAGCTCATCATATGGTCCTCCCTTCACAGAATCTAAATGTTCAAAACATTGTAAGCTTTTTATCTTAATTTCTCTACCCAAAATCCATTTCATGTCTTGATTATTTTTGACAACTGTCCAGACATTAATTCGAAATTTGTCTTTTGCTGCTCTATGAATATGAAGAAACATGAAGGGCAAGCTGATGTCCTTTGTCTTGGCTGTCACAGTTTAGTCTGTGCTTTTTAGGATTGCCTTTTCGATATCATTTACCTCTTAATTCTGTAATATAGTTACCTTCTTTCAAGGATCGAACACACACCCTCCCCCTCAAAAAAATTGTAGTATTTTCTTGTGACTCAGTTGTTGAAAATCAATCTAGTGGTTCATCTTTGAACCACCTGTGGGGCTTAAATATCTCCTCTGCATCCAATGACCAGCAGAGAGCACTGTGCTTAGTGTGGCCAGACCACAGCGTTACACAGTTTAAGCACGACTTCCTCTGACTCGTACACTTCTGTTCTGCTATATAGTTCAGCATTGCACTTACTCTATAGGTTGCTGCTAATTGTGTTTTCAATGGTTCTACAGGTGCTACATTACCTTGACCCAATCTTTACATTTGACAATGAGTGGAGCGCCATCAGGACCTGCTGGGACGGGTAAAACTGAGACCACCAAAGACTTGGGGCGCTCTTTGGGTGTTATGGTGTATGTTTTCAACTGCTCTGAACAGATGGATTACAAGGTAACAACGTACATTTCTACATTTTAACTGTGACTGGAAAATCTAGAACAGTATTGAGCTTGTGGGTTGAATGCACTAAGTTAAATTTATTGGGAAACTGGCCTCCAACCCTAATTATAAAAAGTTGAAACCAGGCCAGAATTTTCCGGCTGAATTGCGGCTGACAGAGCTCACACGTCAGCGCGTAAAATGACGTGCGCTGACATCAGCGCGCACCATCGCGATATTTCGGTGGGCGGGTGCGATCAGTTTGCCCGCCATTAATTGAAGGGCTCATTAAGCCCCTTAACTTGCCAATTGTGTATGATTTTGAGGGGCCCGTGCAAACTTCGGGTCAACACATGGGCCCAATGGAAAGGCGGGTAGGAGATTATTTAAGAAAACCTTTGCAATGTCGGGATATGTGGACTCAGAGGGGTTGTTAATGTTTTTGATGAAGTTATAATTGATGAAAGCGTTTAAAAGTTGCCTGTGTGATTGTTAGTAGTTCTCATCGATTTCCAAGAGCTTCTTGTATACTTTGAAACCAGCCTGCAGACAGTAATCTTTCTCAGGCCTGCAGCTTTCCGGGGGCCTCCATTTAGCCTGGGGATATCGGTTCTGACCTCTCCACTGGAGGCAGCTCCCCTGAGGAGGAAGGGAGGGATAGAATAAGGAGGATGCCAGGAGTGGACAATCAGCCTCCAGGCGAGCCACCTTTGGGAGACCAGGCACAGGCACAAGGGCCGCAGGACCAAGAGATTGTCCAAGGTGCAAGGGGCTGTAGAAGACACCATTATCCTGCTGCCAGGGTATACAGGCTACCTCAATATGTCTGAGGTGCAGTGCCAAAGGAGGCTCCGACTGTCAAGGGAGACAGTCAACTATATCTGTCAGATGATTGGCCCTGAGACCTCCCCTAACTGTGTGGGTGGACACCCCATGCCAGCGACTCTGAAGCTCACAGTTGCCCTCCACTTCTATGCCTCTGGCTCCTTCCAGGGCTCAGTGGGTGATCTTTGCGGTGTCTCCCAATCAGCTGTCCACACTTGTATCAAGCAGGTTACAGATGCTCTGTTCAGACGGGTACCCACCTTCATCCACTTCCGCTGCAACCAGGCAAGTCAGTCACAGCGAACCAGAGGCTTTGCGGCCATTGCTGGCTTCCCCTGTGTCCAGGGTACAATAGACGGTACACATGTGGCCATCAAGGCGCCAGCAGGTGAGCCCGGTGCCTTTGTCAACAGGAAGGGCTTCCATTCCATGAACGTGCGGATAGTGTGTGATCACAGGATGCTGATTCTACAAGTCTGTGCAAGGTACCCTGGCAGCTCCCATGACGCCTACATTCTCAGACGCTCCCAGGTGCCGGGGCTCTTCAGTGCTCTGGCTTGGCTAGATGGATGGCTGCTGGGTGACAAGGGCTATCCCCTCAGAAGGTGGCTCAGTGATGCCTCTCCGCTGTTCAAAACAGAAGCTGAGCATTGGTACAATCGGAGCCACGGCACCACAAGGGCTGTGGTGGAGAGAGCCATTGGTCTTCTCAAGATGCGCTTCCATTGCCTGGACCACTCAGGGGGCGCACTCCATTACCCTCCAGATTGCGTCTCTCTGATAGTGGTAGCATGCTGCACTCTGCACAATCTTGCGCTGGAAAGGGGGGATGCAGTTGACGATGAAGACCTTGACGCAATGGATGAGGCTGCACATGATGAATGCAGCAGTGCCTCAGAGGATGAGGAAGCACAGGGCGATGACGATGGGCAGAATGATGACCCGCATTTACATCAAGGAGGCAGGGACACCCGGGACAATTTAATCTGAAGAACCTTCAGCTAGCTCCACACACATGGATCAGCAGGAGCAGCATTGCCTGGAACTTCCACACATGGCACTTAGGTGCCACATCTTCCACCTGTTCAGCTGCAATTAAGGGCTTAGTACAGAAACATCAATGTCCACTCGAACACTCATGATAAATATATGAAAAAGAAAAATGCACCACAAACAAAAGACCCTCAGCTATGATTACAAAGGTGGATCTTATTTTGTCCAAAACAAAAACACACACCACTTGTTAGCGATCACAAAAATATGGGTCACTATTCTAAGGCCAACACAAAAGCACGAGTGACATACCTGTGGAGTGCCTAAGGTGCCTTATGCTTTCGTTTCTGGGTGCTACGTCTAGGTGCCGGCCCATCGCTCGGAGTGGCTTGTGAGACAGCTGCTGACTCTGCTGTCCTATTGGCCTCGATGACCTTGGTGGGCGTCCTCTGGCCCGTGGAGCCTGTGATGGCCCCGCCTGGGATGGAGTGGCCAGTTCCAGAACTGGCACCTCCCCAATTGTCACAGCCTCAACAGAAGAAACGTTGACTGGCAGAAGGGCAGAGGAGCTGCTGCCCTCATTCAGAGCGCCCTGAGAGGAGCTCGCAGCAATGACAGGCAGCTGCTGCGACTTCCCTGCTCACTGCAGATGCATGGGCATCGAGTGCTGGCGCTTGGTGTCTACAACATCTCCCACAATAGAAAACATCACCTGTGGCCAGAACCGCTTGCAGGTCAGAGCATAACCCAATCGTATTTTGATCCATTTGGTGGAAGCCCCTCTCTATGAGAGTTGCCAATCTCTCATAGAAGGAATCTTGATTCTCTGCCCTGAGGGCAGATTCTTCATGTGCTTTCTGCCTAGACTCCTCCGTCGCAGAGAGCAACTGAACCACTCCCTCATGCAACCCTGCCAGATGCAAACACAGTTCCTGCTGCCTTTCCTGCAGCTGCTGCAATGGGGACAACTCCAGAGGCACGTCATCAGTGCTGGACTCAGCTTGTGCCTTGTCCCCTGCAGCCCCTGGCTGCTGGCGCCATCGGCACTCTCTGCCCCTAACATCTCCTCCAGCGATCGTGATGTGCCCTCTCCACTGTGACCCGGAACACTAGCTGACGGTAAAGTCCCCACCGAGGTGTTTGTGTCTGCGCTGGTGCCTGGCTGGCTGAAATGATGTGCCGCAAGTTGCACTTGTTGGCCCTCAGGTGTGGAGGGGGGGCCCTGCGGGGTCGAGGTGTGGGTCGCTCTCGTGGTGATGCTGAAATTAACAACAAGGACAGTGCATCAGTTAGCGTACATTCAGTTCAACATCCCTCTCCCCCCACCCCCACCAGCCTCATAAGTCGCTCACCCTTCAAGACCCTAAGGAAAAGAACATTGGTGAGGTGAAAAAGAGTCAAGACAAGCCCCAAACATTAAACGCACATGCAGACAGGCTGGTCAGATGGCCTCAGGAATGCCACTTGGCATGTTGTGAACCATAGGAGTGGGGAGAATGCAGAGGTACCTGACCTGGATGCATTGTAGCCTGGATAGTTGCGGGGCTGAGGAAACATTGCAAACAGTAGCGACATTTGCCGTCGATCACAGGATATTGAGAAGTCACATTATTGGCCTTCATTCCATAAGGAGGGCCATAGACCGGGTGGGCAGAAGGCAACATTTCCCCTTGGCGCAGGGATGAGTACCGTGGTGGCATTTATCTAAGTTGAGTGCCATGAGGTTCACAGCTGAGGTGTTGAGGACCTTTTGGACAGAGTAATGTGGGGCGCACTGGCTGAGAGGGTGCTGGAGGTCCCAAACCCCCTCAGATAAAATAAATCTTTGGCTGTGCAGCAGCGATCCAATGGCATGTTAGACCATGGTGATAGTGGTCACAAATGGGATAAGGTGACTTTGGAAGGTGGCGCATCTCAAGGGGACAAGTGTCCTTTCTGTATGACCCCCACATCTGAGGCCTCCAGCGGCTCCTGCCCACACTACTGGTGATCAGTCACCAGAAGATAGTACGGCTGGTCCCAACCCCCTCCCCCAATGGCCACCTTGGACACTTCGGCGTCCCATCACTTTGAATATCACACGGCTCTTAGCGCCCATGGCAAGGAAGCGCAACTAGGTGAAGCGCCGATGCCAGCAGATGGCACTTGCCCAAAACACCTTGAGGGTCCCCTTGCACCATCTCATTACCATCAATATGACATGTGTTGAAGTTCTGAGTATGTGTCATGTGGCCTCCCCTGCAGGTTGCCCCCAGACTACTCAAATGCCACAAAGACCAACATATGCTGTGGGGAGAACCCTTCTTCTCCTCAACCACAAAGGCTGGTGTAAGCATGGTCAGTACCCATTTGCCCACCCAGCGTGCGACAGATGCCCTATGCAGTAACGATAGCAAGATATGGTGGGGGGGGGTGGTCAAAGGTTAAGGCTGCCTTCTGGGTCAAATGGCCAAGACAGACATGGTACTCACCTGTCCAGAGCGCAGCCCCTCATTGAATCATTTCCTGCACTGTGTGCCAGTGCGCTGTATATCATCACGGGCGCTTACAGCGTCACCCACCTCCTCCCATGCCTGGATGGTGATATGGATACACAAGGTGCCGACGGATGTCCACCTCTTGCAGGAGGACAGCAAGGCTTGCATTGGAAAATCAGGGGGCACGGTGCCCCCCCCCCCCACCCCCAACAACTGGCCTCTCCTGCAGCCTGCCCCCCTCCTCCTGCTTGTGCTGCTTCCACTCGGACCTCCCTCCCTCTCTCCATGAGTGGCCATGGTACTCTGCCTCAAGCAGGCTGCCTGGCCACTCTTTATACAGGCAGTCTGAGCACACCCGCCCATGCGACTATTTTCCCGCTTTCCACGGGAGTCGTTAACCCGCTGGGCGGGCCTTAATTGGCCTGCCTGCGGAAAATGGCTGCACGGCCTGTTTCTTCAGCAGCAATTGGCCACCCGCCTGCCAGTGAGTTGGTCGCGCCCGCTCAACCAATGAACATAAAATTCTTCCCCCCAGTCTTGTCCCAGTTAAGTAGGGTAAATTAGTCAGCTTTCTGCCACTGCTATGTTATTCTGGAAGCGCGCCTGTGGGCATTGGGTGTTGACTGTCTCAGGCTTGGCTGTAATGTTCCCCAGGTTGTCCGCCAGGCCTGGCTGTCTAGGCCATTTGGGAATCAAACCTCAGGAATAAGAGGATAGGAAAGAACTGTCAAAAAAAAGAGAATTATTGCACAATCAGTAATGTCGATTTCCTCAGTAAATAAATTGTGTTATCGAACCACCTATTAATATTTTATGCTGCAGTTGACTTAGGACTATGTGGCCACCTAAAACAGTAAATAAATAAGGAAATGCAATATCCATTAAAAACTAGGGGCAGAATTTTGCGTCTCGCCAGCGGGTGTGCAAAATCGCGCGAGATGATGTCGGGCGAGTGTCCCAATGTCCTCCCACATGCGTGCAATCTTCAGGTTGGCTGGTGTGTACGCGGGTGTTGGAGCTGCACCCACCATCAGCATACAGCCATTAAAAACCCAATTGATCTAGATTTTACATTGCCCACACAATTTCGCTCTCATCACACAGGCAAATCAGGCAGGCAGGCAGCCCTCATTTTGCAAAATCTGATCCCAGGGCGGGATAAAAAGGGTCAGCAGCATTGCCAGTGTGAGTGGTGAAGAGTTTAGGAGGTAGTTTGCTGCTGATTGGAACTTGACAGCTTCATCTCAGCTCTGAGTTTCATTTTTAACATTTGCAGGCTTCATTTAAGGACTCATTGTATCTCCAAGGCCCCTGGGGGATTTTTCTGTGTGGAGCCTTCCAGGTATCAGACAGCCTTCCTTTTACCCTGGTAATGGGGATCGTGGTCTCTGCTGAAGGCATCTCCTCTGAGGAGGAAGAGAGGGGAAGAAGGGAGAGGAGGCCAGGTGTCCCATTGCAGCTTCCAGGGGAGGGACCTGTGGGAGGAGAGGTGCAGGTACAAAGGTCACAGGCCAGCAGGTAGTCCGAGGCGGAAGGGGCTGCTGAAGACCATTATCTTGCTGTCAGGGTTTACAGGCGGCGATGCAGCTACTTCAATATGTCCAAGATGAAATGCCGAAGGAGGCTCCGCCTCTCCAGGGAGACTGTGACCTCCATTTGTCAGATGATTAGGCCTGAGGTCACCTCTGACAGTGTGGGTGACACCCCATGCCAGTGGCTCTGAAGGTCACAGTGACCCTCAACTTCTATTCCTCCAGCTCTTTCCAGGGCTAAGTGGGGGATCTTTGTGGAGTCTCCCAATCAGCTGTCCACAGTTGCTCTGTTCAGGTGGGTAATGACATTTATTCATTTCCGTATGGATGAGGCCAGCCAGGCTGAGCGAGCCAGAGGGTTTGCAACGATTGCTGGGTTCCTCCACATCCAGGGTATAATCGACTGCACACATGTGGCCATCAAGGCGCCAGCGGGTCAGCTGTGTGCCTTCGTCAACAGGAAGGGCTTCCGCCCCATGAACATGCAGATAGTGTGAGACCACTGGAGTTTAGAAGAGAGAGGGGTGATTTGATTGAAGTATACAAGATACTGAATGGCCTTGACAAGGTGGATGTCAAAAGGATGTTTCCTCTTGTGGGTGAGTCCAGAATTAGGGGACAATGTTTTAAAATTAGGGGTCGCCCTTTTAGGACAGAGATGAGGAGAAATTTTTTCTCTCAGAGGGTTGTGCAACTTTGGAATTCTCTGCTTCAGAAGGTGGTGGAGGCGGGGTCATTAAATATTTTTAGGCAGAGGTAGATAGATTCTTGTTAGGCAAGTGAATCAAAGGCTAGTGGGGTTAGATGGGAATGTGGAAATTGAA
Organism: Carcharodon carcharias; assembly: GCF_017639515.1. Taxonomy (NCBI): domain Eukaryota; kingdom Metazoa; phylum Chordata; class Chondrichthyes; order Lamniformes; family Lamnidae; genus Carcharodon; species Carcharodon carcharias. The sequence goes on along the minus strand of NC_054478.1, from coordinate 81,383,385 downwards.
ACATAAAAAGATCAGCTATGATCTTATTGAGTGACGGAGCAGGCTCGAGGGGCTGAATGGTCTACTCCTGTTCCTATTTCTTATGTTCTTATGAGCATAAGATGCAGATTCTGCAAGTCTGTGCACGGTACCCTGGCAGCTGACATGAAGCTTATATCCTCAGCCCCTCCCAGGTACTGAGGCTCTTCAGTGCTGCATCTGACTGGATAAGTGGCTGCTGGGTAACAAGGGCTATCCATTGAAAAGGTGTCATTAGCCACCACCCAAGAACAGAGGCAGAGCAACGTTATAATAGGAGTCTGCCTCCACAAGGGCAGTGACAGCGAGGACCATAGGTCCTCTGAAGATGCGCTTCCGATGCCTGGACTGTTCAGTGGGAGCACAGTACCCCCTAGAGCAGGTGTCACTGATAGTGGTTGCATGTTGTGTTCTCCACGATCTGGCTCTGGCAAGGGGCACCCATTGGAGGAAGAGGAACTTGATGCAGCTGCACAGGACACAGTGGATGAATCCAGTGGTGAGTCAGAAGAGGAGTACAGTGAGGAGAACACTGAGGTCATGGAGGCAGACCCTTCTATCCTTCAGGGAGGCAGGGACACCAGGGATGCAATGCTCCTTCTCCTAGGCTGCCAAAGATCTGCTTCTACCTCATGCCAGGGCTGCTGCCTCCATCCCGGATGTCCGAAATGACCCTTTCTTTTGAACCCAAAGTCCTCTCAGTGCCTGTGCAATAAAGCTTAGAGCCACTCATGTCCAGCATTACACACTGGCATACCCTGCACCAATAAAACAAAAAGGTGAAGCATACTCAGGCCATTATGACAAAAGCAAGATTTATGTAAGTTTCATACAAATTAACATCACCATCTCATTTGTTCTTTTCCACATCAGTAAACAAAACATTACAGAACAGAAGATCACCTGTGAACAGTCCCTGTTACGCTCATGATGCCTTAAACTTTAGTTTGCAAGCACTATGTCTTGGTGCCACTTGCACCCCCCCCACCCCCCCAGTCCCCCCCTCACTGGCACCGGCATTGGAGGCAGCCTGCTTACTCTGCTGTCCTTTTGGCCCTGATGACCTTGGCAGTTGTCCTCTGGCCAGTGGATCCTGTGCTGGCCTCACCTGGGAGGGAGCGGCCGGTGCCATGGCTGGCATCTCCCTGTCACCGCAATCTCATCAGATGCCACGGTCACTGGCAGAGGGTTGGAGGAGATGCTGCCGTCATCCAGAGCGCACTGAGAGGAGCCCACAGATATGACAAGCAGCTCGTGCGCCCACATGACATCACTCTAGACCTCACTGCTCGCCATTGATGGACCGGCACCAAGCTGTGATACTGGGTTCCCTCATCCATCTCCCACACTGGCACTGACCACCTGAGGTCATTGCCTGTGTGAAGGCTTGCAAGTCCGAGTGCATCCCCAGAAACCCCTGATTCTATCCCTGGAGCTGCCTCTCCATTAGAGTCGCCAATCTCCCAATGGAGGAGTCAGTGTGCTCAGCCACAGGGGTCAATGCAGTGCTTCGCGTGGACTCCTCCACAACAGAGACCATGGCACACGCACCCTCATTGATCTCCGCCAGATCCTCCCTCACATCCCACTGGACATCCAGCATCTGCCGCTTAATGGATGACTCCAGAGGCTCATCATCTTCCTTTGGCTCAGCATCGTCCTGGTCTCCAGCGGTCCTCCGACTGCTAGGGCCCTGGGCATTCCCTGCCTCCGCCTGCTCCTCAGGCTAGTGTGAAGTGCCCTCACCGCTGTGCACTGACATTCTATCCGAAGATCTAATGCCCACCGAGGTGCTGGTATCTGCGCTGGTGCCTGGTTCAGAGAGCAGGTGTGACACAGATGCAACTGAAGCCCAATGGACCTCTGGCATCAGAAATGGCTTTTTGGGGTCCAGTGAACGAGTGCCCACTGGTGAATCTAAAGGAGAACGAAGACATATCATTAGTTTAGTCATCACACTGTCACTGTGCATGCCAGACGCTCTGGTGAGACCATGGAGATCTGCATCATGGTGCCTTTCAATGATCAATGGGGTCTCCAGATTTGAGGCTTCCACCAATGAAGAGACTACACAAGAATATTTGCACAATCCGAAACTCTCACCTCTAAGCACTGCACTCTTACCTTTGTCTGACACCCCAGACTCTCCATGACTGAGGTGTGTGGTGGCTCTCCAGCTCCAAGGCATCCTGCTCAAATTTGGTCAATATTAGACGGTTTGGGGGGCTTCCATCTGTCCATGACCTCTCAATGTGTTTATGGCTCATTTTCCTCTAAAAGGACAGAGGAGCATTGATTAGTCCACTCTCTATCTGCAGCGCCATTGCAGCCTGGCTAACTCCACCTGAGGAACACCTTGCAGGGCTCACCCGAGTCGTAGCCCTCGAGGCAGGGCTCACCCCCTTAGCCAGCTCCGGCATCAGTGACAGTTGGCACTCAGACTCTAAGGGAGGATGGCCAGCCATCAACACTTCTCCACACTGACCCATGCCAACATGGTACTCACCTTGCCTGAGGGCAGCAGATCATTGAACCTTGTGTGACACTGCACCCATGTGCGCCGTGCAATGTCGTGGCTGCTGATCTGTGCTGCCATCTCCTTCCAAGCTTCCTGTGCCTGGCGCAATGGCTGCCTCCTTCCATCTCTGGGAACGAGGGTGCTCCCTCCTGGCAGCACCAATTGCACTACGATGCACTCGTCCAAAAAATGGGGAGCCGAGTGCCCACCGAGCCTGCCCTTCTGCCTGGCATTTCCAGCCACTGTTGAGGCCATAGCTTCTGTCTCCAGAATGCAGAATATATAATTCTTCCTTGGCAGCCTTCAAGGAGCTGCCTCTGCCATTTTTAAACTGCCCTTTGGGTTGCCTTTGGATCCAGCACCCCACCCCCGCTTTGCCCGGCTCTTCCCGACCATTGTAAAGACATGTTTCATGCTGGGTGGGCCTTAATTGGCCATCCAGCATGAAATCACGGTCGTGGGTCAATCGAGGTCGGGGGCTGGTTTCCTGACTGGTCCTAGGCCCACCGATTGTGCAAGCCCTCCAAGGGTAAAATTCAGGCCTACATTTCCTGAGTTACAGGTATCAGGAGGGCAATGCTATTGGTCTTAGTTGGTCCTGTATACAAGCGTAAATAGAAACACCATCTACATCAGCTGAATATCATTTCTATCAACTTATAAACAGTGGGGGTAATTTTAAACTTGGGTGGGGCAAAAAATTGATGGTATCATATCAACCATATATTATAAACTTCACTAAATTTTCAATTTGCTACCAGCAGTTATTTACCCCACTGAAGTTGAAAATTACCCCAAGAATTTTCTAGCCTGTGTTCCTTGGTAAATCTTAATTTTCAGCCTTGATTTTGGTTTAACTCAGTTTTACTACTAGAAAAATAAAATAATTGATCAGTTAAGCTTAAGCAATGCTTATGGATAAGCAAGGACATGAGAAAATCATAACTAGGATCAGATGTAGACTATACAGCCCCTGGAATCTACTCTGCCATTCAATATAATCATGGCTGATCTTCTGCCTCAGTTCCACTTTCCTGTCTGCTATCTATATCCCTTGGTTCCCAGAGACCAAAAATCTGTCCTTCCCAGCCTTAAATATATTGAGTGATGGAGCACCGCAATCCTCTGGAACAGAGAATTCCAAAGATTCACAGACCTCTGAATGAAGAAACTTCTCATTCCTGTCTTAAATGACCAGCCGCTTCTCCTGCGACTATGCTCCTGTGTTCTAGATTCCCCAGCCAGAGGAAGCAACCTCTCTTGATGTCTACCCTGACAAGCCCCTTCAGAAATGTGTTTGTTTTAATGAAATCACCTCTCACTCTTCTAAACTCCAGAATATTGACCCAATTTACTCAGTCTCTCATCATAGGACACCCTTTAACTCTAGGAACCAGCCTCGCTAACCTTCACTGCACCACCTCCAATGCAAGTATATCCTTCCTTAAATATGGAGACCAAGATTGTGCATGGTACTCCAGGTCTGGTCTCACAATTGTAGCAAGAGTACCTATTCTTGTATCCAATCCCCTTGCAACAAAGGCCAATATGCCACCTGCCTTCCTAAAAGTTGCTGTACCTTGCTTGCTAACTTTCTGTGACCCAAGTCCCTCTGGACACCAACATTTAGAATATTTTGTGACTCTATTCTTACTACCAAAGTGAATAATTTCATACTTTGCCACATTACACTTCATCTGTCACTTTGTTGTCTGCTTACTTAACTTGTCTATATCTCTTTGCAGGCTCCTTGCATCCGCCTCACAGCTAGCTTTGTATCATCAGCAAACTTAGATATATTATTCTTGGTTTCTTAGTCTAAGTCATTAACATAGAATTTAAATAGCTCAGGCTTTGATCCTTGTGCTACTTCACTAGTCACAGCCTGCCAACCTGAAAATGTCTCTTTTATCCCTATTCTTTGCTTCCTGTCCATTAAACAATATTCTATCCCTGTTAATATGTTACCCCCAAAAATATGAGCCCTTACCTTATATATTAACTTTTTGTGTGACACTTTATCAAATGCCTTTTGGAAACCCAAGTATATTTCATCTACTGGTTCTCCTTTATCTACCCTACTAGTTTACATCCTCAAACAATTCTAATAAGTTTGTCAAACATGACTGCACTTTCATAAAACAACGCCAACTTTGTCTGATCATACCATGATTTCTAAATGCATTGCTAAGACTTCAGAATACTAGATCCCAGCAGCTACCCTGACACTCCAGTGCCACACTGCCAGAGGTGCTGTCTTTCTGATGAGACAATAAACCAAGGCCTCATCTGCCTGCTCAGGTAGATGAAAAAGATCCCATGGCACTATTTCAAAGAAGAGCAGAGGAGCTATCCCTGGTGCCCTGGCCAATAATTGTGCCTCAATTAACATTGCAAAAAACAAATTGTCTGGTCATTATCACATTGCTGTTTTTGCGAGTTTGCTGTGCATAATTTGGCTGCTGTACTCCGTATATTACAATAGTGACTACACTTTAAAAAGTACTTCATGGGCTGTAAAGCTCTTTGAGATGTCTTGTGGACATTAAGCATTATAAAAATGCGGGTCTTTCTTTTTTCAATCCTTTTTTCCCTGATAACTAATGTCAGACTAACCTGTCTGTAGTTCCCCGTTTTCTCTTTCCTGCCTTTCCTGAATAATGGAGCTACAGTTGCCAACTTCCAATTTGCTGGCACCATTGAGAAGCTAGGTAATTTTGGAAAATCATAACCAGTGCATCCATTATCTCTATAGCTACCTCTTTTAAAACCTTAGAATGTAGACCACCAGGTCCTGGGGGTTTGTTTGCTTTTAGTCCCTTAAGTTTTTCCAATACCTTTTCTCTGCTGATATTAATTAATTTAGAGTCTTCACTCTTATTACTCCCTTGGTTGCCTTTTATTTCTGGTATGTAATTTGTGTCTTCTACTGTGAATTCAGACACAAAATATTTGTTCAATGTCTCTGCCATTTCCTCATCCCCCATGATAATTTCTCCTATCTCCGTCTCTTAGGGACCAATATTACTTTAGCTACTCTCTTCCTTTTTATATACTTGTAGATCTCTTACAATCTGTTTAGTACTCCTGACTAGTTTACTCTCATATTCTGTTTTTGCCTTTTTATCAATTTTTGGTTGTCCTTTATTTGTTTCTAAAACATTCCCAATCCATAAGCTTACTACTATTCCTTGCAACATTGTAAACCTCTTCTTTTAATCTAATGGTATCCTTAACCTTCCTAATAGATGTTTGTTGAACGTTTTGAATTGTTTCTTTAAATGTTTCCCACTGTTTATTTACTGCCATACCATTTAGTTAGTTTGCCCAATCAGCCTCAGCCAGCACTTCCCTCATACCTGTGCAATTGACATTGTTTAAGTTTAAGGTTCTTGTTTGAGACTGGAGTATGTTGCTTTCAAACTTAATTTGGAATTCAATTGTATTATAGTCACTTTTTCCTGACAGGTCTTTTACTTTGAGATTATTAATTAACCCTCCCTCATTGCACAGTACTAGACCTAAAATAGCTTTATCCATGGTTGGTGCCACAACATATTGGGTGGAATTTAATGGTTGTGATGATGGGCACAAGCACCATTTCTGGGAGACCCGGTGTGACTTAAATCCAGTCAGGCAGTCTGCTGCCTGCTGTCAGGGTTCTTGGGTCCTGCAAGGTGATGTCCCGCCAATCAGAGGTCAGCAACTCTTCGGTACTGGCAGTGCGACCGGGAGTGGAGGTCACTGCCTGTACTGCAGTAGCAGAAAAAGGTGAATTGTTGGGCCCTGGAACACAGGTAAGTGGGGCTGGCTTGCTGGGGCCAGTCAGACAGGCCCTGGGGATGGGGTTGGTGTAAATGCTAGTGGGGTGTCTTCTTGCAGAGGCGGTCCTTGCCACCATCAGCTCCCTCTGTTGGGAACAGGGAAGCATGTCCAAAACCATACACCTGACAGCTTGTCCACATGATGTGGGCACCCCACACACTGGTACAATAACAGCAGTAGTGGGCTGAGGCACTTAAACGGTCGCTTATGGTCCTCAATTGGCCTCAGGGTGGGAAAGCTGTTCTGAACCCTTCCCACCCCAGCCTTAATTTGGGGGAGTTGGGAAGGCAATGGGCTCTCCACCCTGAGCCTTCTTGCCCCATTAAATGACCCTCCTGCCTTGCCACCCAGCCAACTCCCAGGGGAGGCATTATATTCTGGCCATTGATTCGGGAAGCTGTTGCAACAGTATTCTACAAACTCATCGTCCAGACTACCTATGTCAATTTGATTTGTCCAGCCGATATGAAGAATTAATGCACTGCCTTTGTTACAAGCTCCAATTATTTCTTCCTTATTGCACTGGCCAATGGCAAAACTACTGTCAAGGGGCCTATAAACTACTCCCACCATCAGTTTCTGACCCTTGTTATTCCTAATCTTCACCTACATTGATACCTCATCACTGCTGTCCTTATGTCATTCTTTACTAACAGGGCTACTCTTCCTCCTTTTCCAATTTGTCTGTCTTTTTGAAGTGTTGTGTACACTGAAATATTTATTTCTCAACCTTGGTCACCTCATAACCATGGCCTGAATCTTCGGCTCGGCAAGCGGGGGCGGGGCCCGCTCGCCGAGACGTAAGATGACGCAGGATGACGTTGGGTGTGTGTCCTGACGTCACCGCGCATCGTTTAGATTTTCAGTTCTGCAGGTGCGCAGCCAACTCGCTGTGTGCCCGCCAAACTGTCAAAGGCCAACTAAGGCCTGTTAAAAAGGCAATTAAGCAATTACCTGAGTTGCCCGTCCAACCTTAAAGTTGGTGGGCAGGCGAAGAGCCCAAGCGGCCTTCGCGTTTTTCATGGAACCTCATCCACGGGTGGGATGAGGTTTCATGAATGATTTTAAATTTTCACACAAATTTTTATTAAAATGAATGCACGTGTCCCAGCTCATGTGGCAATTTCACATGAGGGGACATGTCATAAAAATTACTTCTCCACTTTATTAACCTTTTAAAACTTAAAACTTATCTCCCTGAGGCACCCCCAGGAGATTTCCCGACTAAGGCACCTCCCCCACTCCCCCCTCACCCGCACAGGGAGCGCACAGCGCTTCGGGGTGCGCGTCACGCTGGGCGGGCCTTATTTGGGCCCGCCCCCACACAATGCCCCTGAAGGGGGGAAAATTCTACCCCATGTCTGTAATGGCTATTCGATTCTAAACCATTTATCTCTGTTTGACCCGATATTTTATCACAAATAATTTGTGCATTCAGATGAAGAGCATTTAATTTTTTTTAACTAATACTCTTTGCATGGGCCTTATTTGCTGATGAACTATCACCTTTAAACTCTTCCTGTTCCACTCTGCTTGTCTTTACCTACATTGCTACACTGTTCAATTGCCTGAATTTTTCTTTTTTGATTTCTAAAGCTCCCTTCGCCTGAACCCTCACCTCACTCTTTTAATTTAAAGCCCTAACCACAGCCCCAGTTATATGAATCGCCAGGACACAGATCACAGCCTGGGTTGCCTATGTTAAGGAATTAAATTCTTAAATAAATTATAGAACTGCTGGGGTAGAATTTCCACATTGGATACAATCAGGAAATTGCACCCAAAATGCATTTGGAATTGCGCTGGTTAGGTTACAGTTCAAGTTTTCACTAAAATTAATTTGCATAATCACAAATGTAAAATCTTCCATGAACAGCGCAATCAGGCAACATAATAAAACATGATCATTTCTTTTTCCCCCATTTGAAAAGTATTCCTTGGTGTATTGAAGAGTGGTAACCTGGTGCAATTTTATTAATACAACTGCATATGTGTTTATCAACAAAATTATACATTTTTAATAAGGGTGTCCATTTCTCCATCTGTGAGTAACCTGAATTAAAATCACTGAAAATGACTCTTTTCAAAAAACTTTATGCACCATTTAATATTTTCATTGGTGTGCACTAGTCAGTTGATTTGTAAATTAAATATTTTTTGTTCTGACAAACCTTTAAAATCTACCTCTGTCCAGGAAAGAAGAGCAAAATGTGATGACTCTTTCCAAGCCAGTACAATTGGCGTGATCTCTCCATTTTGATCTTGGGTGAGGCTTGTTTTGTGAGCAAGGCTTGATTCCAGTGAACTGAACCTTGAACAAGCTTTAAAGAATATGAAAAACACAAATTAAAATGGCTTTGGCCATAACTCACTTGTGCTTAGAAATCTTTAATTCTTTTATGCTTGTTCGGCCAATTCCACTCAAATCTATGTGAAAAACTAACAGAAACAAGCAGAAAGTCTACCCTGATTAAAAAAAAGACTTTCCATAGTTCCTTTCATGATCTTTGGATGTCCCAAAGTGGTTTACAACCTATGAAGTATTTTGAAGTGTGGTCACTTTTGAATGTAGGAAGTGTGGCAGCTAATTTGTGCATAGCAAGCTTTCACAAACAGCAATGTGATAAATGTGATAACAACTAGCTAATATGCTTTTTGTGATGTTGATTGATTGATAAACATTGGCCAGGACAATGAGGGTGACCCCCTCCCCTTCTCTTCAAGTTAGTGCCATGGGATCTTTTACAGCCACCTGAGA